>NC_134831.1:20564467-21164467 GCF_004210375.1 Tachypleus tridentatus
AACTGTTATCACCAACTTAGTCTCTTATCTATCACTGAATATCTATTACCAGTAACTGTTTTCACTGACTTACCTCTTATCTAACATGAATACCGATAACCAGTAACTGTTATTACTAACTTACTCTCTTATCTATCACTGAATATCTATTACCAGTAACTGTTATCACTGACTTACTCTCTTATCTAACACTGAATATCTATTACCAGTAACTGTTATCACTGACTTACTCTCTTATCTATCTGAATATCTATTACCAGTAACTGTTATCACTACCATCTAACTGAATATCTATTACCAGTAACTGTTATCTCTTACTCTCTTATCTATCACTGAATATCTATTACCAGTAACTGTTATCACTGACTTACTCTATCTATCACTGAATATCTATTACCAGTAACTGTTATCACTATTACTTTCTATCTAACCAGTAACTGTTATCACTAACTTACTCTCTTATCTATCACTGAATATCTATTACCAGTAACTGTTATCACTGACTTACCTCTTATCTAACATGAATACCGATAACCTGTAACTGTTATTACTAACTTACTCTCTTATCTATCACTGAATATCTATTACCAGTAACTGTTATCACTGACTTACCAGTAACTGTTATCTTTATCTATCTAACACTGAATATCTATTAACCAGTAACTGTTATCTACACTGACTATACCAGTAACTGTTATCACTGACTTACTCTCTTATCTAACACTGAATATCTATTACCAGTAACTGTTATCACTAACTTACTCTCTTATCTAACACTGAATATCTATAACCAGTAACTGTTATCACTAACTTACTCTCTTATCTATCACTGAATATCTATTACCAGTAACTGTTATCACTAACTTACTCTCTTATCTAACACTGAATATCTATAACCAGTAACTGTTATCACTAACTTACTTACTCTCTATCTATCACTGAATATCTATTACCAGTAACTGTTATCACTGACTTACTCTCTTATCTATCACTGAATATCTATTACCAGTAACTGTTATCACTGACTTACTCTCTTATCTATCACTGAATATCTATATACCAGTAACTGTTATCACTGACTTACTATCTAACACTGAATATCTATTACCAGTAACTGTTATCACTGACTTACTCTCTTATCTATCACTGAATATCTATTACCAGTAACTGTTATCACTGACTTACTCTCTTATCTATCACATGAATATCTATTACCAGTAACTGTTATTACTAACTTACTCTCTTATCTATCACTGAATATCTATTACCAGTAACTGTTATCACTGACTTACTCTCTTATCTAACACTGAATATCTATTACCAGTAACTGTTATCACTGACTTACTCTCTTATCTAACACTGAATACCGATAACCAGTAACTGTTATTACTAACTTACTCTCTTATCTAACACTGAATACCTATAACCAGTAACTGTTGTCATTACCTTACTCTCTTATCTATCACTGAATATCTATTACCAGTAACTGTTATCACTGACTTACTCTCTTATTTATCACTGAATATCTATTACCTGTAACTGTTATCACTAACTTACTCTCTTATCTATCACTGAATATCTATTACCAGTAACTGTTATCACTGACTTACTCTCTTATCTAACACTGAATACCGATAACAAGTAACTATTATCATTAACTTACTCTCTTATCTATCACTGAATATCTATTACCAGTAACTGTTATCACTGACTTACTCTCTTATCTAACATGAATATCTATAACCAGTAACTGTTATCACTACTTACTTACTCTCTTATCTATCACTGAATATCTATTACCAGTAACTGTTATCACTGACTTACTCTCTTATCTAACACTGAATATCTATAACCAGTAACTGTTATTACTAACTTACTCTTATCTATCACTGAATATCTATTACCAGTAACTGTTATCACTAACTTACTCTCTTATCTATCACTGAATATCTATTACCAGTAACTGTTATCACTGACTTACTCTCTTATCTAACACTGAATATCTATTACCAGTAACTGTTATCACTGACTTACTCTCTTATCTATCTAATATCTATTACCAGTAACTGAATATCTATCATACCAGTAACTGTTACCAGTAACTGTTATTACTACTACTTACTCTCTTATCTATCACTGAATATCTATTACCAGTAACTGTTATCACTGACTTACTCTCTTATCTATCACTGAATATCTATTACCTCTCTAACTGTTATTACTGTTACTTACTTACTCTTATCTATCATGAATATCTATTACCAGTAACTGTTATCACTGACTTACTCTATCACTGAATATCTATACCAGTAACTGTTATCACTGACTTACTCTCTTATCTATCACTGAATATCTATACCAGTAACTGTTATCACTGACTTACTTCTTATCTAACACTGAATATCTATTACCAGTAACTGTTATCACTGACTTACTCTCTTATCTATCACACTGAATATCTATAACCAGTAACTGTTATCACTGACTTACTCTCTTATCTAACACTGAATATCTATTACCAGTAACTGTTATCACTAACTTACTTACCTCTTATCTAACACTGAATACCGATAACCAGTAACTGTTATCTACTAACTTACTCTCTTATCTATCACTGAATATCTATTACCAGTAACTGTTATCACTGACTTACTCTCTTATCTAACACTGAATATCTATTACCAGTAACTGTTATCACTGACTTACTCTCTTATCTAACACTGAATATCTATAACCAGTAACTGTTATCACTAACTTACTCTCTTATCTATCACTGAATATCTATTACCAGTAACTGTTATCACTGACTTACTCTTATCTAACACTGAATATCCAGTAACTGTTATCTTCTCTTATCTAACACTGAATATCTATTACCAGTAACTGTTATCACTAACTTACTCTCTTATCTAACACTGAATATCTATAACCAGTAACTGTTATCACTAACTTACTCTCTTATCTAACACTGAATATCTATTACCAGTAACTGTTATCACTAACTTACTCTCTTATCTATCACTGAATATCTATTACCAGTAACTGTTATCACTGACTTACCTCTTATCTAACATGAATACCGATAACCCGTAACTGTTATTACTAACTTACTCTCTTATCTATCACTGAATATCTATTACCAGTAACTGTTATCACTGACTTACTCTCTTATCTAACACTGAATATCTATATCCAGTAACTGTTATTACTAACTTACTCTCTTATCTATCACTGAATATCTATACCAGTAACTGTTATCACTAACTTACTCTCTTATCTGTCACTGAATACCTATACCAGTAACTGTTATCACTAACTTACTCTCTTATCTATCACTGAATATCTATTACCAGTAACTGTTATCACTGACTTACTCTCTTATCTAACACTGAATATCTATTACCAGTAACTGTTATCACTGACTTACTCTCTTATCTAACACTGAATATCTATTACCAGTAACTGTTATCACTGACTTACTCTCTTATCTATCACTGAATACCATATACCTGTAACTGTTATCACTAACTTACTCTCTTATCTATCACTGAATATCTATTACCAGTAACTGTTATCACTGACTTACTCTCTTATCTAACACTGAATATCTATTACCAGTAACTGTTATCACTGACTTACTCTCTTATCTAACACTGAATATCTATTACCAGTAACTGTTATCACTGACTTACCCTCTTATCTAACTGAATATCTATCACTGAATACTCTATTACCAGTAACTGTTATCACTGACTTACTACTGAATATCTATTACTTATCTAACACTGAATATCTATTACCAGTAACTGTTATCACTGACTTACTCTCTTATCTAACACTGAATACCTATAACCAGTAACTGTTATTATAACTTACTAACTATCTATCACTGAATATCTATACCAGTAACTGTTATCACTGACTTACTCTTATCTAACACTGAATATCTATAACCAGTAACTGTTATCACTAACTTACTCTCTTATCTATCACTGAATATCTATTACCAGTAACTGTTATCACTGACTTACTCTCTTATCTAACACTGAATATCTATAACCAGTAACTGTTATCATCTGAACTTACTCTCTTATCTATCACTGAATATCTATTACCAGTAACTGTTATCACTGACTTTCTTACTCTCTTATCTAACACTGAATATCTTATCTAATCACTGAATATCTAACACTGATATCTACCAGTAACTGTTATCACTAACTTACTCTCTTATCTATCACTGAATATCTATAACCAGTAACTGTTATCACTGAATATCTTACCAGTAACTGTTATTATCTATCACATGAATATCTATAACCAGTAACTGTTATCACTGACTTACTATCACTCTTATCTATCAACATGAATATCTATAACCAGTAACTGTTATTACTAACTTACTCTCTTATCTATCACTGAATATCTATTACCAGTAACTGTTATCACTGACTTACTCTCTTATCTAACACTGAATATCTATGAATATCTATCTAACACAGTAACTGTTATCACTGACTTACTCTCTTATCTATCACTGAATATCTATTACCAGTAACTGTTATCACTGACTTACTCTCTTATCTAACACTGAATATCTATTACCAGTAACTGTTATCACTGACTTACTCTCTTATCTAACACTGAATATCTATTACCAGTAACTGTTATCACTGACTTACTCTCTTATCTATCACTGAATATCTATTACCAGTAACTGTTATCACTAACTTACTCTCTTATCTATCACTGAATATCTATTACCAGTAACTGTTATCACTGACTTACTCTCTTATCTAACATGAATATCTATAACCAGTAACTGTTATCACTATTACCAGTACTTACTCTCTTATCTATCACTGAATATCTATTACCAGTAACTGTTATCACTGACTTACTCTCTTATCTAACACTGAATATCTATTACCAGTAACTGTTATTACTGACTTACTTTCTTATCTAACACTGAATATCTATTACCAGTAACTGTTATCACTAACTTACTGATCTATACTGAATATCTATTACCAGTACCAGTAACTGTTATTACTAACTTACTCTCTTATCTATCACTGAATATCTATTACCAGTAACTGTTATCACTGACTTACTCTCTTATCTAACTGAATATCTATAACCAGTAACTGTTATCTACTCTCTTACTTACTGAATATCTTATCTATCACTGACATCTGAATATCTATAACCAGTAACTGTTATCACTGACTTACTCTCTTATCTAACACTGAATATCTATAACCAGTAACTGTTATCACTAACTTACTCTTTATCTATCACTGAATATCTATTACCAGTAACTGTTATCACTGACTTACTCTCTTATCTAACATGAATACCGATAACCAGTAACTGTTATCACTAACTTACTCTCTTATCTATCACTGAATATCTATTACCAGTAACTGTTATCACTGACTTACTCTCTTATCTAACACTGAATATCTATTACCAGTAACTGTTATCTACACTGACTTACCAGTCTTTATCTAACATTACTCTCTTAACTATCACTGAATATCTATTACCAGTAACTGTTATCACTGACTTACTCTCTTATCTATCACTGAATATCTATTACCAGTAACTGTTATCACTGACTTACTCTCTTATCTAACATGAATACCGATAACCAGTAACTGTTATTACTAACTTACTCTCTTATCTATCACTGAATATCTATTACCAGTAACTGTTATCACTGACTTACTCTCTTATCTAACACTGAATATCTATTACCAGTAACTGTTATCACTGACTTACTCTCTTATCTAACACTGAATATCTATTACCAGTAACTGTTATCACTAACTTACCCTCTTATCTAACACTGAATATCTATAACCAGTAACTGTTATTACTAACTTACTTCTTATCTATCACTGAATATCTATTACCAGTAACTGTTATCACTAACTTACTCTCTTATCTATCACTGAATATCTATTACCAGTAACTGTTATCACTGACTTACTCTCTTATCTATCACTGAATATCTATAACCAGTAACTGTTATCACTGACTTACTCTCTTATCTAACACTGAATATCTATTACCAGTAACTGTTATCACTGACTTACTCTCTTATTTATCACTGAATATCTATTACCAGTAACTGTTATCACTGACTTATCTATCACTGAATATCTAACAGTAACTGAATACTCTATAACCATCTAACTGTTATCACTAACTGTTATTACTCTTACTTATCTATCACTGAATATCTATTACCAGTAACTGTTATCACTAACTTACTCTCTTATCTATCACTGAATATCTATTACCAGTAACTGTTATCACTGACTTACTCTCTTATCTAACACTGAATATCTATTACCAGTAACTGTTATCACTGACTTACTCTTATCTAACACTGAATATCTATAACCAGTAACTGTTATCACTAACTTACTCTCTTATCTATCACTGAATATCTATTACCAGTAACTGTTATCACTGACTTACTCTCTTATCTAACACTGAATATCTATAACCAGTAACTGTTATCACTAACTTACTCTCTTATCTAACACTGAATATCTATAACCAGTAACTGTTATCACTAACTTACTCTCTTATCTAACACTGAATATCTATAACCAGTAACTGTTATCATTGACTTACTCTCTTATCTATCACTGAATATCTATTACCAGTAACTGTTATCACTGACTTACTCTCTTATCTAACACTGAATATCTATACCAGTAACTGTTATCCTTACCTCTTAGTAACTGTTATCACTGACTTACTCTCTTATCTAACACTGAATATCTATTACCAGTAACTGTTATCACTGACTTACTCTTATCTTATCTAACATGAATACCTATAACCAGTAACTGTTATCACTAACTTACTCTCTTATCTATCACTGAATATCTATTACCAGTAACTGTTATCACTGACTTACTCTCTTATCTAACACTGAATATCTATTACCAGTAACTGTTATCACTAACTTACTCTCTTATCTATCACTGAATATCTATTACCAGTAACTGTTATCACTGACTTACTCTCTTATCTAACATGAATACTTAACCAGTAACTGTTATCACTGACTTACTCTCTTATCTATCACTGAATATCTATTACCAGTAACTGTTATCACTGACTTACTCTCTTATCTAACACTGAATATCTATTACCAGTAACTGTTATCACTGACTTACTTATCTATCTGAATATCTATTACACTGAATATCTTATTACCAGTAACTGTTATCACTACTTACTTTATCTTATCATTATCTACTAACCAGTAACTGTTATTACTAACTTACTCTCTTATCTATCACTGAATATCTATTACCAGTAACTGTTATCACTGACTTTCTCTCTTATCTAACATGAATACCTATAACCAGTAACTGTTATCACTAACTTACTCTCTTATCTATCACTGAATATCTATAACCAGTAACTGTTATCACTGAACTTACTCTCTTATCTATCTACATGAATATCTATAACCAGTAACTGTTATCATTAACTTACTCTCTTATCTATCACTGAATATCTATTACCAGTAACTGTTATCACTAACTTACTCTCTTATCTATCACTGAATATCTATTACCAGTAACTGTTATCACTGACTTACTCTCTTATCTAACACTGAATATCTATAACCAGTAACTGTTATCACTGACTTACTTCTCTTATCTAACACTGAATACTATAACCAGTAACTGTTATCACTAACTTACTTCTCTTATCTATCACTGAATATCTATTACCAGTAACTGTTATCACTGACTTACTCTCTTATCTAACACTGAATATCTATTACCAGTAACTGTTATCACTGACTTACTCTCTTATCTAACACTGAATATCTATAACCAGTAACTGTTATCACTAACTTACTCTCTTATCTATCACTGAATATCATTACCAGTAATATCACTGACTTACCTCTTATCTAACTGAATATATTACCAGTAACTGTTATCACTAACTTACTCTCTTATCTAACACTGAATATCTATTACCAGTAACTGTTATCACTAACTTACTCTCTTATCTATCACTGAATATCTATTACCAGTAACTGTTATCACTGACTTACTATCTATCACTGAATATCTATTACCAGTAACTGTTATCACTGACTTACTCTCTCTATCTAACACTGAATATCTATAACCAGTAACTGTTATCACTAACTTACTCTCTTATCTATCACTGAATATCTATAACCAGTAACCAGTAACTGTTATTACCAGTAACTGTTATCACTGACTTACTCTCTTATCTATCACTGAATATCTATTACCAGTAACTGTTAACTATCTACTTCTTATCTAACACTGAATATCTATTACCAGTAACTGTTATCACTGACTTACTCTCTTATCTATCACTGAATATCTATTACCAGTAACTGTTATCACTGACTTACTTATCTTTATCTAACACTGAATATCTATAACCAGTAACTGTTATCACTAACTTACTCTCTTATCTATCACTGAATATCTATTACCAGTAACTGTTATCACTGACTTACTCTCTTATCTAACATGAATACCGATAACCAGTAACTGTTATCACTAACTTACTAACTGAATACTTATCTATCACTGAATATCTATTACCAGTAACTGTTATCACTGACTTTATCACTCTTATCTAACATGAATACCGATAACCAGTAACTGTTATTACTAACTTACTCTCTTATCTATCACTGAATATCTATAACCAGTAACTGTTATCACTAACTTAGTATCTACACTGAATATATACCAGTAACTGTTATCACTGACTTACTCTCTTATCTATCACTGAATATCTATAACCAGTAACTGTTATCTAACTTACTCTCTTATCTATCACTGAATATCTATTACCAGTAACTGTTATCACTGACTTACTCTCTTATCTATCACTGAATATCTATTACCAGTAACTGTTATCACTTACTCTCTTATCTATCACTGAATATCTATTACCAGTAACTGTTATCACTGACTTACTCTTATCTAACACTGAATATCTATAACCAGTAACTGTTATTACACTGACTTACCAGTAACTGTTATCACTCTTATCTTATCTAACACTGAATACTCTATAACCAGTAACTGTTATTACTAACTTACTCTCTTATCTATCACTGAATATCTATTACCAGTAACTGTTATCACTGACTTACTCTCTTATCTAACACTGAATATCTATTACCAGTAACTGTTATCACTACTTACTCTCTTACTGAATATCTATTGAACCAGTAACTGTTATCACTGACTTACCTCTTATCTAACATGAATACCGATAACCAGTAACTGTTATTACTAACTTACTCTCTTATCTATCACTGAATATCTATTACCAGTAACTGTTATCACTGACTTACTCTCTTATCTAACACTGAATATCTATTACCAGTAACTGTTATCACTGACTTACTCTCTTATCTATCACTGAATATCTATTACCAGTAACTGTTATCACTGACTTCCCTCTTATCTAACAAGAATACCAATAACCTATTACTGTTATCACTGACTTACTCTCTTATCTATCACTGAATATCTATTACCAGTAACTGTTATCACTGACTTACTCTCTTATCTAACACTGAATATCTATTACCAGTAACTGTTATCACTGACTTACTCTCTTATCTAACACTGAATATCTATAACCAGTAACTGTTATCACTAACTTACTGTTATCTCTTATCTATCACTGAATATCTATAACCAGTAACTGTTATCACTAACTTACTCTCTTATCTAACACTGAATATCTATCTATCTATCACTGAATATCTATTACCAGTAACTGTTATCACTGACTTACTCTCTTATCTATCACTGAATATCTATAACCAGTAACTGTTATCACTGACTTACTCTTATCTAACACTGAATATCTATAACCAGTAACTGTTATCACTAACTTACTCTCTTATCTATCACTGAATATCTATTACCAGTAACTGTTATCACTGACTTACTCTCTTATCTAACACTGAATATCTATAACCAGTAACTGTTATCACTGACTTACTCTCTTATCTAACACTGAATATCTATAACCAGTAACTGTTATTACTAACTTACTCTCTTATCTAACACTGAATACCGATAACCAGTAACTGTTATCATTAACTTACTCTCTTATCTATCACTGAATACCTATAACCAGTAACTGTTATCACTAACTTACTCTCTTATCTATCACTGAATATCTATTACCAGTAACTGTTATCACTGACTTACTCTCTTATCTATCACTGAATATCTATTACCAGTAACTGTTATCACTGACTTACTCTCTTATCTAACACTGAATATCTATTACCAGTAACTGTTATCACTGACTTACTCTCTTATCTAACACTGAATATCTATTACCAGTAACTGTTATCACTGACTTACTCTCTTATCTAACACTGAATATCTTTACCAGTAACTGTTATCTCTTATCTATCTACATGAATATCGATAACCAGTAACTGTTATCACTAACTTACTCTCTTATCTAACACTGAATACCGATAACCAGTAACTGTTATCACTAACTTACTCTCTTATCTATCACTGAATATCTATTACCAGTAACTGTTATCACTGACTTACTTATCTATCTATCACTGAATATACCAGTAACTGTTATCACTAACTTACTAACTGTTATCTTTATCTTATCTACTGAATATCTATTACCAGTAACTGTTATCACTGACTTACTCTCTTATCTAACATGAATACCGATAACCAGTAACTGTTATCACTAACTTACTCTCTTATCTATCGCTGAATATCTATTACCAGTAACTGTTATCACTGACTTACTCTCTAACTGTTATCTAACACTGAATATCTATACCAGTAACTGTTATCTTATCTAACATGAATACTAACCAGTAACTGTTATCACTAACTTACTTATTATCTATCACTGAATATCTATTACCAGTAACTGTTACTGAATATCTATAACCAGTAACTGTTATCACTGACTTACTCTCTTATCTAACACTGAATATCTATTACCAGTAACTGTTATCACTATTACTCTCTTATCTATCACTGAATATCTATACCAGTAACTGTTATCACTGACTTACTTCTTATCTAACACTGAATATCTATAACTGAATATCTATTATCCACTGTTATCACTGACTTATTACCAGTAACTGTTATCTCTTATCTAACATGAATATCTATAACCAGTAACTGTTATCACTAACTTACTAACTGTTATTACTAACTTACTCTCTTATCTATCACTGAATATCTATTACCAGTAACTGTTATCACTAACTTACTCTCTTATCTATCACTGAATATCTATTACCAGTAACTGTTATCACTGACTTACTCTCTTATCTAACACTGAATATCTATTACCAGTAACTGTTATCACTGACTTACTCTTATCTAACACTGAATATCTATTACCAGTAACTGTTATCACTAACTTACTCTCTTATCTATCACTGAATATCTATTACCAGTAACTTATCACTGACTTACTCTCTTATCTAACACTGAATATCTATAACCAGTAACTGTTATCACTAACTTACTCTCTTATCTATCACTGAATATCTATAACCAGTAACTGTTATCACTAACTTACTTCTCTTATCTATCACTGAATATCTATTACCAGTAACTGTTATCACTAACTTACTCTTATCTATCACTGAATATCTATAACCAGTAACTGTTATCACTGACTTACTCTCTTATCTATCACTGAATATCTATAACCAGTAACTGACTTACTTTATCTATCACTGAATATCTATTACCAGTAACTGTTATCACTGACTTACTCTCTTATCTAACACTGAATATCTATAACCAGTAACTGTTATCACTGACTTACTCTTATCTAACACTGAATATCTATTACCAGTAACTGTTATCACTGACTTACTCTCTTATCTAACACTGAATATCTATAACCAGTAACTGTTATCACTCACTTACTCTCTTATCTATCACTGAATATCTATTACCAGTAACTGTTATCACTGACTTACTCTCTTATCTAACACTGAATATCTATTACCAGTAACTGTTATCACTGACTTACTCTCTTATCTAACATGAATACCGATAACCAGTAACTGTTATTACTAACTTACTCTCTTATCTATCACTGAATATCTATTACCACCAGTAACTGTTATCACTGACTTACTCTTATCTAACACTGAATATCTATTACCAGTAACTGTTATCACTGACTTACTCTCTTATCTAACACTGAATATCTATAAGTAACTGTTATCACTAACTTAATCTGAATATCTATTACCAGTAACTGTTATCACTAACTTACTCTCTTATCTATCACTGAATATCTATACTGTTATTACTCTTACTTATCTATCACTGAATATCTATTACCAGTAACTGTTATCACTGACTTACTCTCTTATCTATCACTGAATATCTATTACCAGTAACTGTTATCACTGACTTACTCTCTTATCTAACACTGAATATCTATAACCAGTAACTGTTATCACTAACTTACTCTCTTATCTATCACTGAATATCTATTACCAGTAACTGTTATCACTGACTTACTCTCTTATCTAACACTGAATATCTATTACCAGTAACTGTTATCACTGACTTACCTCTTATCTAACATGAATACCGATAACCAGTAACTGTTATTACTAACTTACTCTCTTATCTATCACTGAATATCTATTACCAGTAACTGTTATCACTGACTTACTCTCTTATCTAACATGAATACCGATAACCAGTAACTGTTATCACTAACTTACTCTCTTATCTATCACTGAATATCTATACCAGTAACTGTTATCACTAACTTTCTCTCTTATCTATCACTGAATATCTATCTACCTGTAACTGTTATCACTGACTTACTCTCTTATCTATCACTGAATATCTATAACCAGTAACTGTTATCACTGACTTACTCTCTTATCTATCACTGAATATCTATTACCAGTAACTGTTATCACTGACTTACTTACTCTTTATCTAACATGAATATCTATAACCAGTAACTGTTATCACTGACTTACTCTCTTATCTAACACTGAATATCTATTACCAGTAACTGTTATCACTGACTTACCTCTTATCTAACACTGAATATCTATAACCAGTAACTGTTATCACTAACTTACTCTCTTATCTATCACTGAATATCTATTACCAGTAACTGTTATCACTGACTTACTCTCTTATCTAACATGAATACCGATAACCAGTAACTGTTATTACTAACTTACTCTCTTATCTATCACTGAATATCTATTACCAGTAACTGTTATCACTGACTTACTCTCTTATCTAACACTGAATATCTATTACCAGTAACTGTTATCACTGACTTACTCTTATCTTATCTATCACTGAATATCTATTACCAGTAACTGTTATCACTGACTTACTCTCTTATCTATCTAACACTGAATATCTTATCTTACCATAACCAGTAACTGTTATTACCAGTAACTTATCTCTCTCTTATCTATCACTGAATATCTATTACCAGTAACTGTTATCACTGACTTACTCTCTAACACTGAATATCTATTACATGAATACCTCTTATAACCAGTAACTGTTATCACTGACTTACTCTCTTATCTATCTAATATCTGAATAACTGTTATCACTGATAACCAGTAACTGTTATCACTAACTTACTCTCTTATCTATCACTGAATATCTATTACCAGTAACTGTTATCACTGACTTACTCTCTTATCTAACACTGAATATCTATAACCAGTAACTGTTATCACTAACTTACTCTCTTATCTATCACTGAATATCTATTACCAGTAACTGTTATCACTGACTTACTCTCTTATCTAACATGAATACCGATAACCAGTAACTGTTATCACTAACTTACTCTCTTATCTATCACTGAATATCTATTACCAGTAACTGTTATCACTGACTTACTCTTATCTAACACTGAATATCTATAACCAGTAACTGTTATCTATATCACTGAATATCTATTACCAGTAACTGTTACTCTTATCTAACATGACAACTGAATATCTATTACCAGTAACTGTTATCACTAACTTACTCTCTTATCTAACACTGAATACCGATAACCAGTAACTGTTATCATTAACTTACTCTCTTATCTGTCACTGAATACCTATAACCAGTAACTGTTATCACTAACTTACTCTCTTATCTATCACTGAATATCTATTACCAGTAACTGTTATCACTGACTTACTCTCTTATCTATCACTGAATATCTATTACCAGTAACTGTTATCACTGACTTACTCTCTTATCTAACACTGAATATCTATTACCAGTAACTGTTATCACTGACTTACTCTCTTATCTAACACTGAATATCTATTACCAGTAACTGTTATCACTGACTTACTCTCTTATCTAACACTGAATATCTATTACCAGTAACTGTTATCACTGACTTACTCTCTTATCTAACACTGAATATCTATAACCAGTAACTGTTATCACTGACTTACTCTCTTATCTATCACTGAATATCTATTACCAGTAACTGTTATCACTAACTTACTCTCTTATCTATCACTGAATATCTATTACCAGTAACTGTTATCACTGACTTACTCTCTTATCTATCACTGAATATCTATTACCAGTAACTGTTATCACTAACTTACTCTCTTATCTATCACTGAATATCTATTACCAGTAACTGTTATCACTGACTTACTCTCTTATCTAACACTGAATATCTATTATAACCTGTAACTGTTATCACTAACTTACTCTCTTATCTATCGCTGAATATCTATTATCAGTAACTGTTGTCACTGACGTACTTTCTTATCTAACATGAATACCGATAATCAGTAACTGTTATCTAACTTACTGATCACTGAATATCTATTACCAGTAACTGTTATCACTAACTTACTCTCTTATCTATCACTGAATATCTATTACCAGTAACTGTTATCACTAACTTACTCTCTTATCTATCACTGAATATCTATAACCAGTAACTGTTATCACTGACTTACTCTCTTATCTAACACTGAATATCTATTAACCAGTAACTGTTATCACTAACTTACTCTCTTATCTATCACTGAATATCTATTACCAGTAACTGTTATCACTGACTTACTCTCTTATCTAACATGAATATCTATAACCAGTAACTGTTATCACTAACTTACTCTCTTATCTAACACTGAATATCTATAACCAGTATGTTATCAGTAACTGTTATATCTATAACCAGTAACTGTTATCACTAACTTACTCTCTTATCTATCACTGAATATCTATTACCAGTAACTGTTATCACTGACTTACTCTCTTATCTAACACTGAATATCTATTACCAGTAACTGTTATCACTGACTTACTCTCTTATCTAACACTGAATATCTATTACCAGTAACTGTTATCACTGACTTACTCTCTTATCTAACATGAATACCGATAACCAGTAACTGTTATTACTAACTTACTCTCTTATCTATCACTGAATATCTATTACCAGTAACTGTTATCACTAACTTACTCTTATCTAACACTGAATATCTATTACCAGTAACTGTTATCACTGACTTACTCTCTTATCTATCACTGAATATCTATTACCAGTAACTGTTATCACTGACTTACCTCTCTTATCTAACACTGAATACTCTATAACCAGTAACTGTTATTACTAACTTACTCTCTTATCTATCACTGAATATCTATTACCAGTAACTGTTATCACTGACTTACTCTCTTATCTATCACTGAATATCTATTACCAGTAACTGTTATCACTGACTTAACTGTTATCACTGACTTGAATATCTCTTATCTAACATGAATACCGATAACCAGTAACTGTTATCACTAACTTACTCTCTTATCTATCACTGAATATCTATTACCAGTAACTGTTATCTTTATCTATCTAACATGAATACCTATAACCAGTAACTGTTATCACTAACTTACTCTCTTATCTAACACTGAATATCTATAACCAGTAACTGTTATTACTGACTTACTCTTTATCTATCACTGAATATCTATTACCAGTAACTGTTATCACTAACTTACTCTCTTATCTATCACTGAATATCTATTACCAGTAACTGTTATCACTAACTTACTCTCTTATCTAACACTGAATATCTATAACCAGTAACTGTTATCACTGACTTACTCTCTTATCTAACACTGAATATCTATAACCAGTAACTGTTATCACTAACTTACTCTCTTATCTATCACTGAATATCTACTACCAGTAACTGTTATCACTGACTTCCCTCTTATCTAACATGAATACCGATAACCAGTAACTGTTATCACTAACTTACTCTCTTATCTATCACTGAATATCTATTACCAGTAACTGTTATCACTGACTTACTCTCTTATCTAACATGAATACCTATAACCAGTAACTGTTATCACTAACTTACTCTCTTAACTATCACTGAATATCTATTACCAGTAACTGTTATCACTGACTTACTCTTATCTAACTTATTATCTAACACTGAATACTGAATATCTATAACCAGTAACTGTTATCATTAACTTACTCTCTTATCTAACACTGAATATCTATTACCAGTAACTGTTATCACTAACTTACTCTCTTATCTATCACTGAATATCTATTACCAGTAACTGTTATCACTAACTTACTCTCTTATCTATCACTGAATATCTATTACCAGTAACTGTTATCACTGACTTACTCTCTTATCTAACACTGAATATCTATTACCAGTAACTGTTATCACTGACTTACTCTCTTATCTAACACTGAATATCTATTACCAGTAACTGTTATCACTGACTTACTCTCTTATCTAACATGAATACCGATAACCAGTAACTGTTATTACTAACTTACTCTCTTATCTATCACTGAATATCTATTACCAGTAACTGTTATCACTGACTTACTCTCTTATCTAACACTGAATATCTATAACCAGTAACTGTTATCACTAACTTACTCTCTTATCTATCAGTGAATATGTTATAACTGTTATCTTACTTAC
The DNA here is from genome assembly GCF_004210375.1 of Tachypleus tridentatus. Taxonomy (NCBI): domain Eukaryota; kingdom Metazoa; phylum Arthropoda; class Merostomata; order Xiphosura; family Limulidae; genus Tachypleus; species Tachypleus tridentatus. The sequence continues at coordinate 20,581,518 of NC_134831.1, forward strand.
TCTTTATCTAACACTGAATATCTATAACCAGTAACTGTTATCACTAACTTACTCTCTTATCTATCACTGAATATCTATTACCAGTAACTGTTATCACTGACTTACTCTCTTATCTATCATGAATACTATAACCAGTAACTGTTATCACTAACTTACTCTCTTATCTATCACTGAATATCTATTACCAGTAACTGTTATCACTGACTTACTCTCTTATCTATCACTGAATATCTATTACCAGTAACTCACTGAATATCTATTACCAGTAACTGTTATCACTGACTTACTTTCTTATCTAACATGAATACCGATAACCAGTAACTGTTATTACTAACTTACTCTCTTATCTATCACTGAATATCTATTACCAGTAACTGTTATCACTGACTTACTCTCTTATCTAACACTGAATATCTATTACCAGTAACTGTTATCACTAACTTACTCTCTTATCTATCACTGAATATCTATTACCAGTAACTGTTATCACTAACTTACTCTCTTATCTATCACTGAATATCTATTACCAGTAACTGTTATCACTGACTTACTCTCTTATCTAACACTGAATATCTATTACCAGTAACTGTTATCACTGACTAACACTGAATACTCTCTTATCTTATCTACACTGAATATCTATTACCAGTAACTGTTATCACTGACTTACTCTCTTATCTAACATGAATACCTATAACCAGTAACTGTTATTACTAAATTACTCTCTTATCTATCACTGAATATCTATTACCAGTAACTGTTATCACTGACTTACTCTCTTATCTAACACTGAATATCTATAACCAGTAACTGTTATCACTAACTTACTCTCTTATCTAACACTGAATATCGATAACCAGTAACTGTTATCACTAACTTACTCTCTTATCTATCACTGAATATCTATTACCAGTAACTGTTATCACTGACTTACTCTCTTATCTATCACTGAATATCTATTACCAGTAACTGTTATCACTGACTTACTCTCTTATCTATCACTGAATATCTATTACCAGTAACTGTTATCACTGACTTACTCTCTCTTATCTAACATGAATATCTATAACCAGTAACTGTTATCACTAACTTACTCTCTTATCTATCACTGAATATCTATTACCAGTAACTGTTATCACTGACTTACCCTCTTATCTAACATGAATACCGATAACCAGTAACTGTTATTACTAACTTACTCTCTTATCTATCACTGAATATCTATTACCAGTAACTGTTATCACTGACTTACTCTCTTATCTATCATGAATATCTATTACCAGTAACTGAATACTCTATTACCAGTAACTGTTATCTACTAACTTTACTCTTACTTATCTATCACTGAATATCTATTACCAGTAACTGTTATCACTGACTTACTCTCTTATCTAACACTGAATATCTATTACCAGTAACTGTTATCACTAACTTACTCTCTCTATCTAACACTGAATATCTATAACCAGTAACTGTTATCACTGACTTACTCTCTTATCTAACACTGAATATCTATTAACAGTAACTGTTATCACTAACTTACTCTCTTATCTAACACTGAATATCTATAACCAGTAACTGTTATCACTGACTTACTCTCTTATCTAACACTGAATATCTATTACCAGTAACTGTTATCACTGACTTACTCTCTTATCTCTTATCTAACATGAATACCTCTTATAACCAGTAACTGTTATCACTAACTTACTCTCTTATCTATCACTGAATATCTATTACCAGTAACTGTTATCACTGACTTACTCTCTTATCTAACATGAATACCGATAACCAGTAACTGTTATCATTAACTTACTCTCTTATCTATCACTGAATATCTATTACCAGTAACTGTTATCATAACTAACTTACTCTCTCTTATCTATCACTGAATATCTATTACCAGTAACTGTTATCACTGACTTACTTACTCTCTTATCTAACACACTGAATATCTATAACCAGTAACTGTTATCACTAACTTACTCTCTTATCTATCACTGAATATCTATTACCAGTAACTGTTATCACTGACTTACTCTTTATCTATCACTGAATATCTATTACCAGTAACTGTTATCACTACTTACTCTCTTATCTATCACTGAATATCTATTACCAGTAACTGTTATTACTAACTTACTCTCTTATCTATCACTGAATATCTATTACCAGTAACTGTTATCACTGACTTACTCTCTTATCTAACACTGAATATCTATTACCAGTAACTGTTATCACTGACTTACTCTCTTATCTAACATGAATACCTATAACCAGTAACTGTTATTACTAACTTACTTCTTATCTATCACTGAATATCTATTACCAGTAACTGTTATAATTAACTTACTCTCTTATCTGTCACTGAATACCTATACCAGTAACTGTTATCACTGACTTACTCTCTTATCTATCACTGAATATCTATTACCAGTAACTGTTATCACTGATTACCTCTTATCTAACATGAATATATACCAGTAACTTTATCTACTTACTCTCTCTTATCTAACACTGAATATCTATTACCAGTAACTGTTATCACTGACTTACTCTCTTATCTAACACTGAATATCTATTACAGTAACTGAATACTCTCTCTTATCTAACCAGTAACTGTTATCACTGACTTACTCTCTTTATCTAACACTGAATACCTATAACCAGTAACTGTTATTACTAACTTACTCTCTTATCTATCACTGAATATCTATTACCAGTAACTGTTATCACTAACTTACTCTCTTATCTATCACTGAATATCTATTACCAGTAACTGTTATCACTGACTTACTCTCTTATCTAACACTGAATACCGATAACCAGTAACTGTTATCATTAACTTACTTCTCTTATCTATCACTGAATATCTATTACCAGTAACTGTTATCACTAACTTACTCTCTTATCTATCACTGAATATCTATTACCAGTAACTGTTATCACTGACTTACTCTCTTATCTAACACTGAATATCTATTACCAGTAACTGTTATCACTACTATCACTGAATATCTATTACCAGTAACTGTTATCACTGACTTACCTCTATCTAACATGAATACCGATAACCAGTAACTGTTATTACTAACTTACTCTCTTATCTATCACTGAATATCTATTACCAGTAACTGTTATCACTGACTTACTCTCTTATCTAACATGAATACCGATAACCAGTAACTGTTATTACTAACTTACTCTCTTATCTAACACTGAATACCGATAACCAGTAACTGTTATCATTAACTTACTCTCTTATCTATCACTGAATATCTATTACCAGTAACTGTTATCACTGACTTACTCTCTTATCTATCACTGAATATCTATTACCAGTAACTGTTATCACTAACTTACTCTCTTATCTATCACTGAATATCTATTACCAGTAACTGTTATCACTGACTTACTCTCTTATCTAACATGAATACCGATAACCAGTAACTGTTATCACTAACTTACTCTCTTATCTATCTACTGAATATCTATAACCAGTAACTGTTATCACTAACTTACTCTCTTATCTAACACTGAATATCTATAACCAGTAACTGTTATCACTAACTTACTCTCTTATCTATCACTGAATATCTATTACCAGTAACTGTTATCACTAACTTACTCTCTTATCTATCACTGAATATCTATTACCAGTAACTGTTATCACTGACTTACTCTCTTATCTAACACTGAATATCTATTACCAGTAACTGTTATCACTGACTTTACCAGTAACTGTTATCTAACATGAATACCGATAACCAGTAACTGTTATTACTAACTTACTCTCTTATCTATCACTGAATATCTATTACCAGTAACTGTTATCACTGACTTACTCTCTTATCTAACACTGAATATCTATTACCAGTAACTGTTATCACTGACTTACTCTCTTATCTAACACTGAATATCTATAACCTGTAACTGTTATCACTAACTTACTCTCTTATCTATCACTGAATATCTATTATCAGTAACTGTTATCACTGACTTACTCTTATCTAACACTGAATATCTATAACCAGTAACTGTTATCACTGACTTACTTATCTCTTATCTATCACTGAATATCTATTACCAGTAACTGTTATCACTGACTTACTCTCTTATCTATCACTGAATATCTATTACCAGTAACTGTTATCACTGACTTACTCTCTTATCTAACATGAATATCTATAACCAGTAACTGTTATCACTAACTTACTGAATATCTATTACCAGTAACTGTTATCACTGACTTACCCTCTTATCTAACATGAATACCGATAACCAGTAACTGTTATCATTAACTTACTCTCTTATCTATCACTGAATATCTATTACCAGTAACTGTTATCACTAACTTACTCTTATCTATCTATCTATCACTGAATATCTATTACCAGTAACTGTTATCACTGACTTACTCTCTTATCTAACACTGAATATCTATAACCAGTAACTGTTATCACTAACTTACTCTCTTATCTATCACTGAATATCTATAACCAGTAACTGTTATCACTGACTTACTCTCTTATCTATCACTGAATATCTATTACCAGTAACTGTTATCACTGACTTACTTACTCTTATCTAACACTGAATATCTATTACCAGTAACTGTTATCACTGACTTACTCTCTTATCTAACACTGAATATCTATAACCAGTAACTGTTATTACTAACTTACTCTCTTATCTATCACTGAATATCTATAACCAGTAACTGTTATCACTGACTTACTCTCTTATCTAACACTGAATATCTATAACCAGTAACTGTTATCACTGACTTACTCTCTTATCTAACACTGATCGATAACCAGTAACTGTTAGTAACTGTTATTACACTGACTTACTCTCTTATCTATCACTGAATATCTATACCAGTAACTGTTATCACTAACTTACTCTCTTATCTAACACTGAATATCTATTACCAGTAACTGTTATCACTGACTTACTCTCTTATCTAACACTGAATATCTATTACCAGTAACTGTTATAACTGACTTATCCTCTTTTCTAACATGAATACCGATAACCTGTAACTGTTATTACTAACTTACTCTCTTATCTATCACTGAATATCTATTACCAGTAACTGTTATCACTAACTTACTCTCTTATCTATCACTGAATATCTATTACCAGTAACTGTTATCACTGACTTACTCCTCTTATCTAACATGAATACCGATAACCAGTAACTGTTATTACTAACTTACTCTCTTATCTATCACTGAATATCTATTACCAGTAACTGTTATCACTGACTTACTCTCTTATCTAACACTGAATATCTATTACCAGTAACTGTTATCACTGACTTACTCTCTTATCTATCACTGAATATCTATTACCAGTAACTGTTATCACTGACTTACTCTCTTATCTGACATGAATAGCGATAACCAGTAACTGTTATTACTAACTTACTTACTCTCTTATCTATCACTGAATATCTATTACCAGTAACTGTTATCATTAACTTACCCTCTTATCTAACATGAATACCGATAATCAGTAACTGTTATTACTAACTTACTCTCTTATCTAACACTGAATACCGATAACCAGTAACTGTTATCATTAACTTACTCTCTTATCTATCACTGAATATCTATTACCAGTAACTGTTATCACTGACTTACTCTCTTATTTATCACTGAATATCTATTACCAGTAACTGTTATCACTAACTTACTCTCTTATCTATCACTGAATATCTATTATCAGTAACTGTTATCACTGTATTACTTTCTTATCTAACATGAAAACCGATAACCAGTAACTGTTATCACTGTATTACTTTCTTATCTAACATGAATACCGATAACCAGTAACTGTTATCACTAACTTACTCTCTTATCTATCACTGAATATCTATTACCAGTAACTGTTATCACTGACTTACTCTCTTATCTAACATGAATACCGATAACCAGTAACTGTTATCACTACTTACTTCTTTAACATGAATACCGATAACCATAACTGTTATTACTAACTTACTCTATATCTATTACCAGTAACTGTTATCTCTGACTTACTCTCTTATCTATCACTGAATATCTATACCAGTAACTGTTATCACTAACTTACTCTCTTATCTATCACTGAATATCTATTACCAGTAACTGTTATCACTGACTTACTCTCTTATCTAACACTGAATATCTATTACCAGTAACTGTTATCACTGACTTACTCTCTTATCTAACACTGAATATCTATTACCAGTAACTGTTATCACTGACTTATCCTCTTTTCTAACATGAATACCGATAACCAGTAACTGTTATTACTAACTTACTCTCTTATCTATCACTGAATATCTATTACCAGTAACTGTTATCACTAACTTACTCTCTTATCTATCACTGAATATCTATTACCAGTAACTGTTATCACTGACTTACCCTCTTATCTAACATGAATACCGATAACCAGTAACTGTTATTACTAACTTACTCTCTTATCTATCACTGAATATCTATTACCAGTAACTGTTATCACTGACTTACTCTCTTATCTATCACTGAATATCTATTACCAGTAACTGTTATCACTGACTTACTCTCTTATCTAACAATATCTATTACCAGTAACTGTTAATATCGATAACCAGTAACTGTTATCACTAACTTACTCTCTTATCTAACACTGAATATCTATTACCAGTAACTGTTTTCACTGACTTACTCTCTTATTTATCACTGAATATCTATTACCTGTAACTGTTATCACTAACTTACTCTCTTATCTATCACTGAATATCTATTACCAGTAACTGTTATCCTAACTTAGTATCTACTGTATATTACTGTAACTTTATCACTCTTACTCTCTTATCTAACATGAATACCGATAACCAGTAACTGTTATCACTAACTTACTCTCTTATCTATCACTGAATATCTATTACCAGTAACTGTTATCACTGACTTACCTCTTATCTAACATGAATACCGATAACCAGTAACTGTTATTACTAACTTACTCTCTTATCTATCACTGAATATCTATTACCAGTACCTGTTATCACTAACTTACTCTCTTTTCTATCGCTGAATATCTATTACCAGTAACTGTTGTCACTGACGTACCCTCTTATCTAACATGAATACCGATAATCTGTAACTGTTATTACTAACTTACTCCCTTATCTATCACTGAATATCTATTACCAGTACCTGTTATCACTAACTTACTCTCTTACCTAACACTGAATATCTATTACCAGTAACTGTTATCACTGACTTACCTTCTTATCTAATATGAATAACGATAACCAGTAAATGTTATCATTAACTTACTCTCTTAAGTATCATTGAATATCTATTACCAGTAACTATTACCACTGACTTTCCCTTTTATCTAACATAAATACCGATAACCAGTAACTGTTATTACTTATCTAACTCAACTCTTATCTATCACTGAATATCTATTACCAGTAACTGTTATCACTAACTTACTCTCTTATCTATCACTGAATATCTATTACCAGTAACTGTTATCACTGACGTACCCTCTTATCTAACATGAATACCGATAACCAGTAGTTGTTATCATTAACAGACTCTCTGAACTATCACTGAATATCTAATACCAGTAACTGTTATCACTGACTTTCCGTCTTATCTATCACTAAATATCTATACCACCAGTAACTGTTATCACTGACTTACTCTCTTACTTTATCTATAACCAGTAACTTTTATCTACATCTATGAATACCGATAACCAGTAACTGTTATTACTAACTTACTCTCTTATCTATCACTGAATATCTATTACCAGTAACTGTTATCACTGACTTACTCTCTTATCTATCACTGAATATCTATTACCAGTAACTGTTATCACTGACTTACTCTTATCTAACATGAATACCGATAACCAGTAACTGTTATTACTAACTGTTATTACTAACTGTTATTACTAACTTTCTCTATCTATCACTGAATATCTATTACCAGTAACTGTTATCACTGACTTACTCTCTTATCTATCACTGAATATCTATTACCAGTAACTGTTATTACTAACTTACTCTCTTATCTATCACTGAATATCTATTACCAGTAACTGTTATCACTGACTTACTCTCTTATCTAACACTGAATATCTATTACCAGTAACTGTTATCACTGACTTACTCTTATCTAACATGAATACCGATAACCAGTAACTGTTATCTAACTTACTGAATATCTATTACCAGTAACTGTTATCACTAACTTACTCTCTTATCTATCTATCAATGAATATCTATTACCAGTAACTGTTATCACTAACTTACTCTCTTATCTATCACTGAATATCTATTACCAGTAACTGTTGTCACTGACGTATCCTCTTATCTACTTATCTAACATGAATACCGATAATCAGTAACTGTTATTAATCACTTACTCTCTTATCTATCACTGAATATCTTTTACCAGTAACTGTTATCACTGACTTACTCTCTTATCTAACACTGAATATCTATTACCAGTAACTGTTATCACTGACTTACTCTCTTATCTAACACTGAATATCTATTACCAGTAACTGTTATCACTGACTTACCCTCTTATCTAACATGAATACCGATAACCTGTAACTGTTATTACTAACTTACTCTCTTATCTAATATGAATATCGATAACCAGTAACTGTTATCATTAACTTACTCTCTTAATTGTCACTGAATATCTATTACCAGTAACTGTTATCACTGTATTACTTTCTTATCTAACAAGAATACCGATAATCAGTAACTGTTATTACTCATTTACTCTCTTATCTATCACTGAATATCTATTAAAAACCGTGTTTCGTTAACCGTGATGGGCACAGACAGCCCATTGTATTGTTCTGCGTTTCAGAACAAACAAAGTACACACAGTACTGTGAAAGGGAGTTAGGACAAGAGAATATTTTATTATTTTTTCTATTTTTGTTGGTTTAATACTTCTCGGTTTTCTTCCATGCCATTGCAGTATGTAAATTGTAACGCCTTGCTAATCCTTGATAACAGTTGAATGAGCCGCGGTGAGAAAACTTGTCATTCTTTAGAATTTCTATACGCTTTTACCAAGGGCATGCCATAATGGTTCTACTTGAATGAGAATACTGATCAAAATTAGAGTCTGAAATAACTGAAACTAACAAGGACTTAACATGGGGTACATGTTTATGTATAAGAAATCAATTTAATTAATAGAACTCCACAAATGACCCTTGATAAGGAAAACTGTGTTTAACACGTTATATTAAGCTATTTTGTTGAGCCACGTCCCAAAAAAGCATAGAGAATTGTCAGTAGAGCAGAGAGTTCGCATGAAAACTTTACTTGACACTGATTGGACTCTCTGACAAATTGCTGCAGACTTGAATTGCTCCCCAAATACTGCCAAGTATGCCCTAGATCGTGAGACCGAGACAGGTACATTTAGAAATAGAAAGGAAGAGGAAGAACATCTAAACTCAATATTACTAATGTTAAATATTTTCCTTTATGCAGTTTTCGACACAAGAATGAAGACTGCCACTGACTTTATGCATGAGATAAACAACCATGTACCAAGTGAAAGAAAAGTGACCAGATCTACAGTATTAAGAATACTCAATGAGAATGGTATATTTGATCGTGTCGTAGTTTAAAACCATTTGCTTCGATCTCCAAATGTTACACTATAACGGCAACGGTCATTTCCCATTACTTGGTCAGATAAGACTAGAGTCAACCCCAGATTAAAGCATGGGTTTACCGGGCTGAAGCTAAGGGTCTCACACTAATTAAGGAGCCTCGTACTATGACTGTAAGTGTATTGCACGTAGATTTTATGTCTTGAGGGGACCTCTATAAGTTTAAAGTATAAGACCAATAAAACAATTAAACTGGCCTTGATTAGAGTAGCCAAAAAATTAGGAAAGGCTAAGCAACAATTACCTGTAGTATACCATTTCAAAATTAGGGGCAGCTATGCGCAAACACTTTTGGTATTTGTAAAACATTGTATTGGTGTGTCTTAATAATTTTAATGAATATCGCTTTCCCTACAAAATGTGTTAATTCATGAGAGAAAACACTCTCTAGACATTTTTTTTTTTTAATAACAATATCAGTACAAATTGTTGGTTGGTTAAGTTCATTAAAACTGATTTTCATTCATATTATTACACGTGTTAAAAGTTGCACAGATAAGTTTCATCTCTCTTCTTGTATATTTTTATGACTGTTAATTTATAGCAGTATAACATGTATTTCCATGAAATTATATAATTTTTTGTTGATAATAATTTCATTTCTTATTTCGATAGAGGGCATGCAATATAAGTTAAGTTATTTATTCTTTCCGGTTGTTTTAGTTAAGAAGAAATCGTAAGTAGGAGGGAGTGTTAATATATGTTTCAAGTTTTTAAATATTTCGCCACAATTGCTAAATGTAATGAAGTCAATGATGCCACTTGAATTGGTAGAATGTTTTAACAATGAATTTCCTGTCGTTTTGAAAAACTGGCAGTATTAGTAAATTTTACTATGAATCAATCATTTAAACTTAAACAGAAAGGAGTTAAATTGTTTAAAATACAGAAGGAACGTACACTATAGAATAAGTTGCTGGTGGTCGTATTATTTATTCATGTTGTATATACATATGTTTGACCAAACCAAGCTAAATACAGCTGCCATCTTCATCAGAGTACAAAAGTGCACATGAAAACGTAATTCATAATTTTTGTATAAACATCTTTAATTTGAAAACATGTATGATAGTACAATATATTGAGGTTGAAAGAAATGAAAATAAGCATGTAGCTTAGTTTTACGAGGGCATATAAAATTTGGCTTGACAGTGTGTTTGTCTTATCTGCAAGAGTCCTGGGAATTTTTATGTGGGTGGAAGGAACATTTTTGGAGATTATTACACAAAACCCCCTGTGTGTGTGTATGTGTTGTAAAATGTAATCCAAAAACTTTCAAAGACAAAGCATACCAAAAACAAATATCAAACTTGTTTAGTCATGAGTGGTGAAAATTGGATACTAGCATTAAAATCATATAGAAGATAGTATGTCTCTTCAGTTTGCCAATGAGCACATTTAAAGTTGTTAGAGGCCTGGTTGAGTTGATTGCATCCATATGTTCTGAACCAAACTACACCTTCACTTTCTGCAATAGTTTCTTTGTAATTGAATGATAATGTACAATTACAAGCCATTCATGACTAAAATGTTTTTGACATTATTTTAATATGTTTTGTGTCTGTATGCTTTTTAACTACATTTTAAGGTATTTTTAATTCATTGTTTTATGGTTGCTGGTAGCTTTTACCTCCTTGTACATGATGATGTCAAGTTCTTATTTTGTGACTGTATATTATTACCACATTATATGTATATTTATAGATGTAGAATTCTGACTGTACCACTTTCATATAATCTTATTAAACAACCTGGATGTAGTTCAAGTAACTTCCTTATCACATAAGTGTAAAAATAGTATATTTAGTGATACTTCTCATAAACATGCCATTACTGGTCACTTAGATATTGTAGAAGATAAAACTGATGTATGAAATTCTCAATAAAAAGGATATAAATATAATATTGCCACAAAATGCAATAATCTAGATATTCTTAAATCAGTTAAATAATATTAGTAAGTGCATTTTGAAACTTAATTATGTTACATGTTATCCACCTAGATGGTTTTTAAAATGGAAGTTTAATGTACTTAATAAAGCAAGATTTAAATTTTTTCAAATAAATTTTAAATTTCTAATAGGTATAATGTTTTTCCACTTAAAAAAAATAAGATACAAGAATTACAAGAAAAATGTTATTGTTCTCATGCATATAAAGTTGATTGTAATTTCAGGTTTATTTATAAAAAGTTTTGTACATCTTATTATTAATGAAATTATTATTATAGAAATGTTTGAACTGGTTAATCACTTCAAAGATACAGAAAAAAATAATTTCATTGAAGCTTACTAATAAAATTTCATTCCAAACCAAATCCTTTAAAGATTAAACTTTCTTGTATGCTATATCGAAATTGCATAAACCTTCTATAAAATTTAAATTTATTTACATCTCCTTAGAAATTATTTCCAAACAACCAACCACTTTATTTATTACATTTCTTAATATCTTATTTGACTGTTATAAATGTATAGAACAGTGATAATAAACATATCTTAGGTAATAAAAAATAACTTATTTTAGAATACTTAAGTAATTTTGAACAATTAACTGTTCAAGCATTTTGTTTCACTACTTTACATACAACAATGCATTTGATAGACCTAATTAATTATGAATGTATAAAAATAACAGGATTGTAATTCTTCTGTATTTTTACAAAAGTATAAAAAATATATGAAGTTTCTGTAGTTATGATAATTTTGTTTCAGTAATCATGCATTTAAACAGAAACTTCATATATTTTTATACTTTTGTAAAAATACAGAGAGGATTATAATCCTGTTCTTTTAATACATTTTCTGTATTTATGATAATTTTGTTTCAATAATCATGTATTTATACCAGTAATAGAAGTTTCAATGGCAGATAACTATTCTACTTATATAGCTAATTTCTGTCTTTATTTTTATGAAAATAAGTTTGTTGAAAATATTATAAATCCAGATGGTTTTTGATTTAATTAGTGTAAATAATCCTGAAATAAATAATTTTATTAACTATCTACTGCTGTGGTACTAGGAGATATTATGATCTGGCAATTAAAAGAGTTCATAATGATATTAATTTAAGTATTTTGGATAAAAAAATGTTTTTCCAGTATTTAGTCTTCTAACAGTAATGTTTAATATTCTTGTATTACAAATTCACAACTACTTGAGGTTTCATAGAATTTGTAACAAAAATAACAAAATTTTGTAACTAATGCCAAAATATTGGTATAAAAATTAATATTTAATGGGTCTGATAAACAAATATTAAATAAGTTAAAGTATTTTGTAACACATAAGAAAACATTATGTAAGTATCAAGAAGTAGTAATTAATATATTGTGCTTAACATTTGTGATGAAACTTTAGATTTTTTTTTATTTTTGTTTAATAAGGTCAGTTAAGCAAGGAACATCTTTACACTTTTCATTCATGTATTAACATTGTGTATGAATATACAAACTCTTATAAAAAGTAGAAGACTGTTTGAAATTAGTAGTTAAATAGATTTTTAAGGATGGAGGGTGGATGTCATACTTGTAGAACTTTAGGCAGTTCAGTGGGGTTTTATTCTAGCATAATATGTCTGCTGTACTACTTATATTTTCATATTAATTTGAACTTTTACTGTGAGAATGGTCCCTTGCTGGTACAGCAGTAAGTGTACAGATTTGCAATGCTAAAATCAGAGGTTCAATTGCCCTCAGTGAACTCAGCAGATTGCCCAATGTGGCTTTGCTATAAGAAAGCACACACACTTGAGGACTGAAATAGCAAGATTTTCTCACTTACTGCCCTCAATAATGGGATCTTTTCATTTAAGAGCAATCACCTTCCACAACTATGTAAAAACAGTGAAGGGTGATTTAGATGTGGGATATTGTGGACTTAAGCATCTTGTTGCTGTCCTATCTATCTTTATTTTTCTTATTTTTCTTATTTTGCTTTTATTTATTTCTTTACATGTGAAGCTTTGCAAATGGAGTTTAAGACTGATAGGTGGTGTAACTCTATCTGTGTGTGAGCCTTATTCTGCAGGCACCTCCACAAACCACTAAACATGTTTCACCTTGTAGTCTATTTGTCTCATTTTTTTCACTTTGTTTAGAAGTTTGAAGTTTTTTGATTGAGTCTTGGATTGAGACTGCCTGTCATCATTTCTTGCTTTTGTACTTTGTTTCCACACTCCCCAACCTTACCTCTACTAATGTACCTTGTCAAAGCCTTTAGTTTCTGATTTCTTGGTTCCCACTTCACAACTTACTCTTTTACCTGGCACCAAACTCCTGTAACACATTGTTGACGTTTCCATCATTTTGGGTCCTGCAGGTACCTAGTTATCACAGTTGAGCTCTTATGGTCACTTTTTCCATCTACACTAGGGGTTATTCTACTTTTTACCCATAGACGTTCTTTCCAGTTTCCTTTTTCTCCCTCCCACATTTCAGCCCTCATCTTGTTTTCTTTCCTTTTGCTTCTATCTATGTTCAATGTTTCATGAAGGGCTCTGTTCATTATTGCTTCCAACATTTCTTCATTCTCACTTAATATTTTATTTGGTTGAAGGGGTAAGTTTTATTTCAACCTATTTGCAACTGAGATCAGTCTTCTCTGATCTGCTTGCCAGCTATGGAACTTATAGATACTAGGATTTGCACCTATCCTACTTGTTCTGTGTTAGAGGTTTAATATTTGGAGATTGCTTATCTCTTTGGGTCACACATATATTTTTCTCTTCAGTTGATCCTTACTAGAGATATGCCTCACATGAATCTTTTACCTCAATGGTTCTTGTATCCCTTCCTCTATTTTGGTATTTTTATTAGTGGGTGGACCAATCCAGTATCACTATCTGAGTTACATTACTTCCTATCAATCTTCACATACTCCTCTTCACCAATGCTTCCTCTTCCTATTTGAGAGCATTCCTGAACAACAGTTATATATCTGGCAGATGGGCCTCCATATCCACATGCTTGAATTTCAAATAGACTGTCAGGCATGATACCATCACCACTCCTAGTATTAATGCTCTATTTCAACAACTACTTGGTTTTTCTTAAATTAACTGCCATTGGAAAATCTTATCCAATATCCATTGCTTTTAAACTCTGGATCCTCCTTTTAAGCTAATTCTCAGTAGGATTGTTTCCTTGTATGCCTTATACTGAGTTCTATGAACTGGGTTACAGACAGCCTCTCTTTGCTAGATTATATTCTACCTGCAAAGCAGTCTCTTCTCCCCTAGTTTTACCATTTGGGTACTTTTTTGGTTATTTCACTCACCATTGCTTTTCAACCCTCTCAGTTTCATGCTTTTTCTCTCCTGGTCATCTGTTCTCTGTCCCTCAACCCTGGATGTTACTGCCTTCCACTAGGTCTGGTCTTATACTTGTCATAATGCTCCCTCACCTTTCTATTTTTTACGTTTGGTCCTGGCTTTGACTGGAGAATCTCCTTCTCATGTCCTCTTTTGGGATCTTTCTGGCTGGCTTCAGTTTGGCTTGTTCTACTACCTGACAGCCCAACCTCTCTTTCCCTGCAAATTATACACTATTGTTTCAACATCTACAATATCCTTTCCATCAAGGTAAGTTATCCTTCCATCTTGCCATTTGGATTTGTACAGTATATTGCTTGTTGAATCGAACTTGGTGATGTTGTTCTGTTCATTCATCATCACTTTCTTCCTTATCATCCTACTGTTGGGCATCTCCTATCTTTTTATGTAGCTATTTAACAGAGTTCAGTTGTCTTCACAACTGCTGGCTATCAGTTAGTCTTGTTTTCAGCATTTTGCTTTTCTTGATACAGCAAGATATTTCCTACCCAGTGCTCTTTTTTTTTTTTGGTCCTTCCTTATCCATAAACACACTTACCAGTTTTCCATGCCCAACTGGCACCCACGTATCATCCTGCATACTCTTACCCATGCCTCTGTCTTCAGTAATAAGTGTATAAATTTTTAATGTTAAAATCTAGGGTTTGTTTTCCTGTGATGGACACATCAGATAGCCCAATGTAACTTTCTTTTAAAACAAACAAGTAAGCAAACCTTCTATTACTATCTTCTATGATTGTTCAAACACAGACAGATATATTTGTGCAGTGTTTTTGCTGTTTGTTAACACTTAGCCCTTACTTCTCACACTTTTGGGATTTCTGTTTTTGATATAACATTACCTGGGATTTCTCATTCTCCGGAGAGAAATCTCCTTCTACCCTTATAGATAGGGTTTGCTATTTTATATATATATTTCATCTATTTTTTGTAGTATATTGTGCTACAAGATTTTCTGCATTTCATCTCATTAAATTTGTCACTTTTCTCATTCACTTGACACTCATATATGATTGCCATTGAATGAAATCTTTCATATTGGTATATTTGACTACCTTGCATAACTTCACCCACTCTCTTCAGCATTTGAATTTCTTGCCTCCATTCAACATTCTACCCAAAATCTTAGGTGAGTACATTCTCCTTCTGGTTATAACATTTGCTTACGGTTGTCTGCCATGTGGGTAATGGTGCCTCCCAGGGTACTTTTATTTTCAACAAATATGTATCAAGTCAGGACAATGCAAAGCTCTCATACCATTCACTCTGGTTACATATATGCCTACTGCAGAGATAAGGTGTTCTATAAGAGCACCCCTTGGTGTGGATTCCTGTATGTGGTGAGGGGACCTCCCAGGGGAAGGTTCTGATCTTTCAGTTTACCTCCTCTGGGATATAAACATCTACTCACGTGTTTGCCATGCGTGGCAACCCGTGAAGAGGAGGAGAGGATCCTGATGATTGAGGGGTCCAACCCTAACACACCACTTTGGCCTTGAATTCCTGTAGACGGGCAGCCTTTGGGTGGCTCCCCTTGGGTCAATCGGCTGGTCCACTTAGGCTAGAGTCAACCAAGTAACAGTTTTGGAAGTTCTCAACAGGTGTTGTGGACATTGGTCTGATGCTGGTGTTTGGGTATAGTGCTTACGAAACCCTGGCATTGCTGCAGGTCCTTGCATGACATTGTAGTGAGTCCTCTCGTAGGGCTCCATGGTGGGTGAGGTCAGTGGGTACTGAAATTTTCCTTTTTGCCTATAGATCCTCCAACAAAAAATTTAAATAAAATAGTGAAAAAACAGTCAATAGGTAAACGACCATGTCTTGAAGACTCTGAGCAGCAATCTTCAACATCTGTAACACCTGTACCCCATTTTCTTATATTACATTCTCTTTCAGAATAACCTTTAGGGCAAATGTCCCCCTTTTTTATTCAGAAGAGACTAGAGGGACTTGCTGGCTCTCCAACATCAGTAAAGAAGCTTCGATCTGGAGACATAGTGGTTGAAACATCCACATCCCAACACAGTGAACTTCTCTTGAATTCAAAGGCAATTGGGGATGTACCTATTGAGGTTACCCCTCATGCTACCTTGAATTCATCATGAGGAGTTATTGTTGAGAGGGATTTGAAGAATGTCCCTGAGTCAGAGATTTTTGCTGGTCTCTCCACTCAATGAGTTTCTGCAGTGAGGCGCATCTCCACTCGCAAACACTGAGTTACACTGCCGACAAATATCCTCATTTTGACATTTACATCACCACGTGCACCTGCCACCATCAAGGCAGGTTTTCTAATTTGCAGGGTACGGCTGAACATTCCAAACCCTCTTCGATGTTTCCAATGTCCGAGGTTCGGCCACTCAAAGACGTCCTGTCGTGATTCCCTGACATGTGCTCGTTGTGGTGGCAAGGACCACGATGCCTATGAGTGTCACACAGACCCACATAGTGTCAACTGCAATGGTTCCCACCCTTCCTACTTTCGTTCTTGCCCAAATTGGTTGTAGGAAAAAGAGATGCAGCATTTGAAAACGACTCATAACATTAGTTATCCTGAGGCTTGGAAATTGCTGTCCGCCACTCCATCTTGGACATATGCTGCTGCACTTCATTCCACAACTACAGTGGGAGTGCAGACAGATCTCTCTGTGGCTCCAAGAGAATCGTTTTCAAAACAAATGAAAAGCCTTTTGACCTCCATGGTTAAAAAGGTTGATGAATCGACTTCTACACTCATCTCTGTTCCTCCCATACATTCCAACAAATCTCAAGATTCACATCCCTCGGTTTCAAATACAGGCATTTCTTCTGATACATCTTTTTTTCCCACCCAACAATGCAAAACAATCATTCGTTTGCATCCTCAGTCACTGGAATCCCCTTCCAAAAACAAAGACCTGCCCAATTGACCCAGGGCAGGATCCATGGAGGTTGATAGACCTCCTCCAAATAAGAACAGTAAAGAAAAAAGATGTGGTCGTAAACAGAAGGGTTCTCCAGCCACTTTGCCTACCTGTCATTAAAAATGGCCACCTTGATACAATGGAACTATCGAGGTTTACGTTCTAATCTGGATGATATCAAAACACTGATTGCTTCCTACCATCGTGGATGTCTTTCCTTACAAGAAACATTTCTAAAACCTGCTGATACAGTCACCATTCAGCAGTTTTCTCTGTACAGAAATGACAGGCTGTGTGATGGAAGAGTACGTGGAGGGATGGCACTATTGGTTGATCAGCATGTGCCTACCCTGTCTTTGTCACTCAACACACCCTTGGAGGCCATAGCCATCCATGTTTCCTTGGGTCATACCGTCACTGTTCTATCTACCTGTCCCCTGGAGAGACATATGATCAATCAGACCTTGATGCTCTTGTTGAACAGTTGCTGTCTCCCTTTTTAATCCTGGGGGATTTTAATGGACATCATCCCCTCTGGGGAAGTGCTGTTATTGATAGGAAGGTTCGCTCTGCAGAGCATATGCTCTCTGATCACAACCTTTCTCTTTTCAATACTGGTTCATCCACTTATTTTCACACACCTAGTCAGTCCTTTACTGCTATTGATCTCTCGGTTTGCTCCCCTTCATTATTTTCCCATTTTTCCTGGAAAGTTGACAATAATCCACTGGGCAGTGATCATTTTCCTATACTTTTGAGAGAGACTGACCATGGTTGATGTCACCCTACCTGCGTGCCCCAGTGTAAGCTGGATCAGGCAGACTGGTCCACTTTCACTGCTCTCGCAAAACTTGACCCTGCCATCGTGAATCAGCCATCAATAGACGAATGTGTGGCAGTGGTAACTGATTGTATTATACAAGCTGCTCAGTGTATTCCTAAAACCTTGACACGTTTTCTACGATATCCTCGTCCATGGTGGAATCCTGCTTGCCACTTGGCAGGGAAGGCTCAAAAACGGGCCTGGGATACTTTCCATAGATATTCCACACTTTCGAACCGCATCGCTTTCCAACGGCCCGTGCACATGCTGGTAAGACGTCAAAGCCAGAAAGAATCTTAGATTAAGTTCACAACTAGCATATCTTCTACCACCAGTTCCAAGGTCATATGGGACAGGGTTCAAAAGGTCAGTGGGCACTACAATTCTGTCCCCCTCTTCATCTTACTCTCTGATGGCCAAGAGGTAGCTGATATCAGGAGCATTGCCGATACTCCAGGTGAAAACTTTTGGAGGGTATCTAGCACTTCTGCTTGTTCCTCCACCTTCTTGGCCATCAAGAGTCGGGCAGAGCGTTCACCTCTTTCCTTTCGAACTGACTGTCTCTTTGACTATAATTGTCCCTTTACACTGGTGGAACTGAAAATGGCCCTTCATCGGTCTGACATTACATCTGTTGGACCTGATGATGTACACTATGACATGTTGCTCTATCTTTCTCCTGCTTCGCTTGATATTCTTCTAATTGTTTTTAACCGGATCTGGTAGGAGAATGTTTTTCCTGATGCCTGGTGCCAGGCTATAATCTTACCTTTCTCTAAATCTGGGAAAGATCCCAAGATTCCTTCAAACTATCATCCAATTGCTTTGACAAGCTGTTTCTGTAAGATTTTAGAGAGGATGGTTAATGCTCATTTTGTTTGATTTCTCGAATCAAACAACCTCCTCTCACCCACCCAGTGTGGGTTCTGATGACAGCATTCCACCACGGACCACCTAGTTTGACTTGAAACATCAATCAGAGAAGCCTTTCTCAAATGCCAACATCTTGTTTCAATATTCTTTGACATTGAGAAGGCTTATGACACAACATGGAGGTATGCCATTTTGCGACACCATATATATGGGTTACGTGACCATTTACCCAGGTTTATTAAAAAATTTTTAATGGACAGGAGATTCCAAGTTTGTGTGGGTTCGACACTTTCCCGTTCTTTTGTACAGAAACTTGGGGTCCCTCAGGGCTGTGTTTTGAGTGTCACACTTTTCAGTATAAAGATAAATGCCATCACTGAACAACTTCCTCTCACTGTTGCAAACAGGCTCTATGTTGACGACTTTGTTGTTTTGTTTATACCTTTGTTTCCTTTTAAGAATTTTACTACATTTACTTTCCTTTTACCTTTTTACAGGATATTTGGCTAATTTTTATTACGATTTTGCTATATGTCTTTTAACACTTTTCGTATTTTACCTTTTGATAATGGCTGTTATGACAACATAACCCGGAACCACGACTAGAAAGATTAACTTCAGGTGACTGGTGGTGGTTCTTGTACCTACCTGTTAATCTATTCCTGGTGGGTTATGATAATTACCATTTTGCTACAGGAAGCCCTTTACAACTTTGTAGACTGGATGTCAACATTAGTTTTATGCCATTTTCTATTCTTAATTTCTGTTTTGTTTATACCTTCTTTCCTTTTACGAATTTTACTAAATTTCCTTTCCTTTTACCTTTTTACAGGACATTTGTCTAATTTTTATTACGATTTTGCTATATGTCTTTTAACACTTTTCTTATTTTACCTTTTGATAATGGCTGTAATGACAACGTAGCCCAGAACCAGGACTGGAAAGGCCAACTTCATGTAACTGATGGTGGTTCTTGTACTTACCTGTTAGTCTTCCTGGCAGGTTATGATCATTACCACTTTGCTAGAGAAAGTCCTTTACAACTTCTCTTACTCTGCTTTCTCTCTTAACATTGTAGCCTAGGTGTCAACATTGGTTTTATGCTTTTTCTGTTTTTCTATGTTTTGTTTTATCTTCATTTCCTTTTATGTATTTTGCTACATTTAATTTATTTTTACTTTTTTACAGGACATTTGGTGCAGATAGTCTAGCTGCTTTGTGCCATAAAACACTAAATCAATCAGTCAGTCAACTATAAGAGCATTTGAGATATTTTCATGTTATATTCTAATATCTGACTCCTTTTCAATGCAGACCACACCTACTACATAAACTTTCATGGAAAAAAAAGAACCACACCAGGGGTGGTACTTTGTCTGCTCCTCTGGTTTGTACTTGCTCACTTTTGAAAATAGGGTTGTGAGGTCATCCATTGTACTGGTTTTGGAGAAAGACATTTTCAGCTGAAACAAGACCAATAGAGATCTGGGCATTTTCTATGGGTTTTCTCATTATGAATTCCTTTCTGTTTTTTGTTGAATGGAGCAATTTGTATGGACTGTAGTGGCATACCATGAAGAAACATTCAGAACTAACCATTGTGGCTAGAATAAGAGGTGCCAATTAGTGAAAGAGGGCAGAGGTAACACAGCCATTGTAGTTCTAGGCCTCAGTTACTCAATATATGTATATATTTATAGGTGACTAAGTTAATGCAAGTAAGGAAATTAATCAAAGTGAAAGTAAGACAAAATTAATAGTAGATATTGACCTAGACTTTGTTATAGCTTAAGCTATAAAGAGTGTATAGTGGCAACTTTTAAAGTATTATAATTGCAAATTGTACTGTAATAACAGAATAGAGAACAATAATTCCTTTTGTCAGTTGGATTATGAGGTAACTAAGCCAGCATATGTGGACTTTTGATGTAAAATTGAATTGTTTAAAGCTCTGGATACAGCTGTGACAACTTGCAGAGTAATGTAAGTGTCTGTATCACTAATTGTATTGTCATAACAGAGTAGGAGAGAATAATTTGGCTTGTCAGTCAGTGTTCTGAAAGTAATTGAAACTGTCTGTGTGGACTTTGACAAAAAATATACAGTTAAACCTCTGAATACAACTGTTTAGCTGTACTGTAAATACTTTTTTCTTTTACATACATTGGTGGACTGGGTGTTGTCCAGTAATTGTTGCAATTTATCACAAACAAATCACAGACACCTACTGTATAGACTCACAGTACCTTTGAAAACCTGACATTGACAAACCAGCAAGAATTATAAGGTGGTAAACGGTAGTAAAGAAAAGTTGTGAATGACAGTAAAAGTAGGTCTATATGTGTACACCTGTAGTGATGGCAAAATAGTGTAGAAATTATGGTTACACTATACAACTGTGTCAAGGAATTTTGATAAGTGAATAGAGAGGTGAGCAACTTGGATTCAAAAACAGTTATCTACAAGAGTTTACTAAACAATAACAAGACTTAGAAAGAGAAGGTCAACAGAGAAAAGAGGAGAAGAGAATAAGAATACAAATTGAGAAAGACAAAAGGAGAGATTGAGTATATATATATAGAGAGAATAAGAGCACAAATTGAGATCATCAAGCCCACTTAACAGAAAGAGGAAGGACCCAAAAGTGACAGTGAGGTTAAGGCCAGTTTACATAAGCTTTTCAAATTTGATTAACAGAAAGACAAAATAGATGCTGTCCTAGAGAGGTATGAAATACTTGCTTAAATTCAGAACTGGGACAAAGGAGACAGCAGTCTATTCTAGCCCACTTCTCGCAAGAAAAAGCTTATAAATTTATACAGGAACTGAATAAAGCATAGAAGAAAAACCTTTCAGTGCAAAAACTTTGAGACAGTGCCAGGGTGAAAACAGCACACAAGACCAAAGGGAAAATTACTTGCAGACTAGAGGATCAAAAGGGAGTACTTAATAGCTATTATATGGAATGTAATTCATTAATGAGATATACAATAAATTGATTGATAAGTTCATCTAGTTGCCTAACTATTATGAGCTTATCTGTATATGAATTTTCTGAATATAAATGTATGCACAAAGTTTAAAAGTTTATGGTCTTGAAGAGGGCTAAAGCTCTCTTTCATTCATATGCACCTTACATAAGCAATATATTAAGTTAAAGACACATTTAAGGCAAAAAGTGGATATGAACAGCAAACATTACTGTGGTTAGTTATTTAGCCCAATGGCCACAACTTCACATTTGTGATGTGTATAAGCAGAACCCATGCATGATGCCACACCAAGGGAAATAGTATTAACTGTTGTAGTGTGCACGATTTCCTGTTGTACACATCTGAAGCTTAACAAATTGGCAAAGCTTCTAAGGCTATACGAGGTGTGTTAAAAAAAATACGCAGACTGACGTCATAAAACAAAATGTACTTTATTTAGAAGTTACAGGTCTGGGACCCCTTCAAAGTACTCTCCTCCCCAATGCACACACTTATCCCAACGGTATTTCCACTTGTTGAAACAGTCCTGGTACCCTTCTTTTGTAATGTCCTTCAGCTCCGTCATCGCATTTGCCTTAATCTCGGGAATCGTCTCAAATCTTCTTCCTTTCAAGTGTCTTTTGAGTTTGGGGAACAAGACAAAATCGCAAGGAGCAAGGTCAGGTGAGTAGGGGGGGTGGGGAAGAACAGTGATCGAGTGTTTGGCCAAAAATGCACGAGTTCTGAGGCACAAATTTTGCAGCAACGCGGTGCATCTTCAATTTTTTGGTCAAAATCTCGTAACAAGATCCAACTGATATCCCACACTCTTCAGCAAGCTCCCTGACAGTCAGACATCAATTTGCCCACACCAGGGTGTTGATCTTGTCGACGTGTGGGTCGCCAGTTGACGGGAAGGACGCCAAGGACGCCATCATCTTCAATGGACTGTCGACCATCCTTAAAACGTTCATGCCACTTGAAACATGCCGTACGCTTCATAGCAACATCACCATAAGCCGTGTTAAGCATAGCAAAAGTTTCAGTCGCAGATTTTCCAAGTTTAACACAAAATTTCACAGCAAGTCATTGCTCCTTCAGGTCATTCATTCTGAAATCCGCCAAACGAAAAAAATCGCACTTCACTTAAACCCGCCTAGCTAATACACAAATGAAGATATCTGCAATTGGGAAATGGCATCGTAATCAGCTGATCTGTGCGAACCTAGCGACACCAAGCGGATTCCCCTGGAACCAACTGGAGCCTCGCAATTCAAACAGTCCGTGTATTTTTTTAACAGACCTCGTATGCTGTCCTTTCTAACTGTGAACTACTGATAAGAAAGAAGGCATTTGGCTGGCTACATTCATAAGAATTCTGAATTATTCTTTTCATCAATGAATATCTTTTTTCAATCATATTATGAAACCCCAGGCCAACAAAGTTCAGTAGTTAAGGTAGTTTGCTTGTGATTCAACACCAACTGCCACCAGATATGTCTGTCCATTCTACCATAATGGAATTGCAATGTCACCATCATTATTACTAAAACAAGAGATATAAAGAAAAGTAATGTATAGGAACACCATGCTTTCTATCTGTTTTAGTGATACAGATTTTTAAAGAGTTTTGGTTTTTAATTTTTTGCACTATAATGGAAGTAATATGTGGCTTGAAAAGGCACTGAGATTGTCTTAGTCCAGTTTCTTTATTTTCTATATTAGGTAATTGACACCATTCATGTTGAAAGAATTAGCACTTCTATATTATTTTCTGGCCAAGTTTGACATTGTCTGAATGAGTCAGCCAATCATCATTGTTGTGAAAAAATTAAATAGTCCTGAGGTGATGATGTCAACTAGACAAAGAAACAATTTACTGTTGAATTTAAGTGCATTGTCTTAGTTCAATTTTATTTAATTTAACTGTCCATTTAACTACACATGGTTTTTTGTTGTTTTGTCTAAATATGGTTTTATTTTTCTGTCCTTCAAATGTATCCAGTCTGTTTATTTCAAAACTTGGTCAATTTATCTACTGCAGAATACTCCTCTTAGTTCTTGATAGAATTTGTTGTTATTTGCAGATTTGCTTATCTGATACATTTTGTGACATCACTTTCACCTAAAAATGCCACACTATTCTCCTCTTGTGCACTAAAGTGAACTTTTTCTTGGTAATAAAAATTGTCCACAACTACTAAAAGATACATCTGATTCCATTCCTTGCTTGCTGTGAGTTAAATAAAAGGTTTTTACTCTAAACTGATTAAAACATAGCAATTTGTATGTCTTTACAGTAAAAAATGATTGGTATTAAGTGTTATTATGCAAGAATTTACTGTTTAGTTTTAGACATCAAATATGTTGATAACACAGACTGATAAAAAGAGGATCTGTTTGATTCTTATGGTTTTCTACCTTCTCATAGTCTCTCTTACCTCCCTCACCCATCTCCAAGAAAAACAAAATGTTTATCTTACAATGAATTAAAAGTGTTTATATTTTTTCAGTTAGCACCTGCCCTTTTAATATCCCCTGTAAGCTACTGTTTATGATTAGTTAGAAATAATTCACAATGTAAAAGAATGATAAACTTTTAAATCTTTTATAGTTTTTCAGAAATAGTTTGGAAGTGTTTTTGATATGGGAAGGAGGTAAGCAATCATTGTTACATTACGCTTCTGTATCTTGCACTGCTCTTTCTCAAAACTTAACATCTCTTTTGCCTGCATATATATGTTGATTTAGTTTTGCAGTTTCATCTAGCATCAATCTGGGTTTAACCATTCCATTTCACCTAAGAGTAGTTTTTATTAAGCTTTACGTGGACATTGTACAAAACAGGTACCTATGGAAAATGTGATTGGGGAAAACAATTTCAATTTAAGTGTGGGAAAACATTTTTGGATAATTTTCCTGCTTTGTGAGGCATGTGGTACACCCATTTTTACCTGTTCCTGGTAAGTAGATGGTCATTAAACTGAAGCTCTGTGTGAAACTGCCACTTGAATGTATAGTTGTGGTAGAAATAGGCTACTGTAGTATGGTTTAAAATAAAAGTTTAAAGGTTGATTTCAAAATACAAATCTTTAAGAGAAAAAATTATTCTAACTGTTGATGACTTGTTTAGTCTTATTTTTATAGTGCTGTATATAATTGTGATTTCTTTTATAAAGAAATAACCTAGAGGAATCTAGAGCACTAAAGAATTACATTTAGCTGGAACTTTACTATGTAGTTTTAAAATGATTTCAAGCTAAGCCAGGAAAATTTTAACACTCAAAACTACTCAGTGCAATTTTCTTAGGGAGCCTGTCCATACTGCTCATTCATAAGTATATAGATTTATAAATATAAATTTATTTATATGCATTACTTATGGGCTCTCAGTATGAGGAGCCAATCAGTGTGTTGCTCTTTTTGCACCAACATTAAATATACTACTGAACTAAGCTTGCATATTTATTACTTTTGTGTGCACTATTGCATTGTACATGTAGTGTGTGGATATCACACTTCATGTTACATTACATGTACTTAAATTGTACTTATCCCATAATATGAAAATTTGTAATCATTGGAGAGAGTTCTAACTTCAGACAAAAAAAAATTAAGTGAAACACAGTCTGTATATTTCCTACCTATGCCAAGTAAACTATACAATTACACATCAAATTGCATGTATCATTTTCTTTTGTCTTTGACAATGACAGAGGAAATAATATGAAAATCTATAGTTAAGAAGAAAACTGATCTTGATGTATGTAGATTTTACATCTATTGTCAGTTGATATGAATAATTATTTATCTTCTAATACTTCCCTAGGTTCTTGACAAGGATGAATGACTCATTACTTCATTTGAATTCTCTGGGTGTTAAATGTATCCACTACCTTCAACAAAGGTGATATTAATTTCTTTTCTAACAACTGTGTAAGTTAAATTGTCACAAAATGTTATGATGTTTTACTGTAGGCCAGTTACATGTAAATAACCGCACTTTACACGTGTTGAAATTAACATGAATAATGAACAAGTGCAACTATATCATGATAAAATCTTAAATATTAGAAGAAATTAGTGAAATTGTTGGAAGAAAAACTATTTTCAGTGTTGCAACTCTGAGAAGAAAGAAATTAGTGATACCCTTTCAGTCAAGAAAGAGTGAATACAATCTGGAGAATTCCTGGATTATCTTCTGTAAATTCCAAAACTTGAGGAACCCCTTTAGCATATGGAATCCCATGATTGTAACCCAAGGATCATTTATTTTCAACATTTTATGCAGAAGTGTAATAATATTAAGACAAACACATTAAAGCATATAAAGCTTTATCAGGTGACAGTTATTTGCTACATTGAAAAAAATCGTCTTTGTGTATATTAACCAAAATACTTTGATTGTATTTAAATGTTATGTAAAAACTTATATTTATGAAATTTTATTGTTTTTTTACATATAAGGACAATGGTAACAATTTGCTGAGTGTTGTAGCAATTGTTTTTTGTAGTTTAGGGTTGTAAGTTTTTAAATTGTGAAAAAAAAGTGAATTAAGCTTATTTTTTTATAGTGAAAAGTGAAATTCTTGTGTAGACTACTCTAAATGCAGTATGCCAGTAGTTCAGTAATATTCTTTAAACATTGGTATTTGCAGGATAAGACAAGAGACGCCTGTTGCCTCGCTCCTGGCATTTTAGAGTAAATTGTATTTGAGTAATTTTTTCTTAAACTATAATAGAATATAATGCAGTTTAAATATAAATGATGAAATAAGCCATAATCAGCCAAGGCATCAAATTTAAATTTGAAGGCAAATGGTCTGCACTCTATGACAGCTTTCCCCACCTAGAGTAAATTTTTTGGACACTTGCTTTTTTTAATTTTTTGTGCATCTTTGTATTATGAGAACAATAGTCAATAGCGAATGAAATATGATTTTTCTAAATCATTATTACATTGTGATTTTTTTGTGTTGTATATCATTTTTAAAACAGTTGTTTGGAACTTTACAGGTATAACAACCTTGATGAATTGTTTCTCTTTGCTTGTTACATGTGGGATCCACGACATGCCTATGTTATTTATTTTCCTTTAGTCTTTTACTTCAGCCATTCTATTGGTATAAAAGTACTTTGGGCTGCTACATTGTCTGAGTGGTTGAATCTAGCACTAAAGTGGTAAGTAGTCAAGTTTTAAGTGAATTAAGTCTAATCTGAGTCGATATTTTTCAGCATTTTGTTTGCATTATGTATCCATCAAACCTATAAAAAAAAAGGGATTATTGATTCATAATCACAACCCACTTCTTAAATATTATAGTGGTTTGTTTTTCTCCTGGGTAATTGATAAAATATACACTATTGTATATAAACATTAAATCTGTTTTTGTTGATATTTTTTAACTACTCTTATTTCATGTTGAAATTGTATAATTTGTAAAATCTCTTTTACATAACAGCACCATTTTA
Organism: Tachypleus tridentatus; assembly: GCF_004210375.1. Lineage (NCBI taxonomy): Eukaryota > Metazoa > Arthropoda > Merostomata > Xiphosura > Limulidae > Tachypleus > Tachypleus tridentatus. Next base: position 20,609,591 of record NC_134831.1, read on the forward strand.
TTTTCTATATGTATTTTCATAAGATAAGTGATTGCTGTCCTGCTACTTAATATTTTTCTATTGTCACTTTTTAAAGACCCCAGAGGGACAGCAGTATGTCTATGGACTTCATGCTAAAATCAGAAGTTTGATTCCCTTTAGTGGACACAGTAGGATAGCCTGATGTGGCTTTGTTATAGTGACACAAACACTTTTTAACGTAAATTTGCTTTTGAGTAGTTTGTTCTTTCTCTCTCTTTTTTATCTTAATAATATCTTTCATATTATGCATGAGAACTTTCTGATTTCTTTTCAGCCTTTTAAATTAGTGTAATTGTACTTTCTTCATGTTTATTATTGTCAGTAATAATGCCTAGAAATCTGATCTGATATTATTGATAATATTTCCATGTTTTGAGTCATTACAATAATATACATTATTTTACTTGCATGTAAACTATCTGCAACAGTCTTCTACCAATAGGAGTGAGGCACATCTTCCTGGTACATGTGACTTCCTTTATTTGTTTCTACCAAACTGTCACTTCCCATTAAGCAGTGACCTGGTTCAGAAATTTTTCAATTGTGCTCTCTTCACACGTTCATTTACATTTTTGCACTATAGTGCATTATCTATTATTCATTTGCTACAATAAGTTTTCTCTAGTATTTTGCCACAATATCTCACCTTTGCTTATCAATAATTTTTCCTTCTTTTTGACTTCTTCCCAGTTTAAGATGAATTCTAAAGTCTGTGTTACAATTTCTGATATGCTTAGCATTACTTCAAGTGCCATTACACAGGCTTCGAGTCAGGGGGTCTCAACTGATGATTTTTTTATGCTTATTATTTTTTGTTGTTCTATTTTTGTCTTTTTGTGTACTTGTAGTTTCTTTCACAGCTACAGAAAGCCATAAATACTTATTTAAAGAACTGTCTGATACTTCTGTCTTTATTAATTGGTCATTGAACTTTAGGTACTCTGTTTAAATTTCTCATTGTTTCCTAAAGCTTTCTTTTGAGTCTTGTAGTAACCATTAGTATTTTATATGGATTCTTGAGAAATTTCACTGTTAGAGATCAATAAAAATAATTAGAAATATATGTGTATATATATATATATATATTTGCAGTTTACCAGAAAAATATTGATACTTTATGACAGAGATAAGATTCTATTAGTTTCAGAATATTAAAAGTTGATATTTGAAAAACTACAACAATCTGAGTCTATACTTAAACCTTCTAGAAATGTTTCACCTTGCAAGTATTATATATTTCATTATGTTCATATCTGTGAGAGATGAATTATACTGTAGTAAAATTCTCTAATTGAAAATTGTGCAACTGCTTGAATTAGTCACTGTTTAATTTTGGCTTTTCTGAACATACATAAAAGTGTTAATAATGTGCAGTCACAAGAAAAGATTTCTCTTTATCACAAAAAGTTGCCTATACTTGTAGGCTACTTCAGGAAGATCGTCCATATTGGTGGGTTTCTGAGGATTCTGATGGCCGTGAACTAAATTTGACACTTAGGCAGTTTCCTATAACATGTGAAACGGGACCAGGTGATTTGTTGTTGTTTTTCTCTTTTTTAGTTTATTAAGCTGATGGCAATTTACTGAACTAGGTTCTAGTGATAAAATGTTATGCTTTGTTATATTACACCATTTCTAAAATATAAATATACCACAATAATTCAAATGAGACCACATTAAACATTTTTTTATACTAATGCCCAATATAAATTCATTTCTTCAAGTAAACAGGTAATACATTTTAAACATGATTCCAAGTATTTAACAAATTACACATACTATATTTTATTGCATTTGTTTCCTTACTAGTCTCTACCATTTGACAGCTCTGTTGTTTTACTCTAAACTTCTGCATGTAAATTAAACTACACCTTAGGCTTTTCATAAAGAGATGAGCCTTTATTATTTACTTAATGTTTAAAATAATACTTGTCAAAATACTGAAAATCTGTATTTGTAATATTTCCAAAGTAAATCAGATATATAAATTTCATAAATGAATGCAAGCATGTAAAGATGTTGCTTGGTTTTTAAATTTTAAGGTGGGGATATCTCAATATTGTTTCTCTAGACAGTATTATAAGGTGCAAAAAAGTACTGTTCAATTTTGAGGTCAGACAAATTTAAATCTTCAAAGACCTTTACTTCATTCAAACACTAAATACACTATTTGTTTTTTTTTACTCTGTAAATTCTTATTTGAAACACTGAATAATAAAACCATAATACAATATCAGAAAAACAGTTAGTTAATTTATAACAACAACAAGGTAAAAATCTGTTTATAAAATAAGATGTGTTCATGTTCCTAAAAAGTTGAAGTTGAAAATTATTTTATACGCAGTTTGAGTGTTTTTTGCAATTTATGTCATATCAGTATGTGATAGTGTATTAATAACATTAGAACTCACATTAATGTTTCAACTCTTAACACTTTTTAACTATTATAAGTCTGATAACAAACGTTTTCCTAATTCAAGTACAAATACATTAACAGCTTTGAAGAATTTAAGGAAAGCTGGTAATACTGATATTTCAAAGTCTGGTAAAAAGGTATTGTATAGTAATTTTGAATGAAGAGTAATGTATGAAAAAGGCTAAAAACATTATAAGTGATTCAACAAAGTTTTATAAGTAACACTTTCATCCCACTGATACAACAAGGACTAGGTTACAAAGATACTCATTAAAACTAAAGAAAGATAAGTGTTTTAAATGATAAACAACTTTTAAAAACTAGACTATTAACTTGTCAATCATGAATTATTTATGATCTTCCTATAACTCATGAAGGAGGATGTCTGTTATGACCTATAATTTCAAATATTTAAGCTTACAATCATGCTTTCCTACTTGTTTTCAATTGGTTGATTTTATGAATGTCTTTACTAATGAATGTAATTTGAAAGATGGTTTTGAATTTTCTGATAAAGTACAAAAATTCAAATTTTAAAGTATTGTTCATTGTACTACCTTTAAGGTTATAACTATGCAGTTAAATGCTAATTTGAATTTTAATAACAAGTCTAGTGGCTTGAGCATTTCCAAATCAGTATTTTTGAAATTGATCAATTTTGCAACTAATAAATCTCATTTTCTGCCTGATAGAAATAGTTTGGCTAAACAGGAAGCATATCTAGAATTTATAACCATTCTATCACTCTAATATCAGTCTTAAAAACCTTTATATTACCATAGGTATGTAGGTGCTTCTTCACCATCTTTAGAAACTTTTGATTGTATTTATTTGTTTGGAATTAAGCACAAAGCTACACAATGGACTCTGTGCTCTGCCCACCACAGGTATCAAAACGTGGTTTCTGGTAGTGTGAGTCTGCAGACATACTGCTGTGCCACTGGGGAGCACTAATCATGTTTCTCAATTTATGAAGTACTTGAATAGCAAGTATAACACTATAAAATTCACTGTTGAACATCTACAAGATCAATAAATTCTCATTATTGAATAAATTTATTCATAAGAATAATGATAACTTCAGATATAAGTATACCATAAAAATAAATGTTTACTGACTTATATTTTAAACTTTCAAGCTCTGTATTACCAACTTTGTTTTAGAAATTTGGTTAATATATAATCTTATTGTGTCTGCAGAATTTCCAGTACTATATAATCTTGCACAAAGAATTTTAATGATATCATACAGTTCTTAAGCAAAGAGAGGAACTGGTTTTCCTATACTTGTTGTTGATCAAATACTTTGAACAAGTAAATGTTTATTAAACCAACTCAGCAAGAAATTTTTAAATACCCATTAATTATATCTTCATCAGATATTTTAAATATTCTCTAAATATGAAGTATCACTTATAAAATATATTTCATAGAATATATCATCAAATACAGAAGAGATGTATTTTTAAACCTAAGTATTGCTTGAGGAATATTTTTATATTATAGATCATATCATTACTGAGAAATCACCAAGTGCTGTTTATAAATTCAGGTCCTTGCTGTTAGCAAGGTTTTATTGGTTCTATTAAAAGAAAACTGTTAGCTTACCTGAAGGAACATTAAAATGTAAGGTTTGTGAATAGTTCAGCACAGATCAAATGTACTGGAACAGACGTACTCTAGGTGAGTGTGATGTAGTCATTATTTATTGCTGCTTAATCTTCTCACTTTCTTTTAGAGCCCATACAGTTCTTATTAATGTTTACAGGACTTTGCACAGGCCAAGCCAGGCTACAGTTATGATTTTTTCATTAACCTTGTTATTTATTAAACCTTATGGATCACTGTCTACTCAAAAGATGAATCTCTGCCAAAAAGGTCTTATTCCTTAAGGGGATGACTTAATGAATAAAAACCAATTTGTATCTGTCTGAAGTCAGAGTGCTTTCAGTTTTGTTTAGACCACCAACACCATTGGTTGAAATGTGGCAACATTTCTGTTGTTGTGCTCTATAACATGGTTCACTTTGGATAGTTACTGCTTATCTCTCTACCATTGAACACAGTAGTGTTGATTGTTGCCAATGGTTTGAATTTAGATAACTTGTGAAGAGTATCCTCCTCCAACTTTGCTGAAATCATTGCTCAAGTTTTGCTATGCATTTCTGTTTTTTCACTTAATTTTCTCTTCTATGAACTAATTTTGAGCAGCCACACACTCATTTAGGGTACTTCTTACTAATGTGCTTCTTAGTATTCTAGAGGTAGCATTCCCATCCATACGTACCAGCCAGGTCATTGGCAAGATCTCTGTTGGATTATCATGCATCATGTGAAGAATATACTCTGAGTTTCTTAACATCACATTTGCCAACCAACACTTTAACTTCTACACCTTCATTTGGCATTCTAGTGCTTGTAGTCATGAGTGCATTTAATCACCACATTACAAATAGAAATATTATATCTTTCTATGTATATATATATATATATGTAAAGACATTATGCTGATGTGGCAGTCTGATTGATTGGATAACAATGTGTGTGTGGGTGTGTAATATCATCCCCAAGTTGGACTTAACAAGATGAAATGAGAAAAAATCTTAGGATTTTATTATTTATCGGTTCACAAATATAACTGGATAAAATATACATGTGACATCATTAATGGTAAGTGCCTGCTGTAATATATGATAATGCTATTTCTATCAAATCTGTATACACAGTGACTTTCAGTGATTAAGCAATAAACCTAAAATAAATTAATGGCAAAATGGTGCAAGGTTTATTTACTGGATGTGGACATAATGTCTGTGTTTACATGATACAACTTGTAGCAAAACAGATGCTAATTTAATTTAATATTTAATCAGTGTCTAAGGGATAAAACAAGAATCACCCTTTCAAGAAAAAAAGAAAAATTAATAATTGTTAAGAAAAGAAGGGATATTCAGTCGGAGGTGTGGTTTCTTCTTATGGCTATTTCCAGATCAGAATATCTTTGCATACTGGTTATATATGATATATAAGAGAAGAAAGGAAAAGTTCCTATTGACCTATCAGAGCAGTTTTAAATATCTTGAAAGGAATTGGAAGGAGTCAACACATTTTCATAAAGCATCTCACCTACACTCTATGAGAATGAGATTAGGGTAACATTTTGGCCAGTTCATGTGAGTCATGGTGTAGTCATTCAGGTATTAACTGATAATGTGCTTTGTGCAGATAAGCATTATTGTTTATTACAATAAAGTTAAACAAAAGGCCAGTCACAGTACCACCTTTGAACACATTGAGGTCCAAACAGCCACTCATGGAACTTCCTGCCTAAACTATCAAATCTCTATTACCATCTATATGAACTGGGTACTTATTTCATGTGCATTCCAGATGAGTGTACACCATAAGCCACATTATAGACTGAATTATGATTTATCTGTAATAATAACATTAATCCATTGATCTGATGTCCAGAAAACATGTTCATGGCACTACTCCAAATGTTCCTGTTTGTATTTGTTGATCAAGAGAATACACATCACCGAAGCCCTCATTCACGCAACCTTTTGTATGATGTTAAAGTTTATGCCTTACCTCCATGTGGTTTTGCACAGGTGAAAGACACTTGGGTTGGTATAAATGATCTGTTTCATCAGGCACAAGGTGACACATAATGGTAACCTGCTGGGGATGTTAAGCTGTTATCATTCTTGTACTGATCATTGATCACTGATCTCAATAAAGTTTAAATTGTATCCATAGATGGAAAACAAAATTTCTATTTATATTTAACCATTCAGCCATTTAAGTCTGTGATGAGCCAGCTTCAAGCCCAATAGTAGTTCATATTAGAGAAACTTCCAAATGATGATGGCTTCACATTTTGATGAAACTGTGTAGAACGGATGGCAACTGCCAGTTGTGTAGACACATGTATAGGATGACATTTTGAAAGTCTTCCACCTTCTGTCTTCTAGGCGGAAGACTTTTGAAACGTCGTCCTCTACACTTGTGTCTACACAACAGGCAATTGCCATCCATTCTACAAAGTTTCATCATGAATACTCTGGCCTCACATTTTGTTCAAATGATATTAAATAGTTATTTTACTAGTGTCAAAGCTAAAGTGGACAAGAGTCAGTAGCCGTGTGTCCTTATACAGACACTAATTTACATTTTTTGACAAGACTAACTTTAGATGTTTTTGTATTATGTGCAAATGTGTTTATGATGAAACTGAGTGATTAAATCTTGTATCATTATGGATTTATATAAATTTTGACATTTGTTAGTAAACCTTTGGAAACCAGTGTAGTACCAATATGTGAGAAATGAGCCTTTATTAATCCAGTTTAAAAATGGTAATGTTTAGATACTTTATATCTGTTTTATAGAGTTGTTGATTTGTACATTTATACCCTTAGAATGTTCTTATTAATATAATTTTATATTTAGGCACTTTGAATAGCTGAGCAAAATAAATCACTATGCTAAATGGATGACATAAATCTTTCATTCTGACTACAAAATGTTAAGTTCTTTAATGCCAGTGCACTGTAAATGAAAATTTAAAGTACCATTGATGTTCTCACTGTTTAAATACCAAAATCTAGAATAAAGTAATTTCATATGAATACATTTAACTTGTAACACATTTGCTTGGACTAACTTAGCCACTCTTCAGTACTTAACATAAATTTATATGGTGTAGATCACATTCGTTTCATTACCCACTGATGTGTAAAAAGAGGTATTGGGGAAGGTTTACAGGATAAAATATGGTAAAGCACTAACACATTTCAATCAAAAAATGATTTATAAAATAATGATCCTGAAATTTTTCTTGAACAAATAAAGCAAAAATAAAATATAAGAGCAGTACTAAATTTTGTTCAAGTATATTAAAATACTTGCACTAAATTAAACATTAAATCCAGATCATTGTCTGGCTATTCAAATAGATCATAAGTTAGGAACCATGTTTCAGAATATTATACTAAATTCAGAAATGTTTATCTTATACAAAGACTTGATATTGCACCATATAAAACCATAAAAATAATCTAAATTCACTTTTGTAGGAAGCCCTTCAGGACATGTGATGGTGACAACATGTGTGCTGTTTCAGATTATTAAGGCTCTGACAGAAAAACAGGGGTATGAGTATTGCAAGTTATTAAAATATCAGTAGCTCTTCATTACACTAGACTACAATAGTAAATTAAAATATTAATGTATTATTAAATTATCATACTTTGTAAAAACAAAACTCAAAACTCTTTTTACTCTCACGTGTGCCTGAGTTCATGGCTTATTTTGCAGTTCAAAGAATGAATTAATCCATTATTATGAGTTTATATGTATTTTTAATTTGGTAACAAATATTTACTAAGTAACAGCAAAAAATTAAAGTACTTCTTTATAAAAATATTTGTAAAAACAAACTTGACATTTTTTCACAAATTTACGTACTTGAAGTGACCAATATACTGCTTAAAAATAAAAATGTTTAGTAGAATAATGTTTTATGAATTTTCAGGAAAACATTTTTCGGTTCTGAATTAAGTTTAAATTACTGTTTATAGTGTCGTGCTAGAAACTCTTAAGTTTCTCTCATTTTGAAATGAAACATAAGTGTAGTATGATAATTTTTAAACTAGATGTGCAATCAATCCCCATCAGTTTAAATTTGTGTTTGTTTCGCTATTATGTACAAAGGTACTGAAATCCAATTTCTAGCAGTAAAAGTTCATAGACATACTACTGTACCATTGAGGGGCATTTAAATTAGTATGTGACACATTATTATATGTAGAAATGACTACCCCACATATATTATTGATAAATATAATTAATTCTGTTCCATATTATTCATTTATTTTTAATTAATTTCCTTGTTAAAATGTTATACTTTTACAAACTCAAATAAATTAACTTTAACACCCACTTTCAGTAAATATTTCCTTGAGTATGAAGGTAGTTTCTTGGATTCTTTCAGTCGTGCAGGTAGTTTATTTGTTTTTATTTTAAAATTATATTTGTTGTACTAGTTTAGTCTGTTCAGATTGTCAAAATGTCAATGTTTCATCGAACTGTAACTCTAAACTTAACTGAAGTTTCAATTCGTACTGTAATTCTTTCCATGCATGTTTTTGTGATAATTCAATACAATAATAATAACATTACAGAATCCTTGTAAAAGTTGGAGGCTGGAGTATTTATGCTGTAGTTATACTGCTTGTTGGAATTGCTCGAGTGTTTATTGCTGCTCATTTTCCACATCAGTGCTTACTTGGCTTTATAGTTGGTAAGTAAACATGTATTTTTCTATGACCTATTTAAAAATAATTCATTCCACAAGTTCATGTAATAAAATATAATAAAAAACACTTCAAGTGTGAAAAAAGGTGTAACCAAGAAAGGACTGAGCATACAACTTAAAGAAATGAGAACAAAATTAGCAGCCAGACTTGTAGCTACATTTATAGCAATGATAAGGATTTTACCACAAATGTTCATTCATTAGTTAGTCAGACTGCATATTTTGTTCAATGTGGGACATGAAAGTGGGTAAATAAAATATGCATCCTAGCTTGCTAATGAATAATAGTTGGTGTAGAATTTGCATCAATGTTATAAATATAGCCACCAGTTTGGCCACCAATTTTCATTTCATTTTGTTAAGTTGTATGCTCAGTCCTTTCTTGGTTACACCTTTTTTTTTATGCTTCAGGTGCATTTTGGTTAAATGTCACAATGTTTTGTCATTATGCACCAACAAACTACAGTAAGTGAAAAAGTGACACTCAGTAGTAACCATCATTTACTTCAGGATCCCAACTCTATTATTTAGAACAGAACCAATGCTCTTAAATTAGGAGAATTTCATAAAATTTAGCAAATTTGTACTGAAAAGTTGGCAGTGAATAATAACCAGCCACTCACATGATTCTTTTGAAAGCTTGAGCTAGAACCTGGTCTAATTTGCTTGTCCTAACCATTACTTGTGTGTCTACATGTGTTTTTATCCAACAATTTTATTGCTCAAAATCAGCCATCTTTAGTTAACAAAAACTAAGTATGGTCCATTTTTACTCTTGAGTGAAGCTGCAGTAAAACGTTTAATATGTGATATTTTGCACAGGTGTGCACAAACATTTTGGTCAAAAATGAGCAGGTTTTGTTGAATAACTTTGCATGTGTGACTTATATTTAGACAAAATCTAGATACCTAATTGTAGGTTGTAAAGATCTATCAGTGTACCAAAATTGGAAAAAAAAATCCATGTTTTTCTGTCAAATAGTTTCTGTATTTTCATTAAAAAACAAGAAATTCAATCAAAACTGGAAATTTTATATCATGTACATTTCTTAATGGATAGCCTTGAAATATGATATATGAAGTACGAGTCCAGTAGAGCACATTCCATTGAAAATATGTGATAGTTTGGATTACCAGAGTCATATATACGAAAGGTGGAATATTTCTAAACTATCACTCATGTTAATAAGGCACATTGTGTCCTGCAGGTTGTTTTGGCTGCACAACACACTACCATGTGTTTTGATCATTCATTGCTTTATCTTATTCCTGAACAATTACTTTTTAATAATATTTATGGTAAAAGTTGACTGTTGTACAAAAAATGAATAATAGTGTCAAAGGCTTATTTAGATTTTGTCTTCAAGAAGTGTAAGAGATGTTCAGCTGTTGTTTGTGTGCAAAATTTTAATTTTTTTTATTCCACTCTTCTCACCACTTTTTTCAAAATCTTTTTAAGATTGTTGTTCCTTTTCTAAATCTTTTACATATCCAAAGGCCCAGTATTAGTATTCATCAGATTATTTTAAATAATGATATCAGTTTAGTCTTCCATCCTTTGTAAAGATGGCAAAAGCTGTGACATCAGAGAATTTTAGTAAAATAAGGAATGTGGTGATTTTCTGTACCAAGATCTTTGGGTTTTTGACTGGAGATGTTGTCATGATACTCTTCTATCCACATGTAGTGTCTGATTTTCACACTGTGCTCAAAAGGGATTCTTTAGCAGAAAGATTGGATTTAGCAAATTGTCTTGATGATACAAGGTAGTTGACCTTTAACATAAGATAACAGAACTTTCTTATCTTTTTCTATTCAGACCTTATTTTTGAGAACTTTTTGTTTAGACCTTTTTAGAAAAATGTTTGTATTTAAAACACTACTTATAATATTTTTACCACAAAAATAGAAAAATGTCATCTTTTTGCCTATTTCAATAAATCTAAGGTACTTAAAACTGTTATTATTTCTCCTTCATTAATTATAATGTGAAATAGGATGGTGCATACTGATCTTCTGCCTTGTTTTTCATGTTTGTTTCTAGATTATATCTTGTTCTAGAAAATCCCTTTAGCATTAGGTATTCTCTTTCTATTACAGCACTTTATTAACTCTTTGTAATTGTAGCTAAATTTCTCTTAGTGCAAAAGATGTTTGCTGTAATGTCTCTTCTTGCTAATATATACTTTGATAGACTTAGTCTTTCATACCTTAGTTTATTTTTCTTACAGATATGTGTAATTATATTGTTTGATTTGTTGTTTTTTTTACTTTGTATTATGATTATGACAGATACTGTCTCAGGCTAAATTGTTTGGTGTCTCTGATGTTAAAATACATTCTTCATCATACATTTAGATATCAAATGTTACCTCTTATTAAAAACTGAATCACTAAACCATTCTTATTACATCACGTCTTCTCACAATAAATATGTTTAACATTGACATACAGTGTATTATATGAAAATGCTGCCTTTCTCTGAACAACATTGTATTTCACAAATTACTGTACAGATAGACCAACTATTTGTTCAATCTTATTCATTAGGGATTCTTTATTAGCTGCTTCCCATTGCCTGTTTTCAAATGAATTATGCAAGTGTGAGGTTTTTATGCTAAAGAAATACTTGGTGTCATTTGATTTATCATGAATTAATTGATTACTAAACTAACTTGTATAAAAGTTTAAGCAAAATTTAATAATTTTACCTTTACTGCTTGACTTGTTTTCACAACAACATTTTATAATGTGTACAAATACTATATCAAAAAGAAAATAAAAAGAATGAGTTATTTATTATTAGGAATTAAAAATAATAAGAATGCAGCATTTTCTAAAGAGAGTATTTTAAAACCCACTTTAAACAGTATTTAAAAGTACATAACACTTAAAGAACTGTTGAAGTTCCAACCATTACTAAAAACATCTACATGTTTTGGTGGGCCACTTTATTAAGATAATCCTTCTTATCTAGTACAGTAGTCCATCTTAGATATAATTTGCTTCTGACAAGTAGTAGTTATACAACAGATAAATATCCAGATAAAAAATAACCAAGCTCAAGGTGTGCAAATTGCTGTTCCCAGGTGTTGAGTATAATAGTTTATATACTGTATAGATAGTCAGATAATGCCGTGTTTTAGTACACAGTATAATAATAGTTATTATGGATAACAATTCAATACAGATAACTAAAAAATTTTGTTTTATGTAAAATAATTTATTCATCAATCATACTTATTTCATAGGATAGATTAAAAGTTCAGTACAGATAACTAAAAACTGTTTTGTTTGTGTTTCATGTAAAATGATTTATTTATTAATCACACTTATTTCATAAAGATCCACATACCACATTTTTACTACATACATACAAATTATCTAACACAAGATTTATTTCATAAAAAAACCCATCCATCTTTGTTTTGCACATTTAACAGAGTCACTTTGAATGTTTATGAATCTGGGAGACATTCCATCAAGAAACGTTTTAAGTTTTAAGTGCACATCGTAGTAACAGTTTATAAAATAACATGAAGTAAATCTTCAGAATTCTACATGAAGGAAACTTGAAGTAATTTGGAAGCAAGATTCACCAAACATAATGAAAAAAAAAACAACCTAGTTTCCCACTGCTCCACCTCAAAATATTTATAGTATATCTGTGCAAAACCCTCTAATTGTAAACAAAGAATTATACACTGAAAGCTACATATATTAAATGAACAAAGTAGATCCACCCTAAACTAAAATTTCACCTTGGAAGTTGGATCCCTTGATTCTAGCTATGAAAAGGGATCATTCAATGAATTTAAAGTAATCAGTAAAGAAATGAGAATAAACATCTGAACTGCATTATTGCTAGACTCTGGCCTGTACCTATTAAGGTACAAATACTACATAAAATGTAATATGTTGCATTAAAACAGTTTCAATTTGTCTAAAAATTCTTTAATTTCCATGATTCATATCTTTTGTTGCTTTTGTCATAACTTTGGTCTATTATCATTGTCCACATCACATTTCTCTATCAACCATTTGTGCCTTCTTCACAGAGACTTCATATTCATAGCTTGAGATGTTTGCAGCTTTCCTGGATGGCTTGATGCATTTCATTAGCCATACTACACAGATCAGCCAAGTTTATCTCTCAACAAAACATGGGTTAATAATCTTCACATCTAGCTAGTGAATTCATTACTTAGCATCTAAGCCACTAGCTCAAAATCTTATTAGACTCACTAGATGAAATGTTAGGCATAATTAGGCATTAGGTGTATTCATTGAATTGATGCATGTTCTCACATGCACACTATTGTATGGTCATGTGAAAGTAATGACATTGTAAAACTCCTGTACAATGCAGATGTATCATATCACATTGCATATGATCTCATGAAACCATGTATCACGCTGCAACAGCCAATCTTGAGTAGTGCATGTACACTAATGTCATACTCTAATAGACACATATATTTTATTGCCATAGCTCTTTCATCTAAAAATAAGGATTATTATCCAGTGTAAGCAACAAACACCTCTTTATCTGGATGAATTACAGTATTTTCACTTGTTTTTTTCAAAAAGCAGAGTGTGTTCTAAATAATTGTATAATCTTGAAATAACATAGGGGTGATTTAATTATGCAATGTAATACAAGAATGGAGGAAGTAATTTTGAATTAACCAGGCAACTCATAATAGTATGCAAAGCATGCCAGTGTTAGGGGAGTTTTGGGAGCATACCCTCATGGAAAAATTTTGAAAAAAAGGTGCCCTGAGATTGAAATTTGTGCTAATTTTACTATAATTTATTGAAAATATCAATATTTTGCAAGCACTTCTTTCTGATTCACAAAAATAGGTGCTGAAACACTGACATTTATCCTCACCATAGCTATAAGCAAACACAAGCATGTACACATGCAGATTCCACATGTGATTTATTGTGCATTGTCATACTGATTCATACATACTGCTATAATACTATAAATCTATTTACCTAGAAACAAACCATGTGATAAAATCTTGATCCACCTGATAGACCTGCTGTGGCACACATGTAATAGACAGAAAGATAGCATTTTTGTTCTTGAACTACACATTCTAAGTATTCATTGGCCAAACAGTCTGGTAGAATCCCATTGATTTAGGCAAGTACATTTGAAATGTACAAAAGCAACCATACACTTGGCTAAAAAAGTAAACATATTGTAATTTAGTAATGTGATGACTTTACTCAGCAAACTGGTTAACATTGTCATTTGTCAATGGGTTTAGATTATTGTAATATAAAGCATTTTATTATTATTGAATGAATAAAATATCTAAATATGAAACTAGTGAATCTTATTGTACAAACACCTACTTGAGTAATTATTTTTTATCTTTACAACCTTGATAACTCTAAAGGAAGAAACAAAGTAAATAACTGGTTAATTCATATGCACACCTCATCTTTATCACCATTTATCTCTCTTGATTTGCAAGCTAATTTATGAGAAACTAATAGAAACATTTACCTGTGTGTATTTTGTGTTATTAAAATAATTTTCTGAGATAATGAAATAATGGTTTATGATAAAATAATATTTTTTGTTGCATTATTTATAAATATTTATTACAAAAAATTTCAATTACAAAATTTTATATTCTCAAAATGTTTAAGTTTACTTGATTTTTTTTAGTTTCTAAAAACCTATGCAGTTCTGTTTCTTTCATTTTTATGACAAATGCAAAATTATGTACTATGTGCCTGATTCGAAAATTGGCTTCATAGGAGATTATAAAAATAGATCTTATAAGAACATACATAAACTTCCTTGAAAGGTAAGGTATTGTACACTTCATTTGGTTGCAAGTAACAGTTACTGTTTTGGTCTACAAATCAAGACTGTGATTTATCAAGTTAACCCTTATGCCTTTTAAGTTATTGAAATTCAAACCAAAATTGTTCACATGTACAAACATTGTCATATCAGTAGTATATTATAATAGGTAGGCAAACCATCAATTATAATGGTAAGTAAGAGCTTTATTGATGGTGGAACATGCTACATGTCTTGATAGAACATTAGTCTGTTTTTTTCAAGTACATTTTGTATTAAAGAATACTGAGTTTATATATAGTTACAAAGACAAAAGACACAAGGATTAAATATAACCAAAATGATGTTAGCAACTGACAGGATTATAGATAAATGTCAAGTGTGATGAAGTGTATGAGCAATGAAAAAACCTTGCCAAATATGCCTGATCTTGTTAGGACCATTATGGTGGTTTTATGAAAGATTGTTTGCAGTGGTTGTATCTTTAATTTCCAAACAATCTTTCTTTTTATGTTGGTGTGGGAGACAAATTTCATCCTAAAGTATCTTGTGACTTGTTTCATATTGATGATAACTTAAAGCAGGTATCTGACGTTCATCTCTATGCATGCAACTTTAGTGTTCTCTGCATCTTGTTTCCAAGAAAATTAATGTTTGTCTAGCCTATTTTATTACACATTCACATGGAATGCTATATATACCTTGTTTTTGTTCCTCTAGTAGAAATTCCTTTAGGTTAGGCAGTAAGGTGTTAATCTTATGTGAAGACTTGAATAAAGGTTTTACTTCAGTGTTCAAAGTCCCCTGGTAGCACAGTCTGCAGACTTACAATGCTAGAAACTGGATTTCAGTACCTATGATTGGCAGAGCACAGATAGCCCGTTATGAAGCTTTGTGCTTAACTTCAAACAAACAAACAAACAGTAAACAATGCTTGAATTATTAAATAGGTTGGTAATTCCATTAACAGTTTCTGGCCTAAATTGAATGGAACAAATTTGATATGTTTTATGTTGTTGAAAGGCAAAAGGTTATAAATAACATATTTTTAATGGTTTTGAAGTTTAATTAAAACCCTGTCTATGCTATTGAGGTTGAAACCTCCTCACAGTGCTCTGTTCTTTAAATAGTTAAATTCAGTTAGTAAGTATTCTTTGCAGGTGTATATTTGTTAGCATGATTTATATAGATGAAATTGGAAGATATTTTCTGTGACAGGTGGTGATTAAATCTTGTGTGGTAGCATGGTGACAGAATGGGATATCATGCACATGCAGGTGGTGTTTTTATTTTATTTTTTACGTTAACATCTAAAATAGGGAGATAACTATTAGATTCTACTTGATATGTAAAAATTATTACATTGAGTTTCAAGTAAATAAGCATGGGAATGAGACATAAAGAACATTTAGGTTACATGGGTAGAGGTGAATTTCAGGTATCTAGTTTAACAAGCCAATACATTTCCAAATGAATTTTGTTTTTTGCTACAACAACCCAAAACTAAAAATGAAAGGCACTGTTTAGACTGTTTAAAGCAAACAATATTTCACTGAACCATCATAATGGCCTAGCAACATTAGTCATATTTGGCAAGTTATCTTTGCCACTCACACACCAATTGGACATAACTGACCTTTACCTCTGGTCTTGTTGCCTGCTGACATCATTTGTGTCACATTTAATCCTTGTGTCTTTTGTCGTTGTAACTATATATAAACCCTTTACTGCTTGAAATATATTACACTTGAAAAAGACAGATCAATGTACTTTCAAAACATTAGTATGTTCCATCATCAATAACATTTTTCTTTATGATTATAAAACTGTTACATTATATTAGCATATTGTGCTTCCTTACCCATATATCAACAACATATGTATCAGAATATTGCAAAGATGCTAAGAAAATGTTGTTAGCATTATAATTGACTAAATCTTTCTTTCAAAAGAAAGAATTGAAGTTCCTGAGTTTTTAGAAGTGATGTGTTTTACTTGTTAATATCAGTGTACCAAATATCTGGATTATATGAAGAATAATTTTGCTTTCCAATTTTCAAATTTCCTTAAAGTTTATATATCATATTTTCTATTTTTAATAGTTAGCATATGAAAATTTAAAACATCTACTGTATGCTCATATAACAAGTATTACAACAAAGTTTTGGTATCCTTGTAACTATATCATGCAATTATTTTAAAGAGCTAGCTATTTCATAGATATACCAACACACCAGTTTCAACAAATTTCTCTCCAATAAACAGGGAGAAAACTAGTATTAGTTCATAGATTTATAGAAGAGAAAAATGTTGCTAAAATAAGGAGTAAAAGAGTTTTGTACTTTAAAGTATGTTGAACTGTATTCACTACATAAAAGTTGCTTGAACCACATATCGTACATTTTTGCTTGTAAACATCAGTGTGCCTCATTGTTTTTAACTATTCCTATTTCCCCAAGTGTTTTTTGCTTAATAATTTTGTACACTTTGTTGATTTACCATAGTTTATATATGAAAGTTAATTTGATGTTTTACTCTCATTTAAAAAAGAGAATTATTGTATTCTTTAAATCAAGTTTTCTCTGTGACTATGTGACGTGTTTATAAACCTGTGTAGCACATGTTAGTAATGAGATAATCTGTAAAAAAATTAAGTATTTTTAACAGGATAATTGTACTACTGGTAAAAGTTTGTATAGACTGATATTGTAGTATAATTAATTCTGTCCTTATCATTTTTTGCTCTTAAATTCTTTATGATTACTGTCTTTGAGGGCTGTTTAAATGATATTAATTACTCAATATTGTTATTTTGAAAAGTTTCTTATGTAATTTAACAATTATTAAAATAAATATATATTTCCTAGGTATAGGTCTCGGAGCTGCAATTAATTCTCTGGAAGTAACACGCTTAACATTTTGGCACCACTGTTTAGTTTCTTGTTTGTTGTTTGCAATAACTATGGGCCATTATAAAGCAATGCAGATTATTGGATACAATCCAAATCATGCTCTTTCTCTAGCTTTGAAATGGTGTGAGAAACAGGAATATGTTCATGTGGATACAACACCTCTGTATTGTTCAATGAGATATGTTGGTTCTCTGGTTGGTCTTGGAGCAGCTTTGGTGCTAGGAAAAAAATATAAACTTGTGCCTGTTATTGATGTAAGACATTATATTCTCAAATTAGTAACTGCATTTATATCAATATTTCTTACACGAGTAATGTTTAGCATGGTTCTCCCAGAAGAAGTTATCTATCTTTACATTATTGCTTTCATACATTACTTTCTATTTCCTTTTCTTGTTGTTGTTTATGTCCCACTATGTTTAAAGCTATGTATTTCAAGATTTTCTTAATTAAATTGGTATTAATAAATAAGCTTTTGGTGTTGGAATATGAAATATAATTATTAAATTTTTGGTAGATAGAAACAATATATTAAGTATTAGGAAGTTATTATGAGTAAATTAAAACAGTCATACCATGTATTCTCTGTAAATCATTACATAATGGACTAATTAAAAACTATAGTTTGTTTGTCTTAATCAAAGTGCAATGATTATTAACTGAAATTTCAGTTTGTTTCATCATATGTTTCAAAACAGATTGGTCTAAAAATTATTAAAACTACCCTTTCTATAAATTACTAATATAACAACTATTTGTTATAGAGACATAAAGTTCAACAGTAATGACAAACTTTTAAAACTAAATACAGTTTAATTTGTTGAACATTTCCTATTAGTTTCATTATTGTTTTGGCATAATACATTTAACCTTACTTTAGTATTATATAAAATTGTGATATTTTTAAATATTTGTACATATTCAGAACTGCATCTGTGAAAATGAGTTAAAATCTCTTGAGAATTTTAGCTTCTTAAATAGATCTAGTCAAGATTCCTTCATTATGTAATTTCTAGAAATTTTTCTTTTAAGAGTACAATTTTGAAAGCAAATGTTGCTTTTGCATCATTGCAGTAAATCTATTCAAGTATTTTACAATAAATTCCTCTTTAGTTTTGCTGAATGTCTCAAAACTGTTTATTCAATTTTCATTGTGTTGAATAGAGTTTCCACTGAGAACTTAAAAAGTTGACATCACTTTCTATTTGCATAGAATGCTACTGTATCAATTTGAAATATGTGTCTGTGTTACTTTCTATCAGGTCAGTTACCTACATGTGTTTCAGTGTGCTTAAATTATTTCCTTCATTATTAAAACTACCATCATTTGTAATTAAATGATATTGGTTGTTTAATTAATTAAAAGTGAAATAACATAAATTTATTTCTTGTCAAATGTCTACATGACACATCTAACAGAGGTTATAATATCTCATAAATTTCAATCTTGTTAGTAAATTCTGAGGCAAAAGTAATAAAATCCTAAGTAATTGGCATTTTATTAGGTAAAAGGTTAGCAAAATTTGTCTTTTGTTTTGATAATTAAGTTAATGTTAAGCTTAAGCCTACACTGAGGTAAATTTCTTAAATAGTTCATCATTAACTATGAAACAGTATTTTTTTTATTGTATTTTTACAATTACTATTATGTTAAGCTTTTTCTTTTCAATTTTATTTCATGTGATTAGTTTGTACTTAATTTATTGTTTTAAAAGTGCTTCTGTATTTTTAACATTTTATAGACATTCCCAAACATTTACTTGGGTGCAAGTTCTTAATCAAAATTGCATTTTATTCTATACATTGTATTTATTAAGTTGAATATCTAAGTTGATATTGGTCAAATAAACTTCATATTTACATACACTGAGTGACTGGATTTTACATGTTTAAAGCTTGAAATTTCTTAATTGAAATATTTTACTGTTGCTTAAAAGTTGATTAATCCTGTTCTGGCTTTTGTACACTTTTTTTCCTCTTTTCATGACAAAACGTCTTAAAAAGCTTAACAGTTTAAAGATTAAATTGTAATTTTACTACTCAGATGTTTTTTCTGAAAACATATATCTTGTATTAGCACTTATTTAATCAAATGCATGCAACAGTTATGAACTGCATAGTGTAGATAGATAAAGAGAAATTAATTAGTTACATTAAAGTGTTATTAGAGTTTGCAAAGCTTATCACCAGTTGTGCACTTCAAGTTTAGAAAAAGTTTTGTTTTGTCTGTCATGTTTTGATTATGTGTGTGAAGAGGGTGAGAGAAAAAACTGTAAATGTATGTTAATACTCTTTATCATAATATAATTTGATATGTGAAAGCAGTTGCTTTGCTAAAATATCATTCATATTATATTGCTAAGATGTGTTTCTTGCACATACATTTGTTAAAAGTTTTTGAATTGAACTGTTAAAAAATATTTTATTTGGATTGGCAGATTTGCTTATTTATATTTGTTATTAGAACTATGTGGTGGGTAGTTTTTCTAATTAGTTAATCAATAGCCCTGTTAATGATTACATATGATTAATCAGTTAACACAAATTTATCAAAATATGATACATACAAGCAAAAAAAAAAACATTAGTGGCAAATGTAGAACACGGATAACCCATTATCTAATATTGCATTATAGCAGTATTTTGTTTACTTTGATAATTGGAATAATAATAAACGGGAACCATAATTTCAATTACTTACTTATTTTCATGAAAATTGGTCTAATCTTAATTTTGATTAAATGATTATTGGAATGATCAAAACCAGCAGCAATTGAATTGAATTTTTATTATTTATTGTTTTCATAACAGTTTAATTGCTTCTTGTAGTAATCAGTTATATCACACAGACTGAATATCATCGTTCAACATTAGTTACATTCCCTAGGAAGATGTACATTGTTGTTAATAGAGTAAAACTTTTCAAGTGCTTAAAACATTAGGGGGTAATATGACAGAGTATTTTAAAAATTATGTTCCAAATAGCTGTATTTATAACCAAAAGATGTGTTAGATTCATAGTCCAAAACATTTACAGAAATGTAAAACTCAAGCTCTTGTATTTATATGTAATTGAAAGGTAAGCACACTATTAATCAAGAAATAAATGAAAATTCTAAAAGTTCTGTTCCTTGTGTAGAATATTCAAGTACATGAATGTTTCGAGATATAACAAGTCCAAAACATATAAATATGAAAAATTCCACTCTGTAAGTTTTAAAAAAAGTTTAAAATTCTGATATGGTACTTCTCTTTCACAAGATTAACTATTCTCATTTATTGCTACACTGTATGTGGGACCTTTTTGCTTATGCATGGCATAATCTTATGCATCCTCCTGTTGGAATCAAATCATGTCAACATATCTTTCATGAAAATCACCGTGCGTCACCTGTGTACGAATAGGAGTGCTTGCACTCAGACATCTTTTTTTTCTTCTTTATCAGTATTTGAAATTGTATTTTTCTTGAAGTGGTTTCTTTGAATTTCATATCCTCTTTTTTTTTTAACATTATTTCAATTTACTTACCTATATTCTGGTTGCATTTCTTCATTATTTTCAATGATTTTGTTAACTAAGTCAACATGAATTCTGACGTTAATGTCTCCTCTGGACATAAAAGCACTGATAAGTGCAATACCTTGTTTTAGGTGCTGATGACCTGACAGGTGATTCATCTACATGTATTCACAAGGAGAAGAAATATAAATGTGTAACATTTATCTCAAGATATTGACCCTCTTTTTGCTAAACCTATTGAACATGGTTAAGTTAACAAGGTCTTTGAATGCCTGTTTCCTCCTCCCAATATTGTTGTGCCCTTCTGTACCTTTGTTGAAAATTAATTTTGGTTGTCCACAAATTCTTGGACTTTATTTCTCAGGTGTGTGATGTTTTATCCCTTGCTCCTTATGACCCAAATATTTTGTTATTGCATGATCACACTTCCTAACCCTATTTGGTGTTTCCCCCATCCCCAAATATCCAGGTTTATGCTGACCAATTTGCATCTTAATTTGGTAATGGTGTTTATATGTCTTGTTCCCCACAGGCTTGGAACCAGTCAGTCCTTGCCTTTCATCAGGCTGACTGTCCACATCTCAACCTACAGCTGTTGGGTTCCATTTTCCCTGTTTTGGGCTCTGAAGTTTCCGTTAGTCTCACCCATGCTCTATTTTTCTGCCTCTGTCTTAATCTCACGACCCTATTGCACTATATATATATATGTAAAAATGGCTGGTATGGGTAGAGAAAGAACTTCCCATGTATATTTTTCTCTACAAGTGGGTTTTCTCATCATCACCTATTGCAGTATCTTTCCATGATCCATTTACTATCTGAGGCTATTCAAAAAACCCTGAGGAGTTTCTAAAGACATCCTCCGCCTTCATACCTTCACTTTGGCTCATTTATTATCTTCCACTCTCGCTTCACAAGTATGACTTACTTGTTGTTGGGATCTTTAGGATCATGACAATGTCTTATGTTGAACCCATTTACCCACTTTCTATCTCCATTATTTATGTATGGCTCCATTTTAAGACATTTTGTCATTGATACTATTCTGTCTTGTGTGGCATTTGTTCAGCAACAATCTACAATTTCCCATCTGGTTGCTCATTTATCAGGCCATCCTTTAAGTAATGTTCGATGTTAGGTTCAGAAAAAGAGAAAGGATTTCAAATAGTTTCAGTGTTATTTAATCAATAATGTATGTTTCATTATTATTAATTACTTCCTGCAAACGATTCACAAGCTTCTGAATGACACTTCTATAAAATTGTTGGGGTTTGGAGGAAAAGAATGTAGAGAGGGTAATTTTGACATCTTCATGTGTTACAAGCTCTTTTCCATCAAGATAGCTCTGGAAACTTTGGAATAAATGATAATCAGATGGTGCAAGGTCTGGAGAATAAGGAGGATGTGAAAGTTTTTCCCAGTTTAGCTCTTCAAACTTTGCAGATACGATCCTTGCTGTATGGGGCCATGTATTATCCTGGTGTCACACAACACCTTTACAATTGATCTAAGCAAGCCTTGTTTCTTTCAGTGCAACAATGAAGTACTCTAACTGTAGACAATAGAAGTCTGATGTAATCGTTACATTGAGTGGAAGCAACTCAAAGTGGATCACATCAACAATATTCCACAAAATGCTTAACAAGAATTTCCTTGGGTGGAGGTTCATTTTGGGCTGTGCTTTAGCCAGTTTACCTTCACTGAGCCATTGTCTGCAATGCTTCACATTTTTATAAAATATCCATTTTTCATCTCCAGTCACTAACCTGTCCAAAAAAGGTGAGTTACATTCACGACAGTGCAGAGAAGTGCAAATGTCCATGCTTGCTCTAAGGTTTGCTTATGTCAAATCAGGGGATTCATTTTCCAAGGTTTGACACCTTTCCAAGCTGTTGCAGATGACAGTGAATTGTTGAATATGGATTGAATTAAGCTTCTGTGCTAGTTCTTCAAATGTTACAGCATAGTCTTCATCAAGTGCAGCCAGCAGTAAGTCATCACTAAACTCAACAGGACGACCTGAACTTGGCACATCACTTAAGCTGTAGTTACCTGATATGAACTTCTGAAACAACCTTTGACATTTTCATTCATTGAGAGGTTCTGCACCATAAACACCTTGAATATTTCATGTAGTTTCTGCTGCACTATTGCCTTTTTTAAACTCATAAAGCATTATATGCCAAATGTGCTCCCCAGACACATCCATTGTTATAAGGGTTTATTTGATTAATTATCTGAAAAAGTGGAGTTGGGCTAGTTTTTTTTATTTGTCTGAACATATTTTATACACGTCCTACTACACGTTAGTCATTAAAGCCTTATACAAAGACAGAATTTATGGTGCACTTTCTGTATTAAATTATTGGATATTACTTATGAGATTATCAGGTATCTTATTCAGAGCCAAGTGTCATGCTGATTCTAGTTTTCCATATATCCACTTTCATGTCTTTTCTTCAACTCGCTGATTCTTCAATGATGCACAATACTCCACCAACAGTTCCAGTGATTACCTAAGGGGTTTGGGTCCAGTGGGAACTTGCCTTACAGCCTTCATCCATTGGTATTGCCTTTTCTTATCCGATATTTGGGTTCTTTGGGCTTCATCAGATGAATTTAAAATTCTCACAGATATCTGTTTAATTACTTTCTCCTCAGGATCCTATAACTTGCTACTATCTATCAGAGGCAGTACATGATTTCCTTAACCAACACTATTGATCCTGTTCCTCATTTTCACCAGGATTTTACTCCTCTCTGTTTGTTGTTTCCAGAAAGATCAGGGAGTGGAAGCCTGTCATCAATATTTTCTCCCTCAATTATTTTGTTTACCTTCCATGTTTCACCATGGAGGCCTACCTCAATCTTTGAAGGGGTTTTCTCCAGGTCTATATATGACCAGAATGGATGTCTCCATTGCCTATCTGTCCCACTTTTTGTCTGGGCTTACACCTGTTTACAGTCTTTACATATCAGTGTCCTAGAGCTTCTAGACATTCATTGGACTTTGGGTCATTTTCTTTTTCTTCCCTTTGCCAGGCATTGTCTATTAAGAAGCCATTCCAACAATTCCACAATAGTGGCTTATATCAGCCACCAAAGCAGCGCCCAGTTGAAATCTCTCTGTTTTCATACATTGAAACTTCTGTATTGGGCCCATATGCAACACATTATTTAATTACATGTCATATCCTGAGTGCTTTCATCCTCATGACAGATTATCTTTCCCACCTCAACAAAGTTTTATTGATGTAATGGTTCTTTCATTTTCTCATTTTCCTATGGGTTTGTAATCTGTGGGGTTTTCCTAACATTGGTGCATTTTCCACTGCCCTCAATCACCAGTTACCCTTCTTTTGATCTCTGGTACCTCAGGCTATAGCTGAAAATGTCTTAAGCCAGGACCAGCAAAACAAATTCGTGTATGTTTATCCTCCTATCTGATTCCTTCGTCATTTAGTTCCCTGATCCATGCCTTGTCCTTCATATCACTTCCCTACTGGCCAGCTCAACCATAGTTTTCTCATTTACGACACACAATTATTCCCTGCAGTACCACTTGCCTCAGTATCCGATCCTCGTTAGCAATCCCAGTCACCACTTTAACATTCTGCACATCATGTCTGGCTTTTGTCTGGTCCTTGGTAAGAAGATTTGGTTTTCCCTTTGTGTAGCTACTCCTTTGGCTCAGTTTATCCGCCCTTCTTCCATATAGTTGTATCAGTGAAAGTGGAAAGTCTTTTGCACATGAGTCCAGACTCGTGTATTTACTGCTGCATACTCTATTGTTCCTTGTACCCAAGTTTCTTATGTGACGTTTTGATCACGGATCTTCAGTCTCCTTGATGTCAGGTTATTGAGAAGCTTTATTCAATATCTTTCCAATTACCACAGGGTATTTCTCCTACTCACCCTCGCCATGTTAATCCATTTCTTCCAGATTAAACAACATCCTTGGCAGTCTGCCCTCTCAGATCAGAATATTAATATTATCATCCATTTTCTTACTTTACCTCAGTCTGCCCTCTCAGATCAGAATATTAATATTATCATCCATTTTCTTACTTTACCAATAATTGAACCTATATCCTCGTGCTCTTTGTCCCAGCTATGTTTTAAGGTGTGTTTTCTTCTCCTTCTGGCCTGTGGGTGTAAATGGTCTGACTTGTTCGCTATCAACATTATATGCATACTTTACTATTATATTTATCTTCTGTTTTGGTGAGGCCTGACATGGCCAGGTGAGTTAAAGCGTTCGACTCATAATCTGAGGGTCGCAGGTTCGAATCCTGGTCACACCAAACGTAGGGGCGTTATAATGGTACGATTAATCCCACTATTTGTTGGTTAAATAGTATCCCAAGAGTTGGCAGTGGGTGATGGTGCCCAGCTGCCTGCCCTCTAGTCTTACACTGCTAAATTAGGGACGCCTAGCACAGATAGCCCTCGAGGAGCTTTGTGCGAAATTAAAAAAAAAAAAACCTTTTGGTGATCATTACTTCCTAACTAAAACCTCGAACATTGTTAGGGTAACTTTCTCCTTTTTGCCAGTTTTCTTATCCTATATTTCTCATCTCTAACCCAATCCAATCCAGATATTCTTTGTCCTGTGCATGCCCTTTGTTGTTACATTGTCCATGTGGCTTCCCTCTGTAGTTGATGTTCTTATCTCTCTATTCCTTGGCAACACTTTTCATCCAGGAATCTCCGTTTTTACCTTCACAAGTTTGGGTCGTCATTTGTCCAGTTGGCTTATTTTCCCTTGTCCACTTCACAGTGTACTTTGTACATGAGACTATTCCAGTTCTGTTTTTGGTTTTCCCTCATTTTACCTAATTACGTGGATGATCCCTGTCTGTTTCACAGACACAGGAGTTGATTGTACGCAATAAGCTTCCTTTCAATACTGGATGACACATTTCTGAATTGTTAACTCAGATCTATTCCAATGAAATATACTGGAATCGAAGTAGTGCTAAATTTCCTGGTTCTTGGGTTTGAAGTAACTTCAGTATGATTCTTATCCCACCCTCGCATGGATGTCAGTACCTTGCAAGGAGATTTTGGAAGTAGTTGACTTGCTGAGTATAGTTTGCTGCACACTAGCCACTCTACATCATGGAAACATCCTCATTTGCCCACTTTCCTGTTGTGGGATTGGGTTGCTATATATGTCTCTGATTAGGATCACTTTTCCACTTGGTGTAAACAGTTTTTTGTGCTATGAATACCGAAGTTCACGTTACCATTTGGGAGAGTTACAGTCCTCAGTTTTGGGTGATTTGATGATGGATTTATTTGATTTATGCATTGGAAGATCAAACTTACATAGTCCATTCTTTATCTACAACCCTCTCCATGACTCATTAACACTCATTAGACAAGGAATTTATTAGTCGCTTTTTTTTCTCATAATTTGTTGATCATTACTGTTCTTGTCTTCTAGTGTTTCCTAGACCTAATTCGATCTTTGCAGGATTATGTTTCAGGTTTGTAATGTTTTCTCTATGCCACATAATTATTAATTTCCTAATTATTACTCAGTACCTTTAGTTTTTGCCCTCTCCTAATATTCAGATTCATGCTGATTATTTAGCCTCATTGTTACGAGAGGTAGTATGCCACACCTCTGAGGTATTTTGCTTATTTCGCCCTATCCTTCCATACAACTGTCTATCAATTTTATATCAATAGTTTTTAGGTTTCTTGTTACCCTTTAGGATGACTAAAGTTATGTGTCCCTATTAGTTTCTCAGATGTGGTTTATTTATTGTTGGAACACTAATGAACGTGATGCTATATTGGCTCAGGTATGTTTACCTGTGATTTATAAGGCCCTCTAAGTATTTTTGTCTTTGATACAGTATCTGAAATGATTGGGCCTCAGGTATTGTCATCCCACCTTTTTCCACCATGGCCAGGTGGGTTAAGGTGTTCGACTCGTAATCTGAGGGTCGCGGGTTCAAATCCCCGTCACACCAAACATGCTCATTATTTCAGCCGTGAGAGCATTATAATGTAACAGTCAATCCCACTGTTCGTTGGTAAAGGAGTAGCCAGAGTTGGTGGTGGTGGTGATGACTAGTTGCCTTCCCTCTAGTCTTACACTGCTAAATTAAGGACGGCTAGCACAGATAGCCCTTGAGTAGCTTTGTGCGAAACTCAAAAAATAAAAAAAAATCTTCCACCCTTACAAATATTGTAACCTTTTGTCTCTGATTTTTTATTTCCACATTTCCTTCTCTTCTCTTTGAATTCCCATGACCGACCAGCATTTGTCAGAGGCAGTTCATTAATTGCTTTAGCTTTGGACAATCAACCCTCTATTTTCTGGGGTTCTATTCTCACCTTTTTGTTGCCCATAAGGCAACTGTGGAGTGGCAGCTGGTAATCAATCGTTCACCTTTGAGTCATTTTTCTTCTTGAGATAGATGTTTTCTTCTGGGTTGTGGTTATCTTTTTATTGATGTCTCCTGTCCTTACATTAAATTACAGTATCATCTCTTTCTCATTCTTCTCTTCAATATGCTTCTTTTCAAACTTGCTTTGACAATTTGCATATTTGGTCGAATTATCTGGGCTTTTATACGTTATCTACAAACTCGGGGATTGTAATTTCATTATTATATGGTCAGCTGGCTTTTTATGAACTGGAATTGGCCACTCTTACATAGTAGCTGCTTTCTGTGGCAGCTTGTACGGGCTAGTTGAGCAATATGTAGAAGTCTTTTCTCTAGCCCTTTCACTACCTTATCCAGTTCGGAGCCTATTTCAACTCAAATGTCAATCACTTACTGCTCACGAGGTTCTACTGCTTTTAGAGATTTGGTTTTACATGACATCACTGGTCCCCCTCGAACATCCCAATTTATGATCCCTTCAAAGGGAATTTCACAAAGAATAGAACTTTGATTGGGATTCTCTCTCCACCCCTATTTTCCTTCCTCCTTTCCTATAATACTGTTTGCCTTGGTGACTTCAAAACTCTCATATATTGGCGGGTATATCGCTTCCTTCTCCGTGTCCAGATCGACATCTTTTCATGGATGCTTCCCTTCAAGTATGGGTGCATCACAACAATGTTTCAGAACATTGGTCTACAGACTCTGCTATTTTGTATATAGCTATTCTTGAACTTTTGTCTTACATTTCTCATTTCCTACTTCTCTCCCGACCTTGTTTGGCCAATTCTATAGTGGTGGAACATATCACCCAGCATGGAGGAAACGGATCCAAGAGATCTATGTTTTGCTCATTGGATCTCTTCTATTGTGGCTTTGCACATCACATTCACATTACTAAATGTCATGTGCAGGGTGCTTTCTTCTTTTCATGGATCACCTATTACACTCTGAATAGATATACCCTACTGAGTAGACGTTAGATTCCCTCGTTTTCGAGGTTCTTTGCAATTAGTGGTAGTCTCCACACGTGGGTGTCTTTGCTACGGGCCAATACACCCAATTTCCTTTCTTTTGGTACCTTATCCACGGGCTCTGACAGATGATGCTTTCAATATGGAATGGTCACACTAGTAATTTTATATTTCTCATTCATCCAATTACTTCATCAGGTAATTTAGTATCCATTCCACTCCTTGTCGAGTCCTCTTGAATGTTCTCTGTGGAACAGATCTACCTTTATTTTCAGTGTTGCATTAACTGCTCCTCCCTGCCACTCGTCTGCTTCTCCCTCCCTTCTTTGCTAACCTCGATCACATATTCTACATCCCAATCTTCACATTTTCTGTCTTTATACCTACCATTTGTCAGGTTTTTACCAACACAACCTGATTTCACACGTCGAGTTACTTCCTCGAGAGCTAGTCCTATCACTCCATTTTATGGGGTGGTGTAGATGATGGAAGTGGTAGGTCATTCACTGTTGATATACTCCCAGGAGGTTTCCCGCTGAAAAGGCTACCATGGCTCCTGTGGCAGAAATTCTCACCTGTCTCTTTGGCCATGTGTTTTTATTTTTTTCAGTTTCTGTATATCAAGTGGTCTTTATCCCCTACATTTCATTTTTCCGATGCTGTAGGGTTTCTAATTCCTTTTCTTTTCCCATGCTTATGCGTTCATTTCCTTACTTTACCTCCATTTGTGGCACCTCCTAACATTTAATGTGGCAAGTTTCCCTGTCCTGTGTTGGGAGAGCGGCAAATCTTTGGATTTACAACTTTTTAAAATCGGGTACGATCCCCCTTTGTGTATACAGAAGTGAGCCCAATATGGCTTTGCTGTAACAAAACATACACATATCTTTCCCGTACTACGTAATTCCTTATTTCAACCTGTGGACGTCGACAGTCAGCTTTGTTTGTCTTTTGCATGCCCCTTCTGATATCCATAAGCTAGCAATCACAATACAAATAACACTTTATTGGTGCTTTTAGTAAGCACATTGTTCTGTTGCATTCTTAAAGGCTATTAAATTAGAAAAATGGAAATTTGATAAATTAATGAAATATAAAAATGACGAAAATATTTACTTAATAGTGATTAAAGCTGTTGAACTAAAACTACGATATTATGGTTGTGATTGCTAGTTAATCACTTCATTTGTAATGAAAATTAATAACCAACTGACGAGGTACGCTCATCTGAGTGCACTAGTTTAAATTAAAACTGGTAGGCAACATTTTTGGAATAGGCATATTTTAAATTTATTTAGGGCTAACATCAAACAACTTTTTAAAGAAGTAGAAAAGTACGAGGTTAAAGACGCACCTTTGTGATCCGTTATTATGCTATTGAAATTATTGAGAAATGAAGAGATAAAAGTATGAATGAAGTGTACAAAGGACAAAGAGTAACCAAGTGTCAGTCATTGTAATTAAATAAAAGCTGTTCTGCAAGAAAGGTGCGAGGTGGTTAGGGCACTCGACTTGTAATCCGAAGATGGCGGTTCGAATCCCCGTCATACCAAACATGCTCGCCCTTTCAACCATAGAGGCGTTAAGTGTGACGGTCAGTTTCACTATTCAATGGTAAAAGAGTATTTCAAGAGTTGGCGGTGAGTAATGATGACTAGCTTGCTTCCCTCTAGTCTTACACTGCTGAATTATGGATGGTTAGCGCTGATAACCCTCGTGTAGCTTTGCCGCGAAATTAAAAAAACAACAACAAAGGCGTAAGAGATGATAGACCTAAGCACCTTTCCCCAGTGAATATATATTTTCTAAATAAACAAATAAAATAAACAAAAGGCCACCTATAAACTAGACTCCACATTAGATTAGGGATTAATTGCAAAGCATTGAAAGGGTTTTTTATGTTAACGTTTTATAGTTAGTACCTAACTGATGAAAGTGCAAATAATCTACGGAACTATGAAATAAATGTTTTATTTGCACCAAGTGTATGTATAGGTTGTACATGGATATTGCCCTGAAAGGGGCCTGAGTAAATGCAGGCTACCCTGGCCCTCGTGCACCATATATAAATACACTTGACAGTTGTGAAACCAAAATTTGAAGGAAGGAGGAAGAGACTAACGAAACCTGACCCTCCTGGGTAGATAAACATCAATACCCAAATACCCACACCGAGAGAGAGAAAAAGACAGTCTTAACTTTTTGCGACTCATTAAATTAACAAAAATATATAAACTTGTCGTATACAAATAAATAACTGGCACTGTATTGCTTAAAACCAATGAAGCTTAATGTTTAGTGTGTGTCAGTCCTCCGCTGGTGTAACGGTAAATCTACGAATTTACAACACTAAAATCAGGGATTCGATTCCCCTCAATGGACTCAACAAATAGCGCAATGTGGCTTTGCTATAAGAAAACACACACTGTGTGTCAGAACATAGAGTGAACAACAGTTTATAGATTAGGACCAAACTCAAAGAACAAATGTGACTAAGCACGTTAACTATTTAAGCAAAGTTTTAAAAACATAACGGTATCTTATGTTTGATACGGAAACAGAAAATAATGAGGAGTTATCGAGTTAAAAAATCCACGAATTGCGAGAGGCTGTAACGATGCTGCAAAGGAAAGAGGTTACAGCAGAGAGTACAAGGTTCAGTTTATAGTGAAAATTACTCTTAGTGTCATGGGAAATAGTTAAACACGTTGGAGATTTTTATCGGGAGATTAAAACTGAAAATACAATGAAAATTGCAAATAATTTTCCAAAAGAGCGTGGATCTAGGTTCTCTCGAAATGGCTTCAGTAATGATTTTTCTCTTCCCCAGAAGTATCTTCCTACTTCTAAATTTTCACCAGTCCCTTCATATACAAACTTTTGGAGCTTTTATACAATTTCTCATATAAGTGATTCACGTTGTACAGTCTTAATCCGCCGTCCAGTGTTTTGCATAATTGTCAGTTTTAAGTTTTTATTGTGAACAAATATTTTTTTATTTTACTTTATTTGATGTAGTACTTTTTCTTGTTTCTTCAACTCAGTCAGGTCAATAACTTCTGTTTAATCCACATTTCACTTTCTGTAGTTCTTTCCCACCACCAATATACAACTAACAGGCCTACTTGTACTAGAACAAATTCTGTCACCTCCTTTAAAAAGAGAAGTGGCACTGGCTAACTTCTGATCTTTTGGCATCTACTAAATATTCAAACACTTAAAAGAAAAATAGTAGCAAGTGGCTCACATATCCAGTCTTTATCCACTCTCAAAGCGATTTTTTTCATTTTTTTCTTAACAAACTGATAATTAATATAATAATATTGTTTTCATCTAGCAAATTTTAAGGAATATTGCTTAAATTTACATTATTAAAAACTGATGAAAAAATTTAAATTGATTAACTCACCCACATCAAAATTATCGACTATTACCCAGTTAGTAACTTAACGTTGTGGCAATGTTGGTGCAACATCATACATTGGTTACCACAATCAATTCTAGAATTATTCGTTTCCAACCTACCCTGTTTTAGAAATTATACCACCTGATCCTGAAAGATATTTATACACACACATCCATTTTCTCTTATAATCTTTGCGTCTCTTGTTGAGCCCTCACTCATCCATTATGTAAAATTAGAGTAAAAGTTTAGTATGTCGTTGATTATAGTTTTGAAGTGCTTAATTGGCCCTGTAGTAATCATTTCAGTAAGTTCAGAGGCCCGGCATGGCCAGGTGGGTTAAGGCGTGCGACTCTTACCCGAGGGTCGCGGGTTCGTACACTCATCGCGCCAAATATGCTCGCCCTTTTTAGACGTGGGGACGTTATAATGTGACGGTCAATCCCACTCTTCGTTGGTAAAAGAGTAGCCCAAGAGTTGGCGGTGGATGGTGGTGACTAGCTGCCTTCCCTCTAGTCTTACACTGCTATATTAGGGACGGCTAGCGCAGTTGGTCCTCGAGTACCTTTGCGTGAAATTCAGAAACAAACAAACAGTAAGTTTATTCAAATGTTATGGTACTTTTACAACATAGTTCCGCTGTTTATTGTTGTATTTACGTCGTGTATTTTGCTTACGTTTAGAACTTAAATGCCCCGGCATGGCCAGGTGGTTAAGGAACTCGACTCGTAATCCAAGGGTCGCGGGTTCGATTCTCCGTCACACCAAACATGCTTGTCCTTTCAGCAGTGGGGGCGTTATAATGTGACGGTTAATTCCACTATTCGTTGGTAAAATAGTCCAAGAGTTGGTCTTACACTGCTAAATTTGGGACGGCAGATAACCCTCATGTAGCTTTGCGCGAAATTCAAAACAAACCAAAATACTATAAAAAACATGCATCGAAATATGTAAAAGGAATCAGTTTTAAACATACCTTCGTGTCTTTTGTATTTAAAATTTTAAATTGATAAAATATTATGGAATCAAAATTGTAAAAACACTATTCTGTAGGTCTGTGTTTCTGAAATAATTATGTAAAACTTGGAAAACATGATTTGAAAGTGGTAGGTAGGATTAGTTTTTGTACATACATGTAATTTGCCTTCTTCTTCGTTTCAAAACAGTGTTCAAGAGTAAAACATCGACATTTTACAGGCTCTGAATACATTATTTTATAATATTATGCCCATAAAATCATTGTATGAAATTTCAAAAATCTGCCTTGAAAGTTGCAACATTTAAAAATGTTTGCATTAAAAATTGGAATAACAGAATATTTAAATATACAGCCCTATTAATCATATTATAAAGGTTAAAAATTGCAAAATATTAAAATGTTTCAAATTTCTAAAATTGTAGTGGGGTGTACTTATAAAATCATTGAGCAAAGTTACATAAATATAAATTGAAAACGTAAGTTTTTCTGGTGATTTTTTTATTTTGGAGTAAACCACTTTATTCTGTTTCTTTTTTTGTTTGTTTCTAAATTCGTAAAATATTCTAACATCGATAGTTAAACAACTTTCTGCGCTCTGTGAAGTCCACCAACAAAGTGGTGAAAGACGCAAGCATGGTCAGACAGACCGTAGAAGTGTTGAGCTTGGAAGCAACTAGGACAATCTTCAATTAAAGACTTACTGCAAACAAGATAAACGGAGAGACGTACTCACATATGGAATATATTTTAATATTCACTACGTATAACTACTTATAAGGGTAGGGCACAAAAATAAAAAATAGTGTTTTTAGGAATAGGTCCTCCAAATTAGAAACGAAGATAAATTTTGAAGATAGCCATTTCATAAAAATTCAGTAAACATTGTAAAAACTTCTAAACAATTAGGTCTGGCATGGCCAGGTGGTTAAGGCGCTCGACTCGTAATCCGAGTTCGAATCCCCGTCACACTAAACATGCTTGTCCTTTCAACCGTGAGGGCGTTACAACTTTACGCTCAATCCAGTATTCGTTGGTAAAAGAGTGACCCAAGAGTTGGCGGTTGGTGGTGATGACTAACTGCCTTCCCTTTAGCCTTACACTGCTAAAGTAAGGACGGCTAGCGCAAATACGAGGTCTGTTCCAAGTTTCACTGTGTCGGTATTTGGGTATTGATGTTGAATACCCAGGAGGGTCAGGTATATTAGACCTCTTCCTCCCTCCCGAACGATTATTGCGTCTGTCTTTAGGGATTTTTTTTTTATAGCTTTGGGCCAGAGTAAAAATATAACATCGTACTCAGGCCCATTTCAGGGCTCAGTCCATGCATGGACGAACAAGAAGTTTTTTTTGTCTTTTATTATTTCTCTTGTATTTTTTTCTTCTTTTTGTTTTTTTTATTTTTTGTATTTTCATATATATTTATATTTTTTGTATTTTTCTCCTTTTTCTTCATAGAAAGAATGCTACTACTACTTGTAGTAAAAAAAATTATAATAATTATTATTCAATAATAATTGAATAATAATTCTTATAATTTTTTAATATAATTGAATTATATTATTATAATTTAATAATAATTCAATAAATTAAAGAGAAAAAAATAATGATTAAAAAGAAAAATAATAATAATAAAAAGGAAACAGGGATTAAGTGTCTAGTGCATAGTGGCCAGCTTGTGTTACATTTCTTAAATACATGTTAAAAGGGGAGAGGTATTTAGGACTATTTACATCATGTACGTGATATCTGTCGAGATCACACATTAAGTCATTCTTATGCCAATTCTTATTGAAATATTTTAGAGAATTATGCAAGAGTCTTTCAGATATTGTGTCTATGTTTGCATACTTGTGCATGAATGTGGTTGAGGTGCTACATGGTACTTTATATGCCGAGGTTAGAACTGAATTTTGTATACGTTGAAGTTTCTGTACATGTGTGGGTGCTATGTTAATCCAGGCAGGTGATGCATATTCTATTGTTGGTCTAATGTACGTTTTGTAGATTTTAAGTATGTTGTCTGGTGATGTTCCTTGGATTTTACCTGAAAGACTTCTTGCATAGTTTGCTCTTTTCCAGATTCGTATCAGTATATTTTTAATATGTGGTAACCACGTTAATTTTGAATCATAGGTTAGTCCTAGAAATTTAGCAGAAGTAGCAGTCAGTAAAAGTGATCCATTCATATGGAGCTTTGGTGGATCTTTTTTTCAGCTTATTCAGTCTGCTGAATAATATGACTTGGGTTTTCGGAATATTAATTTTGATTCTGTATTTCTGGCAGTATTCTTCGATGTTATTTAGGACTGGTTGTAGGTTCGTTGCTGCTATTGACGGAGTGGGGGCACTTTTCCAGACTGCTACATCGTCAGCGAACTGTGATGCATAACCTAAATTTAGGTCCGACAGAGGCATATTACTCACGTACATGATAAATAATATAGGGCTAACAACCCCTCCCTGCGGAACTCCTGTTTCGGGTGAAAAGGACCCTGATTGGGCACCATTCACATTTACTTTGCACATTCTGTTTTCCAGGAAGTTGGACAGCCAGCGAATAGTTTCCTGGGGTAATGCCATTTCAAGTAATCTATGACGTAAACCATTATGCCACACTGTGTCAAAAGCTTTCTCAATGTCGAGAAAGCAAGGTACAGTGCATTCGTTTTTGTTGAAGCTGTCGGTAATTGATTCTGTAAGTCGAATCAGGTGGTCTGTAGTTTGGCAGTTTTTTTTCGAAATCCGTTTTGAATTTCTGGTAATTTTGAATTTTCTTCTAAGTATACTGACAGACGATTACTAATTATCCTCTCTAATATTTTGCCAATACAGCTGGTTAAGCTAATCGGGCTGTAGTTGTTTGGTTTATTCGCTGGCTTTCCTTCTTTCTGGAACATTAATATTATTGCTTCCTTCCAAGAAACGGGGATATATCCTGCTGATAGTGATAGATTAAATAACGCTGTTAGGTGTTCATATAATCTCTGAGTGCCTTGTTTTAGGAGGATAGCTTGAATACCATCTTCTCCAGGGGCTTTGTTTTTTGTGTTGTTAATAGCAGTTACGACTTCTGTTACAGTGATATGTTTTATCAGTTGATGAGTGCTCCATTCTTTTGTTTTTTCTTGGTGTATAATAGTGTTGACTGGAAATTTAGGTGTAAAAATGCTTCTGTTGTGATCAATAAAGTTGTTAACTGTATCATAGAAGTATCTGTTCATGTCTGGTTCATGATGTGTCTTGAACGTGTTTTCTAGGTGTTTTTTAAATATCTCGGCTTTTTATGTGTTAGTGTATGCTGTTTCTCCATCCAGTTCCAGTGGTGGATATACTGTGTTTGTTGTTCCTGTATTTGTAAATCTTTTCAAGTCTGTCCAGAATTGTTTAGGATCAGTTTTGTGATTTAAATCGGAACAGAAGGTGTCCCAGTTTTCTTGTTTTTGTTGTCTGATTAAGTTTCGTATTTTGTTCCTTATTGTGTTTATCTGTGTTTTAAGTGTGGGGTTGCGATTTTGAATGTACTGTCTGCGGAGTATACGTCTGACTTTAATTAAGTGTATTATGTCTTTATGTGGTTGCCATGAATGAGTTGTTGTGAAGTGTTTTTGTTTCGGTATAGAACTGTTGGCTTTTTGTTTTAGACACTCAGAGATGATATGACAGTATGCATCTATATCTGATGCGTCCGCGGTAATGTGTAGTACTACGAGGTCTGTTCAAAAAATACGCGGACTGTTTGAATTGCGCGGCTCCAGTTGGTTCCAGGGGAATTCGCTTGGTGTCTCTAGGTTTGCACAGATCAGCTGATTACGACGCCATTTTCCGATTGCAGATATCTTCATTTGTGTATTAGCTACGCGGTTTTAAGTGAAGTGCGATTTTTTCGTTTAGCGGATTTCAGAATGAATGACCTGAAGGAGCAACGACTTGCTGTGAAATTTTGTGTTAAACTTGGAAAATCTGCGACTGAAACTTTTGCTATGCTTAACGTGGCTTACGGTGATGTTGCTATGAAGCGTACGGCATGTTTCAAGTGGCATGAACGTTTTAAGGATGGTCGACAGTCCATTGAAGATGATGAGCGTCCTTGACGTCCTTCCACGTCAACTGACGACCCACACGTCGACAAGATCAACACCCTGGTGCGGGCAAATTGATGTCTGACTGTCAGGGAGCTTGCTGAAGAGTGTGGGATATCAGTTGGATCTTGTTACGAGATTTTGAAAAATTGAAGATGCACCGCGTTGCTGCGAAATTTGTGCCTCAGAACTCGTGCGTTTTTGGCCAAACACTCGATCACTGTTCTTCCCCCCCCCTACTCACCTGACCTTGCTCCTTGCGATTTTGTCTTGTTCCCCAAACTCAAAAGACCCTTGAAAGGAAGAAGATTTGAGACGATTCCCGAGATTAAGGCAAATGCGACGAAGGAGCTGGAGGACATTACAAAAGAAGCGTACCAGGACTGTTTCAACAAGTGGAAACACCGTTGGGATAAGTGTGTGCGTTGGGGAGGAGAGTACTTTGAAGGGGTCCCAGACCTGTAACTTCTAAATAAAGTACATTTTGTTTTATGACGTCAGTCCGCGTATTTTTTGACAGACCTCGTAGCCCTCGTGTAGCTTGGCGCGAAATTCAAAAACAAACAAACCTAAACAATTAAAATACAAAAAAATGACATATTCCAAAAGCATTGTGTTTGTGTGTATAGGATTATGTCTATAGAATTACTCTGCTATTTTTAGAATTCTACATTTAAAACTATAGGTGATGGACTTCGAAAACAGTAATCTCAAACAGTTTTGTTAAAATTTCAAAAATCTAAAACTCAGTAGCGTAATCCTTGCTCAAAGTTTCGAATTTCTACATTGAAAACTGTAATAGAAGCTAACTCTGAAGAATTGTCTATAGACGCTGAAAAATACTGCACAGATCAATAGAGCAAAAGCTTTATTTTGTTTTCGACAAAAGTGGGGCTGAAAACAAACTAACACACACACACTCATTTGTTCCCCTCTTACCCCCCTCTGTCATTACTGGTTTATTGTCAATATTAACTGCTATTTTGTAGAATGTATTGTAATCAAATTACATTTTTACAATACATCTACATCCTATCATAAAATGTATCATCCCTAAAAGACCTACGTGCTCTTTTTAGCATAATTTTTAAAATATGCTGTTTCTTATCAGTCAGTGTTTATATTTCTCATGTGTAAATCTTTCCTGTATTCATATTTTTCTTTGTTATCGTAAAATCGAATACTATTTTAAACCGTTTAAAAACATCACTGTACCTCTCAGTTCATTTGTCAGTTTTGGTAACTAGTCGATCAAAAATTGCAAAGAAAATATTATACATGAAACTATCTATTTTCTTAACAATACTTCATTATTAGTATTTGCATCAAAACGATACTTCCCCCGTATTTTTGTTGTTTGTTTTTGTTGCTTTTTTCTTCATAAAATATTTTGTCACTGATGGGGAATAAATTACTTGTTTCATTTTTAACTGTTTCAAAATCATTTCTTAATTTAAATGTGCATTCTTTCAATTATTTTAATAGTTGTTTTCCCATCAGAATATTCAGCTTTGGATCTTGTAAT
The DNA here is from genome assembly GCF_004210375.1 of Tachypleus tridentatus. NCBI lineage: Eukaryota > Metazoa > Arthropoda > Merostomata > Xiphosura > Limulidae > Tachypleus > Tachypleus tridentatus. Next base: position 20,647,976 of record NC_134831.1, read on the forward strand.
GATAGATTTGTCATACTTATTCGTAATATTTTGTACCAACGTGAACTCATCCGTGCTGCTTCATAATCAACAAACTGTTTAAATAAAGATGTGGCTTCTGTTCTAGTAGTTTTTGTGTAGTAGTTTTACTAATTTTCGAAAGAACTTCCTTGATATTGCAAAAAATTGTTTTTAAGAGCATAAACAACGTTTCCTTTTGCAAAACATTTGGTTTCACATACGTGTTAATGTTGTATTATTCTCTCGACAATCCGAAAGACTGTTCTACATTTATGTAAAAGCAGAGAAAAACAAATGTTTTGCTCAAAATTACGGTATAAAGCCGCTTCAAAACATGATTCTGGTGTATAATTACCAACTAGATTTAACGCATGGCTAGTGTAAATGAGGCTGATGCTGCTTGCTATTTAATCCTTACTTGAATTATCGAATATTATCAATCCATTTTTGAATCATCATCGCAAGTTTGTCTTCCACGGTTTCTGATGTCTAGATTTAATAATTGCAAGAAATTTGAAACAACTTCTTCTATGGTTTCGACAATGTGGAATTTTATAACTATATATCCAAACGATATTTCTTTTATTTGCTCGTCCTTTCCCAGTATATCTTATTACAAAAAAAATGATTGATCAGTATAACTTACGTTCGGTGTTGAATCAGTAATTATGGGAAAATATTTTACACTTTTAACTTCGTTTGTGAATTTAAGCTGGGGCTAATTTGCCATTAATTTTATGAACTCATCACATATTTGCATAATCCTAGGATCGCGGGTTCGAATCCCGGTCGCACCAAACATGCTCGCCATTTCAGCCGTGGGGGTGTTATAATGTCACGGTCAATCCCACTATTCGTTGGTAAAAGAGTAGCTCAAGAGTTGGCGGTGGGTGTTGATGACTAACTGCCTTCCCTCTTGTCTTGCACTGCTAAATTAGGGACGGCTAGCGCAGATAGACTTCGAGTAGCTTTGCGCGAAATTAAAAAAACAAACAAACAATCACACATTTGATGTGACAAATAACAAATATCAATTTTATTCAAATACCCAAGTCAGCTTAAATACTTTACTTTTTCTGTTTGAGTTTAATCTTTCGTCGTGGCCTTTAAATCTTAACCGAGAACAATATTACAATAGTTACCATTCGTTTGGAAAATTAACACCAAATATCTTTTGTTCGCTATCCATTCATTTTCTTATTTCAGTGACAATGTGGCCAAAATTAGTAAAAAGCTTTGATAAATTTGTGCACAGCTGATATGTAGTTTCATATATTTGATGCTCAATCAATTTACTGTGTGCGTTTTTACAGTTACAAAAACCTGTAATAATTTTACTTCTAAGGCTTACTCTCTTATTTGGGAATAATGTGCAACGGTCATAATGCACACTTTTAACTGTACTTAAAGTTGTAGTGCTGTAAAGTATGGAGCAGCGTTTCCTAAAGTGTGGTCCATGACCCGACACCGGGTTCGTGGAAAAAAATGTTGGCCCACAGAAAACTAAAAAAAAAAAATTAAATTAATATACTTTTAATCTTTTCACTAACAACATCCATTTTTAACAATCTCCAATCTCTTGTTGTATATTAAAGAAAAATGTAATTAAACCACTTAATGTAAATATATTCTGATAAAATTAATATTTTCAAATACATTATAATATATATTTTCATTTCATCTAACTTGAATTTCTCAGAATTTTAACGAAGTTAGTATAGTAGGAAGGAAAAGGCTAAGAAACTATAGAATTCACAAGTTGACAGTTGCTTTTATACCTTCACTCCCTCAGGAATTAAGGTGATCTCATTGCAATTTAAAGATTAAAATATTAAATTTTACGGTGTTGACAACCTTGAGATTCTTATGAAATGCCGTAAACTTAAACCGCTTGTTAGCTAACCACGCCCCCTGCTAAGTCCAAGCCGATATTTCCCTGTGTACAGGTAAAATCAAAGAAGGAAATTTGTCTCACATAAAAGGACCATTTGTTCAATCAAGTTAACCGGTTCATCGATACCAAAGTTTTTGGAATTTTAATCCAAATGTATTAATTTTACTTACTCTGTTAATGGAAATTGACAGGCATGGGAGACCTGAGTCTTACGTCTGGTAGCGTCAGAAGGCAGCAGACAAATTGCTGGTGGCCAATGCTAGAAGCGTCAGTTTGTTCTTAGAGGCAGAATTATTTGTGATTTAACTTGTTCATTTTAAAGAAAACCAATTTCTAATATGGAGAGATGGATGAAGAAACATGCACCACATAAGAAAACCTCAAGTGATGTGCAAATGCAGCCTAGTTTTAGTGAAAATAATAGGCCTAATTATCAATGTCTAAGTGATGTACATCTTGGAATTAAAGAAAATAAAACAAAGACCTCTAGGACTCACCAGTATTGTGATGAATACTTGAAGTATGGTTTTATAAGTGGTGGTAACAATAATAACTTACCGCTATGTGTTCTTTGTTGTTTAGCATTATCAAATTAGAGCATGAAACCATCGAAACTGATACGTCACTTTGATATCAGACATCTAGAATACTCGAGTAAGCTAATAGATATTTTTCATAAATAAGAAAAATGATTTTTTTCCAAACAAATACTTTCACACACTTTTTCCACGAGATCTTCCAATGAAGATTAGGTTATGGACTCATATGAAATTTCAAAACTAAGAGCTCAGACAAGTTTTCCACATACTATTGGTGAAATGTTAAGACTTCCTACAGTAAAACTAATTATGTCTCGTGTTTATAAAAAAAAAAAAAAAGTTGAAGTTACTGTCCCTGTCTAATAATAGAGTAAAGCATAGAATTGTGAATATGGCAAAAAATATAGATAAAACTTATATACTTAATTCACTGTAGTCAGTTTTTTCATTATAATTGGATGAAAGCACAGACATGACAGATAATGTCAATTTAATGTGCTTTGTAAGATACGATTATAAGGACACAATTGATAAACATTTATTATTTTGTAAACCACTACCAACAAGAACAACGGCTGGCGAAATTTTTAATTTAATCAATAATTTTACAATTCAGAATGATATTCAATGGAAGAAAAATGTGTCGAATTGAGTACCGATGTGCTCGCTCAATGGCAGGTTCCCATACAGGAGTTTTCCAGAGGATCTGAGCAGTAGCACCAAATTGTGAATAGATGCATTATAGCATTCATAGAGAGGTGTTAGCGGTGAAAAAAATGACTTTATTTTTGAATTCCACTATGCAAGAATGTGTTAAATTCATAAACTGCATAAAATATCGTTTGTTATAATTTTGATAAGTTAAATAAGTTAACAGAGCCTCAGGGAAGTCAAACCTGATACCAGATAAGCTGTATTTCAGTTTGTGGCACGTTTATGGTGATACTTTTGAGGGACTGCTAGATTTGCTAATACTTGAATAGTTCATGATCACATGCTCTACTGACATGTCACTGTTCCTAAAAAAGAGAGCACCAAAAGAAGTAGACGAGATGATCAAGCTCACAGAACAGCATATGGAAGCTCATGGAGGAAGTATAACTGACGGTCTAAGGATAACGAGTTAAAGTTGAAAATGTGAGCGACTAACTAGAAATAGGATTCAAACAAAGGTGACAATAAGCTGACAGAAAAAAAGGGAGAAAATATGCTATATTTGTTACAAAATAGGGCACATTGCAAGGGCGTGCAAGTCCGTCATTAAGAAGTAACAGCAAAAATATCAGGAAAAAGCAGCTGGAACTATCTACAAAGATGATGTCGACAAGGAACAAAAAAAGAGTGACTAATACCATGAATGCTGCTACCAGAAGGGAAAAAAAAAGAATAGAGAAAACTCATCATATTCACCAAGAGGAGAAAATGCTGTCACCATTATTAAACTGTGCATGATTGATGGTCAGCTCAAGTATGCAAATGGGTCAATAGTACCAGTAGCAACTGGAGCATGTGGCACACATTGAGAAGTGCCATTGAACCACAATATGCCAGTAGGGGAAGGTTAATTATGTAGAAGACAAAAAAATTAAAGTCCTATGAGTTACTGGGTGTAGGAATACAGTAGCGAGAAACAATCTAGTACCAGAGGGTAGGAATGTAGAGGAAACATACAGAAATAAGACTCATGTAGCATCTACAGTTACCACAAAAGCTCAAAAGAAGGCTAACAAACAATACACGAAACTCTTACAAGTCTCAAAACGTAACATCCCGAATGTCGGTCTACTGGAACTGAAGGAAATACAGATTACATTGGGACAGAGCCTGGAACAAAATAGAGCACAAGACCAACGGGAAAGAGACTTACAAAATAGAGGACCAGTGGGTGTGTTGTACTGGATCTATCATGGCAGTTCTACTGGGAAAGTTAAACAGATCATAGTACCAACAGAATACTGGACTCAAGTGATGAAACTGGCTCACGAGTCTGTTATGAGAGGACAGGTAAAAGCAAAGACCACGTGTTTGCAGAAAAAATCATCATAAATTTCTGTTGGTCACTAGTGATCAGAGGTGTGGTCAGATTCTGCAGGTCACTTGACATGTGCCAAAAACAGTACCTAGAGAGAAGGTAGCTAAGATGTCACTAGGTGAAATGCTTCTTATAGAAGAATCACTTGGTAAAATATCTGTGGTCTTTTTTGGACCACGAGCACTTGTATGTGATAAGGGCAACTGATATGTAGTGACAGTAGTTGATGATGCAACACCTTATCCAGAAGTCATAGCATTGCTGAAGACAGAAACAGAGGAAGTCTTCTGCTACCCAAACTTACAATATACTCTTATCTTCCATACATCAGTAAACAAAACCATTTTTCTACTTCGTTCTTTCACTATACTTTTTTGTACCTTTTTTATATTATTCTGGACCTCACCTCGTGTAGTCTTAATTTAAGTAAGTAATACTTACAGTTGGGTTTAACAGCTCTTGTAAACTTGCCAGCCTCAACCTTATTTGAATGTAAATCATACGTTCTGCCCTAGTTATATTTTCTCCCTAAACATAAGTCTTGGTGGTATTAATGACAAAATTAAGATATTATCTCCCTTTTCTTGAAATGCCTTTATCAACACCCCACACTTAGCAACTGGCTCCTCTGACCCACCCTTGCATACATCATTAGCTCCTATATGCACTCTAGACACTGCATCACTGCTGCTAACACTCTTTACTATATCGCTTGTTCTATCCATTCAAAAATAGATGATGAGTCTCAACAACCTGGCACCCAACTTGATTAAACACTTGCAGTTACTTGGACACAGTCATAGTTAAGTTGAGGCAACATTTTGACCTGTTAGAATCGACCTAACTAATGGGCTGATAGTAAAGATAAGAAGGATATCTTTCTGGATAAGGTTGTTGCAGGTGTCTCAAGTGGAAAGATGTGACAACAGCAAAGGGTGCACTGCACATGTGTAGTAATTATATAAGTATACAGGGACTGTTACTAACTAACCCTCCGCACTTGGAAGTATATCAATGTAATTGTCAGATGTATGTCTCATAATAAGTCTGTTTAAATGCAACATTCAGAGGTACTTGGAAAATATTTTTTCTGGCATATTTATATGCCTATATAAAAAGCATTTGACTAGAATGAAATTATTGTAATTATTATTATATGCCTATATAAAAAGCATTTGACTAGAACGAAATTATTGTAATTATTATTATAGCAATGCAACATTTCACCTACACTTCTAGCTAAACTTTTGACTCATTATACGTTAACTCAGCATTTTAAATACTAACGTTAGCTCTATTGATCAAATTCTTAACTCTTGTAGCTATCTCGTTCTACATTAAATGTAGCTGGTCAGTAAAATTGGCTTGTCTAATTACTTTGTGCTGTTCAAAATGAAACTTCATGCTGCTCCAGAGTAGTTAAAATTACCTTTAAGGTAATAAAGAGTATAAATGTGTCCCTTTATCTAAATACTGCAGACATTGAGCTCATAAGGTAAAACCCTGTAACATGGTGGATGTAGCTGATACACAACTTAGAAATGGATGCAGAAATACTGTTATCTAAACAGACAGTCGATAATTAAATCTCATAACATGTCACGTTTTATATAATAATGGGCAGAATTATTTTGCAATAGATGTCTGTTGCTTGTTTTCGATAAATTTCAACAATATATCAACATCATATAGCCCATTTGTTTTAAAATAATATGTTAAAAAAAGGCGAGCATATAAACAAATGTCCATTACACAGTTAGTCACCACAGTAGTAGCCACAGCTTTAAATAATTGTCTATTTCCATTAAAAATCCATACAGGTTTGTTTGACAATTTATTCTTATCTTTTCTGTTGTTACAATACAGTTTACGATAATCTATTATGAGAAAAGGGCCATCATAAGCTCTTAATGGATAAAACTTACAGAAATACAATCTAGCTAAATGATTAATTGTCTATCTTTTTTGAATTGCATTTTCCATGAGTATACGCTGATACAGGCTTTGAACATTTTACACTCTTCATTATAATACGATGCAGTCATATTCAAACAACGAAAAAACTTAAACGATTCTAGTCGCATAGTGCAAAAATACAACAAGCGCGAATTCACAACAACTGAGCAACGCAATGTATGATTTGTATATAGTTACATAAATAAACCTGTGATAAACTATTGCTTCTAAATGTAACTAAATTTAACACTCATGTTGCACTTAAACAGAAATGTATATCAAACAATAAGAACCTCTTCAAAAAGTATTTACAATATTTTTATACTAAATACCAGGGCTCTTTTCAATTCATTATAAAATCTATACATATAGTCTACACCAATATTTGCAGCCCCTTTCATGGCTTCAATGTAGAGCCGATAGTTTTGGAGATACAACATCTACCCCATGATTTTCGCATTGTCGATTTTGCATCTCCATGTGTATGCAAATGGCTGATGGTCCATCTGGATGACGAACTTCTTCCTGTAGAGATAGTTCTTGAATTTTTCATAGTTTTAGAGTTGAATTCAGCCACGAGTCTCAACGTTTTTATGTTTATGCAGATGCAATTTAAGCCATTCCTGTTCTTCACGATTACAATTGAACAGTAAGCTGAATTCGAAGACTCAATTACTTCAGCTTTTAGCATTTCTTCGACTCGTGCTTGACCATGTCTATCATCACTTAGGGCATCTGGTAAGACTTCACCTTGACTGGATCCCTGGTCCTCGTCTCAACCTTGTATTGCACTAGGTCCGTCTTGCTTGGTTTATCTGTAAAATTCCCTGCATACTGGAATAGTAGATCTTGTAGCTTTTTTTCCTCTGCTTGCCAGTCAGTTCACTGACGTTGAAGATTTGTACATCTCATCTTAACCAAGGGGGTTTAGGCTTCGTAGGTCTTCATCTTCCATTGCCAAGCCAATGTCTTCTAGTCCTGCTTCTAAGACAACCACATCTGCAATGTTCATTTGTAAATAAATAAACCTTGTAAATAAATAAATTTTAAAGCTATATAGACTTAGTAGGGATTTGGCTTTAATAAATTGCTTTTATACGTTTATAGTGTGATGGCGACGTTTCGATCTCTATGTTAAAGTCATCTTATTTTACTCGAAAAAGGCTCTATTATAGAGACAGAAACACTGTCCTATTCTAAAGCAGGCAGGAGCTGTCTTCTTTCCTTTCAAAGTAATTTTTTCAACATTTTGGCTCGGTATATCTTATAATCTATTATGTTAACAGCGTCCCACACTTCAAAAGGTCACTTTCATTTCAGGGCAAATTTATTGTTGTTTGGGAGAGCAGAACCAAGACCTCCTGTCCGACCTTAAAATGTCAATCCCTGGCCTTGTTATAAAAGTGCTTCTGATTTTCTTGAGAAGTATACAAACTCTCTCAAGAAAGTTGACGGGTCTCCTCCAGTCATTTTCTGAAATCTAACATGTACTAGTATATTTTTCTCACTTCTGATTCTTCTTCTCTTTACACAGCTTTTCAATATCTGCATTGGACCTCATACTGTTCTTCCATACGGTAACTCAAAGGGTAAAAAACTTGTACTTTCTTGTGGGACTTCTCAGTAAACAAATAGTACTGCCTTCAGATACCTGTTCTAGTTACGTGGTGTCTCTTGGTAAACCTTCTTTAGTATGGTCTTTGAGACTCTATTGACTCCCTAACTAAGTCCATTACATCTGGGATTGTGTGGGATGATAATGAGCTGACTAATGCTTATGAGGTAAATTTTCACTCGAGACTCCTTTTGGAAAGGCTACTCTGCACATTTAGAAAAGCTTCTGTTGCTCTATCAATCTATATCTTTTGCAATACTATAGCTTCTGGGTAACGTGACACCTAGTCGACTACTGTCAGCACATACTGATTGCTTTCGTCAAACACAGACATTTGTGGTCTGATCAAATATTCAGTTACGCTGCTGAATTGTTCTTCTATGAAAAATATTTTGCTCAGTAGCATCTTAACTACCTTCCCTCTAGGTTTTATCCTTTGGCAGATATCACGTGACTTTCAGAATTTGGTTACATCTCCAATTACTCTTGACCAGTAGAAGTTGTTAGTGATTCTGTCTACTGTCTTCTTTAATTCTAGGTGTTTCCAAACATTCAACTTCTGTACCAACTTTATCCCTTTAATCCAGTATTCTGTTTGTATTATGATCTGTTTACATTCGGAGTAGAATTTCTTTGATAGATCTAGTTCAGCACCCCTTCTAGTCCTCTGTTTTGTAAGTTCTTGGTCTTGGGCTTCTTTCAGTTCCTATAGACCTATATTGAGGATATTGCCATTTGAGACATGCAGAGGCTTGCTGTTTTGCGTGCTCTTCTTCTTTTGAGCTCTTGTGGTAACTTCATGTATCTCATTAATCTTATTTCTGTATAGTTCATCCACACTTCTTCTGTCTAGTATATTGTCAATCACCAAGTCATAGGCAGGTGCTTTAAACATACCCCTTATTGCACAGTGGTATGTCTTCAGACTGACACTGCTAAAAATCGGGTTTCAATACTCGTGGGGAGCACAGCACAGATAGCCTTTTGCGTACCTTTGTGATTAATAACAAACAACTACAATATCTTTCAACACATGATCTCAAGTTCTCACACATAGTGGTTTCCACTTTTCTTCCTGCTGTGAGATATTTTTTTCACTGTCCTATTAATTAGCACACACAGATGTTCCTTGTGTGTTATCTAGCCATCAGATATTAAAATGGTTCTCATTGCTGCACTGCTGCACCAGGTGTCTTGTAGGACTTTCACTTTATTGCTCCTAAACATATTCTTCAGCTACTGGCATGTTGTGGTTTGCTGACACCTCCCAATGTCTATCACATACTTTGACCACCACTCATTGGCACTGTTGGGCCATTTGCTAACTTGAGCTGACCACCAATGGTGCACTATTTATTCATGTAGATGACACTTCTTGTGATAAAATTGATGAGCTGTCTCTATTATGTTTCTTCTGCTAGTGGTACCCATGGTGACAGTTTTTTTCTTATTTCTTGCCAGTACCATCTTTATAGGTACCTGTAGCTGCTTTATATTGAGATTTCTGTAGTTACTTGTTGGTGACACTCACAATTTGCCCATTGTTTACAAAAAGCATAACATCTCTTCTCTATTTTGACCATTAATTTCTTATCACCTTCGGTGGCATCATGCATCTTCTCAGTCACTCGTGGTTTTCTTTATCCGATTATTCTTGGACTTGCCAGTTCTACTCACCTCACAGTCTTACATATATTATTCTGCCTGCTTGGTCATTTTTGTCCAAATTTTCTGCTCTCTCTTTTAAGAACAGTGAAGCTCATGATAAAGAACTGTTAATAGACCTGCCAGTCCTACAAAACTATCTTTACACTTAGCCATGCCAGTTAATTTTGTGAAGCATTACTATAGATGTGTCATAAACTAAAACACAGTTTCTCCAGCATCAGGTTTAATTTTACTTAACTTCTATCAAAATCTTCTCCTGTAAGTTCAAATAATTTCAGCTAATTTTAACTTGTCGTAGTCCTTAACATCTTCTGATAACATACCACATGTAATTGAAGGGCTGGGATGGACTATCTAGTTGTCTTTGTCCAAGTTCTGACTTTAGGAAAATCTTTCATTTCTTTCTAGAAAAGTATCATTATTGTCTTTCTGCTCATTAAGTTTTGGCAGTTTGGGCCAACTGTCACTACTCCACTGTCATTTTTGACTCATTCATCTTTCTGTTGATTGAGTTCGAAATCTCAATTCGTACTCTTATTCTCTCTTTTCTTCTTTCTCAATTTATATTAATATTTTCTCTTCTGATTTACTCTATTAACTTTCTTGTTTTTCTAGGCCTTGCTGTTATTTAACAAACTTTCACACACTGCTATCTTTTGAGCCCAGGTTGCTTACCCTTCATTATCCCTTATCAAATTCGGGCGATATTGTGATATATAACATGGTTGTTACCCCTACAATATTTTCGCCATCATTACAGCTGCGCTCACGTCTTTTTCTATCACCATTTACCATTGTATAATCCTGGCTGGCTCACCAATGTTAAGTTTATACATATATATATATATGGATGGATAGGATTCTTTACAGTGGGTCCCCCGCTAGTATTCGGTAAGTCTACGGATTTACGATGCTAAAATCAGGGGTTCGATTTCCATCGGTTAGCTCAGCAGATTGCCCGATGTGGCTTTGTTTTAAGAAAAAAAACCATACAAACACATTTTACAGTGGATGTTTGTAACTTGTTGGCAATAAATCTCAACAAAGACCACACAGTCCACTTGTTTCAAAGTAATATATTAAAACAATTCAAAGGTATACTCAAGTGGTCATTCGACAATTAATCTCAACAATGTTATCCAAAGCTTTAAGTAATTGTCTTTTTTTTGTCAAAAGTCCACACAGGTTAAAAAGATAATTAATGATATAATTTTTTTCTACTCTATTGTTCAGCACAACATGTGATAATTTCACTCAAAAACAGTCAAATACATCCTTGACGTAAAAATACTCAGCACCTAGTTACACCAATGAATTTTGTGTAAATATTTCGCAGGCTTAATAAAAATGTGTATCAACTCTTCGTCACTGTGCAGTTTTCATTTTAATGTTATTGGATTTTTAAAGTTTAAATTTAGAGAGAGCCTCGTTGACCTGAAAAAAGAGGACTAGAAGAGATTTAGTATGATTCATACCAATAATAGTGAGAGACTATTTCACAAATGGGGATAAATTATTGTTGGTCTAGGTAGACATTGTTAAGAGTCGTTCTGTTTTGATAGTAGTATCACCAAGTTCTTCAACAGAAGATATTGTCGTTGTAGATGTGGCCTATTTTTATATATTTTGTGACATTAACATTGCTATAAAGACCATAATCATACAGCGAGGTCAATCGTATAAAGCAATTTACCATTTTCTAAAAATAAATATCCTCTCAATTTTTCATATAGAATGATCAAAACTGACGTTGGTAGCACATGTATTCTGGAAGAGATATTTGTTTTGAATTTGGCGCAAAGCTACACGCGAGCTACCCGTCCCTAATTTTACACTGTAAGACTGAATGGAAGGCGGCTAGTTAACCTACTGTCAACTCAAGGGCTACTCTTTTCCCAATGAATAATGGGATTGACCGTAAAATTATAACGTTCCCCACGGATGAAGGGCAAGAATGCTTGGTGTTACGGGGATTCGAACCTGCAATCCTCAGATTACGATTCGAGCGCCCGAGGCCAGTGATAGATAGCTTGTGTTTTACATTTAATGGATAATTTTATCATACAGTCTTATTTATATTTCAAACTAATGCAGATCTTGATGTACTGAAACGATTTGCCTTTTTCAAAATAAATAAAATATTTATACACTGTTTAAGTATAAGATCTGACCACAAACTCCATTTCCACAGTCGAAATTTTCTCTTCCATTTGTTCACTTATTTCTAAGTCCTTTGGTTTTTGGAATTTCGCACAAAGCCACTCGAGGGCTATCTGTGCTAGCCGTCCCTAATTTAGCAGTGTAAGACTAGAGGGAAGGCAGCTAGTCATCACCACCCACCGCCAACTCTTGGGCTACTCTTGTACCAACGAATAGTGGGATTGACCGTCACATTATAACGCCCCCACGGCTGGGAGGGCGAGCATGTTTTGGCACGACGCGGGCGCGAACTCGCGACCCTCGCATTACGAGTCGCACGACTTACGCGGTAGGCCATGCCAGGCCGAGTCCTTTGGTGGAAGAGTGGTAAGTCTATGAAGTTATAACGCAAAAATCTCGAGTTCGATTCCCTATAGTAAACATAGCAGATAGTCCGATATGCAGAAGCGTCATTAGGCGCTGGTACATATGGACACATGCCCCCAAACCCTAGTTGGTGTTTTGAAAAATTAGATTAGTTAGTTTGTTTGTTTTTGAATTTCGCGTAAAACTACACGAGGCCTATTTGCGTTAGCCGTCCCTAATTTAGCATTGCAAGACTAGAGAGAAGGCAGCTAGTCATCACCGCCAACTCGTTGTCTACTCTTTTACCAATGAATAGTGGGATTGACCTTAACATTATAACGTTCTCACGGCTGAAAGGACGAGCATGTTTTGTGTGACGGGGAATCGAACCCGCGACTCTCAGATTACGAGTCAAGTACACTGACCATCTGGCCAAAAAATTAGAAGAGAAAACTATGATCGTTATCACATTGAAACTCCGAAAGCATGGCCAAGCGTGTTAAGGCGTGTGACTCGTAATCTGAGGGTAGCGGGTTCGCATCCCCGTAGCGCCAAACATGCTCGCTCTTTCAGTCGTGGGGGCGTTATAATGTGACGGTCAATCCCACTATTCGTTGGTAAAAGAGTAGCCCAAGAGTTGGCGGTGGGTGGTGATGACTAGCTGCCTTCCCTCTAGTCTTACACTGCTAAATTAGGGACGGCGAGCACAGATTGCCCTCGAGTAGCTTTGTGCGAAATTCAAAACAAACAAACAAACAAGAAACGCCGAAAATTCCTGCGTATATTTTCCCGGACACCAAATATTTTTAGCACCTAACGACATCTCTGCCAATTTGACATTGCTCTGAAACGAGCAAACTTGGTTTTCCACATGACAGAAAAATGTCAGGTAAGGATGGGCAATGACGTAAAGAATGTGACATGCGCATTGATAGCTACTTGTTTGACATGTTTACTGTGTTGATAATAATAGTGTAACGTTGCTACTAATGTTTACGAGATAGATGGACAACTCGTTATAATTTTATGTGAGTCAAAATCAAAAATAGAGAAATGGACGATCGAGATCAGAATAGGCGTGCAACAAACAGAAGAAGAAATGAAAATATGGATCCTAACGGTGCGAATACTATGATTTGTAATTGTACTTCATATTGCTACTTTACCTTGGCCATCGTTTTGTTTACGGTGGGTTCCGTTATTACAATACTGGCCCTAGATGATAGTGATAATATGTTTTCGAGTTTAGGACACATGTGGCTTGTTGGCCCTATTTTTATTAGCTCAGGATTAATGGTTGCCGTGAAAACAATTATCTATCTTCGTAGGGAAACCATGCTTACATTTTTAGCAAGGCAGCGTTCATTCCTTCGGGTAAGTGACTGTCACTACAATGTCACATAACAATGTTATTAATACTTGTGGAACTTGAGGACTAACAGTAAGATGATCAAAATCTAAAGTTAAATCTTTTCTCTTAGTATATATTAATTCGTTTTAGTTTTAAAAGATTTCTTATGGAATATGCAACAGAAAGTTGTAGCTGTTTGACTTAACTGTTTAATGGTTTGTAGCTTAACCATCACAGTGCCAAGATACTTTCTTCAGATGTGCCTTTGTTCTCTTCTGTATTAACTTTTCCTTGCAACTTTGATACACTTCATGTATTACCTTGCAATGATTATAGTTAAGGGTCATTTCCCAAATATTTTGCTAGATTACTAGTTGATTCAAGTTATTCTGTAATGTCTCATCAACTGAGAAATGTGCAAGAGCTTATTATCATCAGCACACTTTTATAGCTTATCATTAATGTACGTGAGAAAAATAAAGGTCCAAATACTGACCCCTGAGGCAAAGTTTGAGCCTTTTTTTAATGTTAGTATTAAATGAAAGTGACCAACCCTGTATTGTTGAAATAATGTTTACTGTTATTTCAAATATTTGTGAAATGTCATTGTCAAATCTGTCATAGACTGTACCAAATCAGAGATCAGGGTGATGTTCATTTGGAGAAGAAAAATATTTTGTCAGTTGTATAGTTTAAAAATTGTATGTGCATAACCTCAGTAATCTCATAAATATATGTCTTGAAGTGTTTTTATTATTATTCCTGTGTATTGTGTTTGATGTTTTGCTAGTTTAATTTGAACTGTTGTGAAAGTAGCAATATTAATGCATCATGAAAAGTTTACTCTAACATCAGATTTATAATACTATATTCAATGGCACTTTGTAAAATTTCAGAGCATGCACATTTTGACTTTACCCAACACACACTCTTGCGTACATAGTTAATAACAACGATTTACATCCTCTTAACCAGTTAGCTGTTCTATTTCCAACTCCAGTCATTGTTCTTTTCTTAGTTAATCTTTTTCCTGGGACTTTATCAAACCTTTTTAGTTTAAATATAATATTAAGTACAAAAGTAAACACCCTTGTCATCATCCATCCAACAGATAGCATAACAGCATAGTAAAGCATAGAACTTTATCAAAACCTTTAAGAAAATCTCAAATACAAGAGTACACATTCTTTCCGTCATCCATCTAACTAGTAATGAAGTACTAAAGTAAAGTTTTCCTTTGGCAAAACCATGTTTATTTTGTGTTATAATACCATATTCCATTAAATGGTTTTACAAAGCTTTATTTTGCAAAGTAGACTTAAATTTTTTTTTCTCGGAACTGAAGTTTAATTTGCTTATAATTTCTTGGGCATTTCTCATAACCCAATTTAAAAATTGGAGTAATATTAGCAATTATCTAATTCTCAGGCATTTAGCTACCTAACATTACCAATAACATATACTTGATGAGAGAACCCCCAACTGTGTAAATTTCTTGATGGTTACTCTCTTAGGATTCCAATCTCTATTTTAACATAGTGCCTTAACATACTAAAAATAATAATTTATCATTATCATCCAGCTGTTTCTTGTAAACCTTTTATCTTGTCAGGTTTAAATATAAACAGAGTATGATAAAAAATAAGCTCATTTGTTACTACTTTAGTGTTAAAAGGAACCAAATGCATGATTTCAGTGCTTTAGTTGAAATGGAAGAGTATGAAATAGTAGGAACTATTGAACATAGTTAGATTTGGAGAATATTTTTAATAGTTTATGTTGAAATTTCAAGTTATAAAGTACTTAATAATGACAGACTTTTTAAGAGACAGTGGATTGAGTCTATATAAAAAATAAACTTCAGTCTTTGGGGTTGAAGAAGTTAAGAATAATAGTAAAGAGGTTACATCTATATGAATTACAATCGGGGGTTTCAGAGAAGGAGTTTTTCATTGTCATTTGTTATACACTTCATGATTATACAACTCAGGTCAAAGAGGTATTGTGACATTGGGAAATACTAATCGGAATACTGGTGCAGTAATTCTGCAAGTCTTTAATTTTACATACATTAATTAGGATAGTATATAGTAAAACAGTAATGCACAGAGGTGAATTCTGATTGTAACTTATCTTTATAAGATAATCCTTTCATCCACAGAATCATTCTAATAGCTAAGGTACTTCATATTTTATAGAAATGTTCCTTACTGTAGAGGAAGCTCTAAAAAATAGCAGACAGAAGGTCTGAACCTGGAAACAAAGATGTAAATGTAGTTGTAGGTTGTAATATTCTTTTGGAAAATGTAAGTATTATTTCAACAGTTTTAAACCCTGGAGTTCTTGTTTTGGTGTATTTTAGGCAGTTTAGTTGGGATTGGAGTTTATTGCTACATGTACATCTAAGTTTAAAGTTATGACATTAATATTAGTACTAGATCATTAGGTAATTTTGTTTCTTTATATTTAGGTTACTGCTACTAGTATTGGTTTTGTAGGGTAATAAAGATATTAAGTAATAGATTGAGATAAGTAGTTTTCACTAGTGTTAGCTATGGTATTTCATTGATAATTAGTGGCTTAAACATTGATTGGCTTCTTAGCTGAGGAACATGCCATATGGTGTAATTGGAAACTGACAAGCAGTTGTGGAATGTGCCACATGGTGTAATTGGAAACTGACAAGCAATTGCAGAGCATGTCATATGGTGTGCTTTAAATATCTGTCAAGCAATAGCCTGCAGAATGCACCCAATTGATTTCTGCACTGTCATTTTCAATAAACAAAAAAATCTGCACTTTAGGGGTTAATACAGGATTTGGTGTTAAGTTTATATACAGTTTAATACTAGTTAATTTACAGTTTGACTTAGTAAGTGCAATCTGACTTAAATTGTTATTCTGATATTGTATTTCTCTCTGCTCAAAGATTAGCTATTCCCATTTGCTATTGCCCTCTATATATGGACTTTATTTTACACGTCACAAGACTTCTGCAACCTCCTATAGAAGTCAAATACTTCCAATGTGTGTCTATCATACAAATTATCATGCATAACTTCTTCACCAATAGGAACATTGTACTCTTATGTGACACGTGACTCCCTCTGTGTGCCTCTACTAAACTACCACTTCATAATTGGCAGTGCTTGCATTCAAACCTCTTTCTTTTTAGTCTTGATTAGTGCTTTAGATTGACTTAGTTATTGGTTAAGAGTAGTGTAAGTGTTAAGCACTCACAAGTTACAAGTAGTGGGTTTAATTTGGGAATGTAGGGCTGATGTATATTTAAGAAAAGTAAAGTTGTACAACTTGTAAGTAGAGTTTGTAGGTTAGAGGAGAAACTAGAGGCTGCTCTAAAGAGACTATAAATAAATAGAAGAGGAAATGGCAACAGAACTGAAAGAGAAAATTAAGCTATAATGAGCATGTTCTGTCAAGTAACAGATTTCAGCCTTTAGTTTCTGCAGATGTTGAACTTCAGGAAGGATGAATAACAAAAGGGGCTGATAGGGATAGGAATGAAAATGTGTGATTATTATTATAGGGGATTATTTAGCATGTCTTGTGGATATGGTTGTCTGTAGGGAGGATAATAGGGGGAAAAGAATGACATTATTCTATCAATGACAGGGGTAAAGGGTATATGTAGCAGAGCAAGTGATATAGTAAATAGTGCTAGCAGTGATGCACACTTTGTAGTGCTTGCAGGCACTAGTAATTAAGGGAGGTTAGGTCAGAGGAGCTTATTTTCAAGTACCAGACAATAATAAAGGCATTCAAAGAAAAGGGCCATAATAGCTCAATTCTGTCAGAGATACTATAAAGACATAACTGTGGAAATGGATGAAATTATAATTTATCAGTAGGGTTCAATAGTAGACAAACAGGTTGACTGGTTGGATTTGAATGTTCAGTTCAATGGGAAAAAGGAACTATTTGGAATAGATGGTTTATACTTGAATAGGGTAAATATTGGCTTGTTTGTAAGGGCTATTAACTCAACTGTAAGAGCAACTTAGATTATACAGTGGAGATGGCCAGAATAATGAAGAAAAATTAAGATGTAGAGAGGTGTATAGTCTGGGAATAAGTTACAATAGTAGTCTAAATTATGTCACTAAATTGGTAATAACTAAAATCTGGCTAAATGTAGGCAGTTGTGATGACAGGAATTTCTGAAATGAAAGATTATATGATATTTAATGGGAATAAGAGTTCTGATAAAATGGAGAAAAGTGGCTTTATACATAAATGTGAGTCACAGCCTGTTCAACTTGATATCAAAGCTAATGTTAAATCTGTTTGGGTTTCTGTAAGTGGTAGTTACAGGAGAAAACTTTTAGTTGGAGTTTTTTTTTATGGATCATTAGATGAAACTGATGAAAAGTAATGAGAAACACTGAAGTGAGACAAATAATTCAACATTTAATGAGGTTATAATTATGCAAAATTTTAATTTTATGCAAATGTTGGAGCCAAATCATGAGGGAGACAGGTTTAAAAACTGTCCAGGATGTTTTTCTTCAACAATTGGTTAGGGATATTGTTAAGAACAACACTATTTTAATTATGTTATTAACTTATAATAAAAAAGTAGTTAATAGAGTAGAGATTGGTAACATTTGGGTTCAAGTGATTATTGCTAAATCAGAACTGACATTTTACTACATATGGAGTTATGAGATTTTAGTTCCAGATTTCAAAAAAGTAAATTTCAAAGATTTAATACAGTAATTGTCTTTGAGAATTGGGTAACTGAACTGGAAATTTTGATCAAATATATAAAATTTTAAAAACTAAAAATATTCAAGGTAGGAATGTTCTTTGTAGACAAAAAAAGATGGCTTCAACAAAAAAAATCCAGGTTGGCTGATAAAGGGTATAAAGAATAATATTAAACAAAAACATCAGAAATATAAAAAATATAAATTGATTCTGAGATGGGAGGATGATAGAAGACAAAGAGAGCTGGCAAAATGGAAAATTAGGAAATAAAAAATGTATGAAAAAGGATTGACTTAAAATTTAAAAATTAATTGTAAAGAGTATTTCAAATACATTAAAGATAAGCATGATATTTGGATGGAATTGGGGTTTGTGACAGGTGATAAAGGAAGCCAAATATCTGATCATTATCAGATGAATGGATTATGAAATTCTACTTTTTTGCTCAGTTTTTACTGACAGAATATTATGAAATATTTTCCTTCCAGAACAGTTGCTATAAATGTGAACAAAATTACCACATTAATTCTTACCTTGGTGAGAAAAAAAACCTGTATAAAGTTTAAATATTATAAAACTCCTGGACCATATAACATCTAACCAATGTCTTTGAAAGTGATTAAGGATTGGGTGTATGAGCCAACTACTACTATTTTTATGAGTTTGTGAATAGTGGGCAGGTGCTAATGTTTACTAATGTCAGTCCTTTTTTCAAGAAATGATAATAGTTGTTTTAATAATTATAGGCCTGTAAGTTTATACATCAATGATGGGTTGGAAGGGTTTTTGAAAGTTTGCTTAGACATTTTAGAGTCATTTAACAAAAATTTAAAATTTTGTTGGATAATCATTATCAGCATAGTTTCTTTAAGGGAAATTTATTCTCATTAATCTTTTGATATTTTGTAAAGAGTAGATGAGTGTACAGGTATGAATTTGGTATTTCTAACTTTTCAGAAAGTATTTAATAAGATACCATGTAAAAGGTGTGTTAAAAGCTCTGCAGGTATGAAGGACAGGTTGTCTCATAAAATAAAAAACTGGCTAGATAGAAGAAAGTAGAAGATTGTTATAAATGGAATTCAGTCAAACTGTATTATGCTACAAATGGGATGCCTCAAGGTTCAGTGTTAGGTCCATTGTAATTTTTATTATTTGCACTCATAGCACCTCATAGCAAGTGGATGAATGAATGTTCAATATATTTTTCAAATTTGTTGATGACATGGAAATTTTAGGTCTTGCTGGTTGTGAGGAGGATGTGACTGCTTTATAAAAGGATTTGGATTACTTGGTGAGATGAGCAAATAAATGACAGATTACTTTTAAGTATATTAAATGCAAAGTATTGTATGTGGAATATCAAAATTTCAATTATGAATATAATTTGGATGTGAATAATCTTAATGGTGTTGATACATCATCTTTTCTCCCCTCTTTCTTTTTTGTACTTAATGGTGAAAGTGATAAAAATAGGAGACAAATTTTTCATAGATAGGCATCATCTTCAACTAAGTATAGTGAGGTATTTGCAATTGATTTAAAGGAGTTTAAGGAAATGATTTATAAATATTTCAATGTTAGGGACTGGCTTTGAGTGTTTTATTTATTTCAGTATAGCCAGTTGGACTCTGTAGATTCCTCATTGTTTAAAATGCAGCTGTTTGTTTCATTTAAGAAGAGATCACAGTTTGCTCTATATTTTGCACAAGTTCCATCATGTTTTTCAATCTTTTGTTTATTCCAATGTTAGACTTAAAAATGTGAAAGCTATCAAGTAACAACAGAAATGTTCTTTGCTTAACACACATTCAGGAAACAACCATACTTGTTGCCTTCTTCTAAATCTATTCCAGTGAGTTATAAAAGTCTTTATTATTTAATTGTTTTATTTCAACTCACAAAATTCTCTAAATTTAAAACAATCTTAGGAGATCCTCATTAAAAGTAATAAAAAGCACAAATGGTTAAAAAATACATCAAATTTCATGTTCCAGTTAAATGGGAAAAAAATTCACAATAAACAGACAAATTACCATTTAAAATGAAATTGGTTTTCAAGACCAAAGATATGTAAAATTCTTATCTACTTTAAAATTGTTTGACTTAACATATTTAATATTCATATTTTAAATGCTGTCTTATAAACTGTGATGATAAAGATAATTGAATGTATCCTCCTGATACATACTACTCAAAACATTTTTAGATCAGTTTTCAAGATTAATATAACAAATAATAAGTGAATAGAAAGTAAATTATAGTTGAGCATTTATTTTTTTTAGATGTTTTCAAATATAAACTACACTCATTATTCTTAGCATGTATTCATAAAGCTCAGAAGCTGTTATCATTTTATACTTAATATTATCTATTGAAACAATTTCAGAGGATAACTGCTAGGATGAAACATGACTCTCTAAGTACTACACTTATCAAGCCATCTCTGGAATTTCTCCAATCTTGTTGCATTGTCCATTTTTTAAAGCAACCTATTACTAAAACTGACCTTGTTTGAAAAATTAAATTTACAACCATCTATGAAAAGACTGCAGCAAAAACCTAAAATTTAACACTTCAAAACAGTAGACTCTGGAATAGACAAATGGACATTAAGAAAAAGGAAGCCTTTTTAATTAATAAGTTAAAAATAAAATTGTGCACATTTCAAATGGTTTTTACTCTGCTTAATCTTAAATGCATGTCTCCTAGTCCTACCATTAAATATCTGAAGTAATGTGACTGGAGTTTTTTTAATAGACATATTGTGGTTTTATTGAGTTGTAAGCTTGTGAACAATTTTCTTAAATTTTGTTCACCAAATAAAATCATCAAATCAGATATGTTTACACTTTGGTGACAAGGGTAAGCATTTGTAAAATATTGTGATGTTTTAAATATTTATTGAATATCATTTTTATTTATCCTATTAAAACAACACACATCAATAAATTAGACTGCCCAATTAGTTACTTAATTATCTGTAGTTGTAATCATGATATATTTTAAATTAAAACATTATTACCTTTGTGAGAGCAAAACATGTTTTCATTATTTATAAATGTATTTGATTAATAGATAAATGTGAGGTTCCTGTATATTTAAAAAACAAACAATGGTGATCTCATAGGGTATTTAATATATATTAGTAATTCATTTGACAAACAGGATATGCTTATAAAACATTTTGGAAATTCTTTTTAAGATGAAAATATATTTTTCACAAATATATAGCTGTTTTACCTCTAAAATGATCAATCACATGAACTCAAGAATAATAAGAAAATTAGTTTAAAAAGCAAAACAGCATAAAATAAAATGGGAAAGTTAATACCACATTACAAAAATGTGATGGTTGTAAAAGTTAAGATGGTAAGCATGAGTTCTCTTATTGATTGTATTTGGTGTAGGGAGTGTGGTGTACCAGTAGATTAATTAAATAAATGTAATCAGTTAATTAACCTGTTGATTAACTGATTAGCAAATATTACTTAACCTTTGGAATGATTTGCTCTCAGATGTGGTGTATACATATACATTTAATTTAAGAGAGTTGTAGGGTGGATTTGATAAGTATTTGAATGATAAAGATTGGATTTGAGTGTTTTAATTTTATATTTTGACATTATAGATGGAATGACCTAAATAAGCCAATAGGTTTTTGTTTGTAAATTATTTGTGCATTTATGTATGTATAAATATGTATATGTTCCCCGCTGGGACAGCGGTAGGTCTGTAGATTTACAACACTAAAATCAGAGATTTGATTCCATTTGGTGGACACAGCAAATAGCCTTATGTGGCTTGGCAATAAGGAAACACACAAACAAACACATATATATATACATATAAGTAATTATGTATTTATAATTCCTAAAGACTTGTAACATACACACAGAAATGTTTATGTTAAAATAAATAAAATTAATCTAAAATGGAAGAACCAAATGGCCTGAAAAAGTTTCATCTTTCTGTAACATGGATTGATGTTTGTGTCAAAATGCACTTTGAATACTCAAAACATTTCTTTTGATGTTAAACACTATATGCAACACATTGTATATTTAAATAATTATACCAATAACAGAATTTGGATAATAGTATTAATTTGGGTACTTGAATCTAGTGCTTGTGCTCTTTTGGTGCTGTGATTTTTGAAAAGTGAAAATGTGATGTTTTACCCGTATTCAACTTTGAAAAACCATAAAACTAACCTTCAAAGAGATGTAATTAGAGCTTGGTAATTTAACTGATGTAATTATCTATGAGCAGTAATTATATCAATTAATGAATGAAAATAACAATTAAACCTGTTAATCATAATTAGTGTTTCTGATTGTTAATGTTTAGATTATTTTAACAACAGAACTATTTAAATGACCTGTGTTTCAAATTACAATGATTGGCACAAATATAATCAACCAATTAAAATCAGTATTTCCAGTAATTAAATAATCAAAATTACAATGAAATCAATAGTTATGAAATTGACAATGAATTAACTTTATGGATTCCAGTTATTTTTATCTTTTATTCTTTCAGCTTTTCAAGTAATTGTTTTATTGCTATCATATTTGTGTGTTTTAGTTGTCAGTGTAATTTAGATTATTAGTGTAAGTAAAGACATGCATATCTAAACCAAAAAAAATATTTGTTGCTTTATATAAATATCTGTAATCGGTTATCTGTGATCTGCCTAAGTATACCCTTATAAGCTTTTTCTTTTACATTTGTTCAACTTTTTTGGTGATTCAGGGGTTGGGCTCTATGATTTGAGGGCAAAGCAGTTAAGGTTGTTTTGGGTAAGTGAGGATGAAGTATAAATTTACACATCTAAATGAAAACACAGCTTATTTTTGTGATGTTTCAAGCAACTACTCATCATCAGATAGTGAATTATCTGGTAGCACATGCCACATTTTTCATTTTTATTTTGTGAATTTTGACTATTAGGACAGAAAAGAGACAGCTACATTTACTAACAACTTTTTTTTGACATTTCTTGTAAATGTCATGGATTAATGAACAGCATATTAACCAATAAATTAATGTAATTGACTTATGTGGTTTCTGATTAGTTGGTTATGATGCGACTACTAATTAGTTAGCTCTAGATGCTTCCATCTTAAGACTAGATTTAAAATTTTCTTTTCTGATGCAGTACATTACTTCCTCTACAGTTGTGAAAATATTTTTTTGCATGCTACAAGCCTTGAGTTCCCACATACCCTGTGATCAACATGGTTTTCGTACATGTAAATCATCATGTGACACACCCTTCTGATGCATATCTTTCACTTTTCATTTGGCAGTACTTATGCCAAGATGTTTTTTATTGTGCTCTTCAGTTATGTTTTTTAATTGTAGTGAATTTTTCCACATTGATTGAACTGTTTTGTAATTCATTCCAAAGTGGAATTGTTATTCTCCTTTTTCAAATTTTCACAAACACAAAAGTAATTTACTTTTTTTCCAGTTTTTCATTTATTTATTCAAACACATGTGTGTTTTGTTATTCATCTTTAACAATCAATTCTAAAGTCAATTTTATCGCATTCAGAGGTAATACAATTTACCAGCACACTTATTCAGGTAACAAGTGGGGAGACTTGACTATGGAATTACCTGCTGTTATTCAACAAGAGATTAATTGTTATATGTGTTGAACTCCTCCTCCTGATTTAGCCCATTTTTTTCTTGAACATTCCAAGCTTGTTTGGTTGTTCAGAACAAGGAGAAATTTGAGAGCCTTTTTCCTCCACCTGATTTTGCCCTGTCTTTCTAGGCCAAATATGGCTTTTGTGGATATGATTTCTCAGAAGTGTTCTGTTTTATCACTTTCCTCGATTTCTTATAATACTTCTCAATCCTTGTTACATATGATACCCACTTCTCTTTTTCTACCTTCATCTTACCCTGTTGATCTCCTATAGTACTTGTCTACCATCCACATCTTTTTCAAGGTGTTCCATCAATATCCTGAGGATTTTTTGAGAGATACCCTCTACCTGAATACCTACATGATGACATGTTTGTCTTCTTCAGCCTTTTCCCTACACATATGGTTTCTCTTTTTTAAGATCTTCTAAGGAAAGAGACTTTCCAAGTTCATTTCATACGTATTTATCTTTGGGACATACATATTGCCTCTCTTTTTTAAAAGTCTTTTCGGGGACGTTCCTGAGACTTAAGAATCCTGTGTGGAATCTTTGAGACAGTGATTGACTCTTCCTCTTTTGATATATCAGGTATTTCATCCTGAGGCAAGACAACCCCCTGCTACTGTTTTCTGTCCTGCTTCTTCCTAGCCTTTACAAGTTTCTACCTCTATAGGTTCCTCCAATCATCATATTATTCAAAGAAGATGGACACATTGTGAACATCACCAGTGACTATCCTGTGGGTTCTAGTCCAGTGGGGGCTCTTTACTAATTTTGTTCACCTATGGCATGTTTTCACCATAGACCTTGGTGTTATCTGAGGGACTTGTCATCGACTTTCTTTCCCTCCTCCATTATCTTAAGGTACCCATATCCTTCCTGCTGCCTCAGGATCCTACCAGTAGTCATCATCAATCCAAGATAGTACAGCCTCTTCTCTCCCATAAAGCTACTGACCTTCAGATTTTTATTCCAGGCTGTTTTTATACCCAATAAAATCAGGGATTGGGACCATCTGATAAATCTCTACTGTCTCATTAATTTTTAGTTTTGCTTTGCTTCACCGTGGAGTTTTTCCTCTCCCTCAGGTGGGTTTTTACTCCAGGTTTATAGATAGCCAAGATATATAATGCCTCATTTGCTTATCTGCATACATCTGTATCTTGTCAGATAAGGTGCTATCTTTGATTCATTCATCACAGGGTACCATATCAGTTTCTAGCCCTATCCTTCAGGCTTGCTTCAGCCCTGTATGTCCTATGTCAGTTACTCAAGGTTTTTTACGATACACATACTCAGGGGTTGTGCTTACACTATCATATGGATGACTAGCTTCTGTTAATTCACTACAAACAAGAGTCCATCCACCATATTCATCTACTTCATTTGATAGTACCACATGTGGGTTGGTTGATTAATACAGTTGGAGAAGTCATTTTTTATACCTACACAAATGAAGCTTTCAATTCTTCAAGTCATTATTGCTTTCTCTGTTGCTGCTTGCAATGTCCTATTGCTTTTGGGGATGTGGTAAATATATAGAAGCCCTTATACCCTTGGGTTGAGCACATATGAGATCAGTGAAATTGCATCTAGGATCCATTAGATGCTACTTTTATCCTTCCTCTGTCAACAGTCTGCATTGGTGGTTGGACAACACCCACATATCAGTGGGTGTTCTTTTTTTTCCCACTTGTCTGGAGTTTCATATCTTCATGGATCCATTCGTCCATGGCTGGGCAGAGGTGGGCACAAGTCAATCAGCAGGAAGCTTTAGGTCAGTGGTCTCTCACTATGTCAACATCATGGAACTTCTGGCAGTATATTGTACTTTGAATCCTATTCTCAAAAATGCCAGGAATCATCTGATTATGATCCATTGTGATAACCTATAGTGGTAGCTTATACATCACCAAGACATTCTTGTTCTCTTTGGGGTTAAACATTGGATTTCATATTTTGGGCCCACATAATCAGTAATAATCCCCTTGTGTGTCATGTTCATGGTGTATTCAACCTTATCATGGATTGTCTTTAAAACTTTATGTAATGGAGCAGCCTCTTGATCCTCACCTTTCTCAGTGGCTATGTCTTCTTAGAGGTACTCTTCATCTGGATGTATTTATCACATCCTTTAATACCAGCTTACCTCTGTTTTTATCTCCAAGCCCTTCTGATTGTTTATTTACTGGCTGGCATAAGTATGGTTTTCACAACTACTCCAGCTCCAATCTACGCTACCATTAACTATTCCTTTTATTCCATTCTTTTTTCATCAACCTTGATCACAGGCATTTCATTTAACCTTTCCCATCCTCTATTTTCACACCTGTTTTTTTTTATCTAATCCTTAATAATGCAATTCATATTATCACAGAGTGGACAGGTACCAGAGGATTGGAAGTTAACAAAGTTTAGAATTTTATTAGACAGTTGACATGGTTTCACATAGGGAAAATCTTGCCCTACAAATCTTTTGACATTCTTTGTGAAAGTTACTGCCTGTTTAGATGAGGTAAAAGTGTAGGTTTGGTATATCTGAAATTTCAGAAAGCATTTGACAAGGTGCCACATAAAAGGATTATAAGAAACAATATCTGTATAAGTATGGAGGATAAATTAGCAAATTAAATAGAAGAGTGGCTATATTGAAGAAAGAAGAGGGTTGTTACAAATGGAGTTCAGTTAAATTGGATTAATGTTACAAGTGGGATACCTCAGAACTTAGACCTTTCTCTTTTTGTTTCATAATGACATAAATAAAGGAATGGTCAAAAAGTTACTTAAATTTGCAGATGATATTAAGGTCTTGGGTATTTATAACAGTGAAGAGGATGCTTCTGCTTTACAAAAGGATTTAGATCATTTATTGAGTTTAGCAGATAAATAGCAGATGGGTTCTAGGTATAATAAATGCAAGATAATGCAAATCATGATTTGAATTATAATTTGAAGGAGAGTAACCTTTATAGTATCATGAAAGAAAGGGATCTTGGTGTAATGATTGATCAGTCTCTTTAGCCATCCAAGCAGTATGCTGTTGCTAGTGGTAGGGCAAATAGGATTTTTAGGTTGTATTTACGTAAATAGTGAATAAATGTCTAAAGAGGTTGTAATTTCATTGTACATGTCACTGGTTAGGTTACTTTTGGAGTGCAGTTAGTTTTGTCTCACTGAAAATATAGTTTGCTAAAAGATGTTTCACCATCATATGACTCATCTTATCCCAATTTATCAAGTACAAATATCTGAGTGAAGCAGTATTCTTATTGCTATTCAAACACACTTGGTAACAAATAACTTGCTGAAAACCTGGGATCAAAAAGATCAATAGATGGCAGTAAAATTGTCTCAAATTGATAATTCCATAACATTTTCTGAGTTTTGTGCATGTTAATATGCCATATTGGAAGATGTATTATTTAATTGAATAAATATTTATTGTAGTTGTACTATTGATATAAAAAGTAGGCATAAGTTTTATTGACATAAAAAAAGAGAGACCTTGTTAAGTAGTGTGTGTTTTGTTTGTCATGTTGCTCTTTATTTATTATTACAGTAGTATCAAACATGTAAAAATTGTAACTTGAGTTAGATATGGTAAGGTAATGAAGTATAATAATGATAATAAATATTCCTCTTGTAGTATGTTTTTAAAGTAGGTAGTGCTTTACATAATTTAATACAGAAGTGTTAGCTGCACATTTGTTGAGCAGTTTATGACTTTTGTCAAAAATTCTCAGTTTCTTGAAATGTTCAGGTAATATTGCTGATACTGCCACTACTTTGTCTGTGGCCATTGGAGGCACATTTGTTGTGGCAGATGTTACTTTCATAGTTTATCATATCATGGGTTTGTTGCCTTTCTTTCCTCTTTACATGCTGAAGAACTCTCTAAGAATCTGATTACTTAGGTTTGTTCTTTACTTTTCCTTTCTTCTGAGTCTTTTGATTTTTTTCCCATTTGTTATTACAGAACTCACACTGAGGATTATTTGTTTTTTCTCTTTTTACAGATATGTAAGTCCACATTGACATGTTCCTGGATCAGTTTCTTTCTCAATTTCAAATGCTTTAAACCCCACAACTTCAGAATTTCTTTGCCATGGTTTATGCAAGAGAGTTTCTATCTTTCATGGAGATTCTTGCATTTCTGGAACATCATGTCTTTTTAGGCTGAGTTCACATGAGGCTTCTTCAATGGATTTTGAGCTACCATTAGAAAATATCTGTTGACCCTACAATGATGCTCTATTGTGATGCTTTTCCCTTCTCTTCTGAGAGACTTGTCTTGATAGCTGCATCATACCAATGATATGGTCATTCCTCATCTCCCTGTTTGTATTTCCATCTCTTCCTTCACACATCTCTTACTGTTGGACATGTCTCTGGATGACCCCCAAACTTGGGAGTTTAATTTTTTGTGGAATGTACCTTCTACATCAGTGTTTTATGGAGTACTTTGTTATGATCCACATAAAAAATTCTACAGTTATTTCGAATATCAATTATGGCATAAGGAATTTCTCCAGGGTTATTAGGTTAATCTGATAGCCTGCCATGTTTTGGGAGATTTGAACTTGACCAGACAGGATTTTCATATGGAGTTGTCACTCCACCCTAGGTATTTTGATATATTTTGTAATGGATGTCATAGTATATATTTATTTTAATATCTATCTTTGTTTCAGTTTAATATGTATTTAGAAGTGCATGTATCTTATATTGTTAAATGTGTATTTTAAAAATCCTGCCTGTTTTATAAATTTGTAGAAGATTCTTGAGTGTAAGAATGAACAATATATGATGTATATATGTAAAATATTAGTACTGTTGCCTTTGCTGAAATTTCTGAATAACCCTCTCTCAAGCTTCTAAAAAGTAATCAATGCAACACATGGGGAGACAATATAATATTGTTGGTCTGCTAAAATCAGTATACTATAAACCTTAGAAGCTATAAATGTGATAAATTCTTATCAATTGGAAAACTATGGATATGTGATTAGGAAGGTTTATAGATTTCAAACATTATAACCACTTCATTTTCAGAGAATTAACTTCAAATGTTAGTATTTTTATGAGGACATTAGATATTTTCCTCGGTGAAAAAGTGAGCTTGTAAACTGCATGAGACTACCCAAAAATAGAGCTTGCTAGCTCTCCTGTCAAGAAAAGTGTACCTGTGAATCAACATAAAATTTATTCACTTTCTGTGAACCATAAAATAATCAGTTCCAGACCAGATAGAAGACTCAGTAGTGTAAGTAAGTTTGTAAAACTCTTATACACAAACCATTATTTGTAATAAATACTTGTAATAATTTGTTCCCATTTGGGCATATCAATTATTGATGGTTCTGCTGCTCCTCTTAACCCTACCATTCAACATTTTATTGAACTTCTGTTTTATAAATGTTTGTATATAAGTTTGGTATCAAATTGTAGAGTGTAATTCAAATTTTAAAGATGTATATTAGTTAATTCTTAATTTAAAAGTAAATATTAAAAATGAAATCCTAAATATAAATTTTATGTGTCACATGGTATGTTGAATGCAACATTGAATCAAACTAGATGTTTTGGGATGTCCAAATACAAAGTCTGTAGTTTTTATGAATTAAATACTCAAATTACTGATATTGACAAGCTAGATTACCAAATAAAAACTATATTTTCTCTTTTGATAAATAAATATATTTATTTAATCAAAGTTGTTCTGTCCACTTCTTCAATTTTTGAAAATACTTCCTTTGGCAAACTTTTTCTTTTCATGCTATATTCAACTTTCAAATTTTTTAGACCCAAATACAGCTTAGTTATTAAACTTGAAACTTATAGTGTAATTCTGTTGTATTGATATAGTAATTTATGATCTTTGATTATTTTGTAGTTTATATATATATATATAAAAATATTATTCCATTTCACATCCTCCACATGTGAAATTTGATAAAGCTTTAGCAACTTATGCCAAGCAGTAAACAAGTGTAAAGTTTGTAGCTAGAAGAGATAACTTTATGTTTAAGAAAAATAAAGTTAAGAACATCTTTGTAAGTAGTAATAATGTATTATAACTGAAATGTGACTGTATTTTACAAAGTACTAATCCACTAGATGACAACCAAGTCAGTAACTTTGAAAAGGCCAGTTTGATATTCTTGAATACGGTAATATGAGTGCACGCATGGTCCATCATTACAACATTTGTAATGTTATCCAGACACAGCTAATATGTCAGTATAATAAAAAAAAAAACAATATGTAGGTGTATAATGTTATGAGAGTTAAGCAATTTAGACTGAATATTTGTGTTATTCTAGAGTGAAAAACATATAATTTATATTTACTTTCTAATTATTTATGGTGATTATGAGGTTAGTCAAACTTATCAAACCTGTACAGTGATACAGTTGTGAAAATAACAGGTAGAATGTGATGTTTTTCTTTAAAAAAACATTTCAGAATTATTTGAGGTTATAAAGATTTTGTATATTTTCTGAAACATCAAAGTATTTTTAATTTCAAGATTAAAATTACTTTGCATTTTGGATAGTCAACACTCAGAAAAAAAAAAAAAAAGGCATGAAAAACATTGCTTAAAAATCATAATAAAAAAACTGATATTTTTGATATGAAAGCCTTGTTATGGTTACTGATAATAAGGAAAAATTTATGCTTAATAATTTAAATGTTATAGCATGAAAATTATAACAAGCACAAAATGATTATGAGGTTGAACCCTGGGACTGAACCTGTAGTAAAACAGTTAACACTAAACTTTCCCTTCTCTGATCTTCAGTATCTCATCCAGCATTTCTGTGGATGCCCTCAGCCAGGAATGGTTTTATCTCTTTTTTTATATGTTACCACCTATTTCTTTTCTCCCACAGATCTGGAAGACATTTCTCAAGTTTTGCTGGTAGCACCTTTTTGGCTAATTTAGTCAAAGCTTCCCCTTCTTTACCAACTAGTATTTAGGGAACTTTTCCTTTTCCTCTATTGTGGTCTCATTTACTCCAGGTTTAAATTTCTGTCCGTCACCCAGGAGTGTTGTCTGTTTATCTTCAAGTGTAGAATTTGGCTGGTATATTGCTGGCAACCAAGTTTATCTGACTCTTTAGCTCTTCTATTATCTATCTGTTATCAAAATTGGCATGAGTTTTGCCATTGGTGCATATGCCACTCTCTAGCATGAGGCTACTGTTGTCTATCTTTTGGCCTTGTTTACTTGGTTATTTGACCAAACATTGTTGGTTTCTGTTATCACTTACAAGCTATCTGGTAACCTTGTCAGTTGTCTTTTGTCTTTTTGCAATGGGACCATTTCTTTTTTTCCTTGTTTTTTGTTGTTGTTTATATCAATTTATTCTGGTTCTTCCTAATTTGACATCCCTTTTGTTTGATTCCTTTGCTAGGTTAGGACCTTGATGTGGTGGCTCTACAAGCTCTTACCTAGGCCCCACTTGAGCCTTTGTTTACTTGCTTTTTAAACCATCTTTTTCTTAAAACCTATTTTTTTCACCTTCATGCTAATGGACATCACAGATCTGATCTTTATGCATTAGGTGCCTTCTGTACTTATTTCAGGGATTATCCTTGATCTTAATTCATGCCTTCTCATGTATTCTTCTTGGGTGGCTAGGAAAAGAATTTGTACCATTGATGCTATATCTCTTTGATTGATCTTGAATCTCTGGGGTTGTACAGGTGCTGACTATTTTTTGTGTTCATTTCAGGCAGGTTGTTACTTGGCATATTCAGCTCCATTTTGGGATTCACACAATAGTTTATTCATATCAAGGAACTTTCCTTTTCCAGGGTTGATTTGTTGCTTCATTCAATTCATGTCTTCCTCCTCTATGAATGAAGATTCTCACCAGTATTGTCATATCTCATAAAATTAAATTCATCAATTTATCCACTCTCTGGTGTCACACTTTTGGCAACCCTTGCACAAGATCCTTTGGTCTGAAATGTGGTTTATGCTCAACACATGATCTGTCATTATCTCCATCATCTGTTGATTTTGTCTCTTTCAAGATATTGCTTTCCTTTAGTTATCCTTCTTCATTCTATCCACCTTCTTTAATGGGTAAATGCCTCTTTTTATTTCTGTATCTCTTTATTATATATTCTTATTCTTTTCTTAGGTCCCATGTGGTGACTGTTGTTGCTTCACAATGTATTTTTACTTCTCTAAACCTGCATCATGTGAGGTAATGGAAAGTATATATATATTTCATTGTCAATTCTAGACCATACGTTCCTGGAGTATCATGGAAGAAGCTAACACTGGGGAGCTGTATGCCCACTTCATCAGGTTTCACTGTAACACATTGCACCTTCTCCAGTAAAAGGTCTTTGTGATGTGGCTAGATTTGGTTGGGACTGGGCATCTATCTCCACAATATGAATTCTTTCCTGGTCACTAGTTGGAGCATTGTAATCTCTTACCATTACCAGTTCTTAGCTGCTGAGGCATGTCAACTTGGGAAATCTCACAGTCATTAGTGATCCCTCTGAAGAAAGTCAAAGTGGGCAGCACAATCTGGTAATAAGTAGGGTAGGAGTGTCCATATAAGTGTACTGTAGGCCAATCAGATGGAGCAAAGTGAACTTAATTTCTATTTATGTTTTTGAGGTGAATCAACTGTTAAACAGAACCCATACCAAATCATTCGATGTGATCATTGTTTTAACCACATTAAATCCCATGTTCAGTTTCTCCTGTCTTTCTGTCCATCCTTGCAACACCTGTGCTCACATTCTTTCTTCTTATCATACTTCCATCTGGGTGAAGAGTGTACCATGCATAAAATGGATGAAGCCTCTAAGGGTGTTACTCCTCTAGTAAGTACTCACTATAAGGTGTTGTAGTCAGTAGGCTTTCCTCATCAGGTGCTTTTTTTTACAAGGAAGTTTGTCTAGGCATTTGCAATTTTAGTGACTCCTCCATCACATCAGTATGAAATTCTAACTTCTGTGTACATAGAAGTAAGCCTCTTATTTTGAAAGTTAACATTTTACCTACCTGATAATGTATTTCTGATAATTATCTCTCAGTAAACCTGCCCAGTAATGGTGCAGATTATTCTTGCCTCATCTAAGAATAAAGTTAATTTCAAGTGCACAGAAAACGTGTCACTCTCTTATTGACTTGGTTCATTATTATAAGGTCTTTATTATGGTGATGTTTGAATTCAGAATTTTTGGCACCTTGCTCATTGTTTTTCATCATCCTCCTGCTTCTGTTTTCATTGAACTGAGAGATATAACAGGTTGATCTCCTTTTCTTCTCACAGATACTTTCAACTCAGTTGTCACATGTTATGCATGATGTCAAGGACATTCAGAACTTTAATCATGTGATTATTGACAATATTAAAGTAACTCAATGAGGAAAGGCATTTCAGTATTTCAAATGTAAGTACCTGTTTCAAGTTCATTTTAAATAAAGTATAAGAGCTCAGTATATCTCTGGCTACAGGTTCATATGTTTTATACACTTGCAAGAATATATATATATTTTCTGATTATGTCTTACCTGTTGTAGGATTCTGTAAGAAATAAGCCTTCCAAAGATCAAGAAAAACATTTCCTTGCTAAAGGATACTGGTGGTGTTTTCATTTTGCTAAACATATTCATAATGATATCAAAAACTGCTCACCATGAAAGACTTAGTTAAATTAGTGCAAAAAAATGTACAAGGGAAAACTTGAACAAAGAAAATTGAACACCCTCAAAAGCTACTAAAGTGCATATTAAAATTATAGCAGAAAGTGAGCATATTGACATAAACTAATGGAACTATGACTAATAATTCAATTAATAAATATACATATTGGAGGAATTGTGTGCTTACTGCCAATATTAAATCTATAATTTGCATTTTATGAATACATTATATTTTAGAGAATTAAAAATTGTTCTTGTATAGCTATATCATGGTTTATGAGTTTATTTTATTTTAAAGTTATGGTTATTATATATATACTTTTATAAGTAAATTCTGAATGTGTTATTAATGGCAGATTTTCTCACAATATTGATAGCCAAATGTTTGGTTTTATGTCTCTAACACTTATTGTAATAAATTAACCTGTAATATAACTTCATTTTTTCAGGTGGCCCATGACTGTATGAAAACCTCCACTGCTGTCAGAATATTTCTAAATATAGGAAGCTAGGTTCAGTCAACTTACTTGCTAGTTGCATACAGTGTTGAGAAAACACTACCAAAGTTCTTGCATGAGAGACCATTAGTCATGATTACTGATGAGATTACTGTTGTAAAAGGTAGCTTTCCACTGAAAATCAGTATAGCTCCACAAAAGGGATGACAGTATGTCTTATCTGGTATTCTAGTTGCTGTGTTTGTTACAGCAGACTGTCACCATTATATGCAACAAAATTATGGCATTGAATTTAATACAAAATTGTATATGATGCTGATAATGCTAACTATATGAAGAAGTCACACAAAGACTGGGATTGTTGTGAATATGTTCATGTGGTGTATGTTGCATAGTTTGAATATTTTGAGGTCCATTTATTTACATCAACATATATAAAATTTTTCATATTTTCATATTTTACATGAATAGAACACAGAATTCTAGATAGCTTGTGTATTTATTAAGAAAGGGCCAGACACCAGTTATAATACATTTTTCTTGCCCGTGTGATGAAACTCTTGGTTCAGCATATTAAGAGTAAACTGCTCAACACCTGTTAATGTTGAAATGGAATTTTGTACAATACCTTCATAGTTTTATAAATCTTTGTGACTTGTTAAAGGATGACAGTTCATGCATTGTTTTATAAGTTTAACTAACACTGAATATTAATGAACCAGAAAAATGTATGGAAATAAGTTTCCATTCTGTTGTTTGCTTTTAAAGGTTTCCAAATGATTAAACCACAAGCAAAGTGATGAATCTTAAGGCCCTTTGTTCTTTGCTGCATATTGTAGATATGTATGACATTCCTCCAAAAAGCCAGGAAGCTTTATTACTAGCTATTAAACTACTTTCAAAAGGAAGAATCTAATGAAGTCATTAACTTTTAAAAGAAGATGGACAGCTTAGTTTTTATATCTGGAACTAAGCTCAGATATTCAGCTAAAGTAATTTTCTTGTATCACAAGCATAGCTCTTACTGTATCAATTTTGAATGTGATGGTGTTCTGGTAGAAGTATTTAGGCTCTACACTGAGAAATTAGTGCATGATTTCTCTCAAGAAAATTGCAAGGCTGGCAAATATTTATTTATTTTTCTATATCTGGGCAAACCAAAATAACCAAATTTTTACAGACTGATAGCAAATTACTAAAATGCTGTTGTCAACATTGCAGATACTGAAAAAAGTTTCAATTGGTATAAATTGATTATCTGTGGAAGATGCTGAAATTTCTCTCAGAAAAATTCAAGTAACTGGTATGTAATAACTACAGTCTGTTCTTCTTGACAAGCAATTGGACCTGAATCCTGAATTACTTTATTGTTTCTATGAATTGATGTTGTAACATTCATGGCAAAATAAAGTATATTGTATTGTATGTGTCTGTTATGTGAATTTTTACAGGAGAATTATTTTAGTTGTATATTAACATATCTCAACATCTGTTCATGCTTAAATATGGCTACTTTTTTAATAGAAACTACATTGTATAATTTCCTATTCTACATACATTTTGTTCAAAATTAAACAAATTTTCTAACAGAATTTACTGTAATAATTAGAACTGTAAGTGTTTGAAAATGTGCACAAAATTTTAAAGGGATTGTAATGTACACAAATAAGCATTAAACTAAAGAACTGTTTAATGTGTTTTGATTTAGTACAATAAATCACAATGTATATATACATATGTATCAGTTACAGTTATGTTCACTATTGACACAGAGAAAACATCAATTTTTATCTTCTACATTTCAGCAATATTTCTCAATTAGGTAATTTAGCAAGTACTTTCAGGTAGTCTCCAGCACCTTTCAAAGTTCATCCAGATTGATTGGAATGACATTGATTTCCTGTTTGTATAGGTAGTAGCAGTTGCCTGTTACTTTGATGATGATGTTATCTTGGCTCTGGACAGTCCATTTCATAACTTCAAGGAGGCCAGCATTTTCTCTGCATTGCATGTAGTATTTATTTTTTCTAACTGCTCAGAATACACTTGTACTTGAGATCATTAAAGCTCCATTGATTTTGCAAATATTACCTATACTAAAAAATGCTTTGTTTTTAATCCATTCCATATTAATCCATGGGTAGACTTTGGCATGTGTGAGTGTTTTTCTTGTTCTTGCATAAAATAATTTCCTAATTACCAATTTCTTCATCAACCAGTTTGAGATAATCAGAAACAGAGTTCTTATAATTATCTAAACCATTAATTTTTTAACTCCTGATTGACTTGTCAATTTTATTCAGGACCACTTACTTATTTACTTCTGCACTTTTTGTAAACTGGTGAAGCTTGTAGTTCAAAGGACTGAGGTGTTAAAGCATAAGAACATGTCTAGTAATAACTAATATGTTGTCATGCTAAACAACTGTACACTAAGCTTATCTCCTCTTCTAAACTGCATTCCTTTATTATATTTGCATAACCTCTTTTCTGATGCATGACCACTGTACTTGTGCACTGAATTGTAGATTTTTGTGCATCAAGTAATTCTGACTTATGATGCTTCATATATTTCTGGAAACACTGAGACATGTCTGCACTTTGTGGCATACCATGTATCATTTTCATCCTGTGAATGATAATAAACTAGATTAATTTATTTATGAACTCTACTCATTGCTCAGATTAGTTGTTGTGACCTTCCAGTTGGAAATTTTTTATCAAAGATTGATTTTTTTTTATCTAATTCAAAAGTTAGTTACACTATTAGGAAATGAAATAGTTACCTGCCTGTTTGGTTTTGAATATTTTAAGTGTGTTTGTTTTTGCTGCCAAAGTCATTTTATAATTTCCAGGTCTAACAATTCACTTGCTTCTTAGTGTGTGTGTATATAAAAGAAGCATATGATTCAATTGGGACTGTTTTCTCAGACTTAGAAAACAACAAGTAAAACTTTAAAAGTTAGCGAGATTGAGAGTTGGGTAAGAACAGTTCTAGTGAATGACTCTACTACTATAATTCAAATTTTGAGCAGTGGTACTATCTTTGTCTGTATGTAAAGCTTTTCTATAGTGATGACTGACACAAGTTCAATAAGTATTATTACAGTGAATACTTAGGTTTATATAATATAGTCTACTTTTAATTTTTTTATAAACAAGGCTGTCACCATTGTATAAGACAGGGTACTGCATTATAACTTATTGTGCAAAAATGTAATTAATTTTTTTAATATGTACAATATATGATTGGATTATACAAATTATCCAAAAGAAATTTCAGTATCAGACTTAATCGTTAGTGCCTAATTGGTAAATTATCTCAAACCTTATGATCATTCAACATCTGTCATATCATTTCAGGGACATTATATGCCTTAAATGTGTTTTGTACTACATGAATGTGACTTCAAAATGTTAATTTCCAAATTATATTTTTAAAAGAAATCTGAGCATCACTATCAGCAAATAACAAGTGTTTTATGAACATTTAATTTGTATCACTAAAGTAAAATAAAACTTCAATAATTGTGGAATGATCATCCACACTTTACATAGTTAAGTCTGCTTATTTACAGTACAATTAGATGTGAGACTGAAATAGAGTACCTGAACCTTTTTTCATTTTAAATAACTCTTTTTAACTCTTATTTTTAATAACTTGAGTTTATATTTTTAATACAGTCAGCAGTAATGTCACTAAAAAACTAGCATCTGACGAAAAAAATCATTAGCTGTTAATG
Organism: Tachypleus tridentatus; assembly: GCF_004210375.1. Lineage (NCBI taxonomy): Eukaryota > Metazoa > Arthropoda > Merostomata > Xiphosura > Limulidae > Tachypleus > Tachypleus tridentatus. The sequence continues at coordinate 20,685,804 of NC_134831.1, forward strand.
ATTTTTTTTGTCGTCATTCACAGTTTTTCCCAATATCAAACTGTATTACGTATACTAAGTTTTCAGTTCAAAAGGTAGCACAAATTATGTTCAACACATTTGACACTTTGAAATATACAGGATCATAATTTCTTACTTTAAGTTCAAAAACAATGAACTTTATAGCATCACGTCTTTTTAATTTTGGAGTTTGTGAAACAAAATTTTAAAATCAGAAGGTAAGCATGTTTCTGCTTCTTAAGTAACTATTCTGTTCATTTGTTATGTTGTTTTAAGGCAAGGTATTATTACCTCAAGTGAAAGAAAGAAAGTCATAATACTACCTTAAATTGTAATTTTCAACCTGCTCTGACATACATTACGAAGCCGAATGATCTTTTTCATGCAGTAGTAATAGTAATAATAGCATAAGGATTAATATTATTCTGAATATTTGTATTGTCCTACTGTTGGTTTAAATTGTAAAAAGTTCCAAAAGGAAGAGGCCTTCAAAACACTGTAGAAATGTTTGGTTTATTCCTGTGGCAGGTGCCACATGTTAGCATCCCCTGATGGTACAATGATAAATTTATGAACTTATGCTAAAATCTTGGGTCTGCTTCCCTGTGGTGGACACAGCATGTTGCCCAATATGGCTTTGGCCTAAAACAAAACAAGCCTTTTGTTTGGATTTTTGATAACTTCATTGGCCGATAACTGAGTAAGAATATACTCTCTCCCCCCTATTGCCTTTTGAACTTACAAATATCCATCTCCTTATCAATAATCATGACTCCTTTATCCTGCTTTACCTATATGTTTCTGACAAGTGGTTTTGGAAATACTATTCACCTCTCTATGGAATTAAGAGCTATTACATCACATTGCTGCTGAGATTTTTGGGCATTTTGCAAACCTTGAATAAAACTTCCACTCTTATGTGTATTAATGTAGACTGAACCAGTTGGTGATATAATCCTCTTTTGAGTATAAGCCTTCACCAGAAGTAGCGCACCACATTCACCCTGTACAGTAAAGCCCATTAGCACTAGTGTTTCAACAAAGTTTCATTCTTTTACTTCACAATGTTTTTATCAAATGTTTCTTCTCTTAAAAATATGGAATTTTGCAATCATTATTTTAACACTCTCTGTGGGTTTGTATTTTATATTATCTTCAAAATCATAACACTTTACTTACTAAAACTCTAAATGTACTGAGTGTGTTCTTCACAAACTTGAGAAAGGTTTTAGTTAAAGTACAAGTCTCTTGTACACAAAATATTTGAAGTTTGAATAAAGTATTTATTGTAAAAATATTATCTGTGATTTTCCAGAATTTTTTTTATTGAACCAATCTCAATGCTAACTCTAACTGTAACTGAATTATTGATGACATTTTTACAATTACAAAGTAAAATAAACATGTCTCCTTTTTCATTTAGTACATAATTTTTTTGACACACTATTTGTTAATGTTATTCAAAATTTTGAATATTTATCTTTTCACATAAAACTTTTTCATAAATTTATACTTTTATTTCCTGGCTTCTACAAGGTACAGCTTATTTTTCTCTTCAAATGAATACCTTGCAGTGGACAGACATTAGCAGACTTTGATATATCCAGTTGCTGAGATTGTGAAGTTCTGCATTTGTAGCCTAATGAATTAAGACCTTGTTTAAACTTATTCTAATTTTTTCATGAAAAAAATGAACTTTTAACACATAAATAATACATAATTCACTAAAACTGAATATTCATAACCAACTATAATTGAACTGTTTTTTTTTAATTAAGCTATAAATAAGTTAAAAAAGATTACAAAGTGTTATGAGCTTCAACTTTTTTTACTTACCAGCACATCACACAATCAAGATCTTTAATTTGATGTCTGTTGGCATGAATTTCTAAAATACTACTGCAAGCTTGAAACTGAAAATAAATTCTTTTCAAGCATATATGCAAAATAAGATGACATAGTTTTGAAACTGGTTTGAAAGTTAAATTTAAACAGATGAATGTGGCTTCTGTTGTGAGTTGGAAAAAGTTATTGATTTCTCACTAAACATACAAGTTAGGACATTTAACTGTGTATTAAACTTTGGAATTATTTGTAGATTGTGTCTAAATTACTCTGTGCAGATGCATTATTATAGGAGTAAAAGATAATTTAGAAAGCAGTCACTGTCACATGACATAAAGCAAAGATTGAGAATTTTGTTGAATAATTTGTTTTGAAAATAAGAAATTAAAGTTTATATGTATGTACTTGAATTGTAAACTACAGTATTATGCTAGTTTTATTGATATAATAATAAAATTGTTTGGTTAAATTCTGAATGTAATTGTGAAACATTAAAACATTGTGATGCATTCAGGTCAGTGTTTAAAGGCTTAAATTTTCATTATTATTTATAGCATATTATTTTTCCACCTATTTTTTATAATGAGAAAGAAGGAAGGTGATTTTTAAATATTTCCTTTAACATTTGTTTCAAATTTATCTTAAATTACATTTCGTATTTTAATCAAACTTGCAGTGTTGGGGAACATTTCAGTGTCTGTGATAAGGTTTTTTTGTCAGAAGCTTTACATCATTAACCTGCTTCTTTAATAGAAAAACTTCCACATACCTATTTTCCATTTTAGCTTCAGCTTTCTTCTGCAATTACATGAGGCACTTTAGTTTCTTTGTTACAGGGATGTACTTCATTGGGTTCTTCATTTTATGACCTTTGCCTGTCTCCATCAATCTTTTTTCAGGATCTCCATGTAACACTCTCTCTGTTTCTGATAAGAATTTTGGGGCTCATTATACTTTGCAATCTCAAGTTGATTCAGCTTATCAGTAATCACCTCTGATCACTTTGATTCCTTGCTTTTACTGGACCGGGAGTTCCCACTAAACATTGTCCTGTACAACATTGGAGTTCTCTCCTTCTCCTATTCCTAGTCCTATTGATACTGTCTATCCCTCCTGTCTAGAGGTTGGGTCTTGGTGTTGACTTATTCCTAGAGCTGCCCTTTGGTTTTAGTCCAGTTTTGTCTACCTGTGAACTCCTTTTGTTACAAATTACTATGCCACATGAATATTTTCTTTCCCTGTTTTTCCACTCTTCACTTCATCTGATTAAAATGCCATGAAACAATTCTTTAGTCATACTCCAGGGTTCTTTTCCCATCCTTTTATTGTTCCTATAAAGATGGGAGATTGTTAACCAGTCATAGATCTGTTCTACTTCAACCAGCTTTGGTCACTCTCTAGTTCAAAATGGACAGTTTTCTCACTCTGAGATGGGTACCTTTCTAGGAAGATGATTTTGGTTGATGTCCCAGATTCTTTCTTCACTCCCCAGTTTATCCACCCCCTTTTAGTTCCTTTGGTTTGTCAACATTTCACAATATTTAGGTATTATATTCACATCTCTTTCATTCATGTTGGGTATGACCCCAGCTGGTTTCATTGTCATCCATTAGGCTTCTGCTTAGAAGTTACATTCCTTACATCTACTGTTCCACTGCTCTGTAGATGTTTGGCATCTACTTGCTGAATAAAATATGGCATTGACAGTCAAGATTTCCCTTTGTCATGTGGAGTAATATTATTCACAGCAGTTGGTTTGGCTCTTTAATATAGTGTTTACTAATACTCAATATATCAATCACTTGTGTGTCTTTCTTAGCTCTTTCTACATCGGATTGGTCATTTTGAAAAACATTTTGGCAATCATGAAGTTTGGCATGCTTTTAGCAAATGTTACAAGTCTTTTGTACATACATATACACAAAAATAAATAGAGAAACAGATTTTTCTAATTATTTTTTTGAAATGGTTTGTCTACTATTTTTTTACATGTCAGTTTATATCTGGCTAGACTGAGTGCAAGGTGATTTTAATGTTAAGAATAGAACTATTTTTTCATCTTTCAGTTTTAATATTTTATGTACACAACCACTAAAATGTCCTAAATGAATATCAGCAGTTTTTTTTGTAAAGCTCTGTAATTTATCTGTTATTTTTTTTACCCTAACACTATAGAGACTTGATCCATTTGATTGACCTTTAACAGAAAAATACAAAATCTAAATTATCATATTCTTCTTATAGAATTACTTTAAATTTTAAAATAATTTTATAATTATTTATCCTAAACACATTCAAGCTTCTAATACTTTACACCATTTTTTACTGAATTGTTTTATTGCTCTTTGAATAGTGTTAAACTAGAAAGCCTGTATAACAAAGCTATAAATAACCTAACAAATGCATAGCTGAAGTAACATTAAACATAGCAGTGAATTACACAATATAAAGAGTAACTTGCATGGATACATCACTGATAACTGTTTTTGTATAATTACATTTTTATGCTTTCTTACCTGTCCTAATAAATTTCTAATTTTACAATTTAGTTACTTTTATAAGAATAAACAATACCCATAGAATAACTTATTCCATACTTAGTAGGAGTTTAATTACACTCAATAAAAGTTCATCAGTATTAAACTGTCTGTTTGGTTTTAGGTTTAGGCTTCTAATAGTTAGTGTTTCTTTAATTCATAATAAATAATTCTTTTCAGCAGCGCCAATAATTTGAAACTGCCGAGTGGTTACAGGATTGTCAATACAAACTAGCACATGTTTCAGAATGTTTGATGCTTCTACATATATCAGTGTGTGTGTATATATATATATATATATATATATATATGCTTTTTATCTGCTAGTCTTCATGTAGCAGATCATATACATATACCTTAGAATGCTCAAGACATAGATGACATTTAACAGGTTTGGTTTGTCTGTTCTGTGCTAAAAGTAAGTACTTATTTTGTGGTTAAATACAGAACAAGGAAACCAGTTTTCTTGAATTAAAAATTGAGAATAAGAAAGGGAAAACTTGTATCACTTACTAATGGTAATGTACCTAGTGTTCTGTGGTAAAGCAAAAGACACTGCCATTATACCTCAGGTAATAGACAGGGATTGTATTGTTGCTATGGTGTAAGTCAAACTATAGAGTACTGAAGAAATACTTATCATAATTAGCAGATGGACAGAGGAATTACCTCAGATCTGCATCCTGAAAAGAATGCAAAAGACATCCCTTTGGCATAACCACTAGAAATGACTGGGTTCATAGTGTAATGTAGTGGCTTATACTACATTTCCAGGTAATGTCCTAGCCATACTTCTGATTGAAAGGTATGTCCATTCATTCTTGTACCAATGACATTATACTAATCTAAAGGGGAACATCCATAGTGACCTCTCTAGTGGTTTGGGACTGAGGAAGCAAGGGTACTTCTTTTATTCCACTAAAAGAAACTGGGAGAAAGTTCTTTTGTCACCATGGTGTAAGCACCAAAAATCTGTTAGACCAACAACTGTTATGAGTCTGAGGATTTTTAGTATAATTAGTTATAATTTGCTCTCATGATCTGCAGCCATTCTATCAAAAAAAGGTAATTTATATTTATTTTGTATTTTTGTGGTTGTTACAAGGTCAGTCAAATGGACTGAGTCCTTATAGTGTTAGGTTAGAGAAAATAACAGATAAAATACATAGGTTTACTAAAGAAAAAAATTAATATTAATGTAGCAACTTCTAGCAGTTACATAAATTTGTAAACTAAGATGAAAATATATTTTTTATTTTAATATGAAAAACACCTTGCAGACAGGTCACTAAGAGTGGGTCAGACTCTGACTTCATAAATTTGCAGACAAATCTTCAGTAAAAATATTAAAATAAAATATCTTATGTTTTGTGTACAAAAGACTTGGAATGTTTACTAAAAGCTTTCCATATTTTTTGAGATACATTTATAACATTAAATATTCCAGTATGTATAATTTCATGGTAATATGATGGTTGAAGTTGTTGAGTGACCAAGCCCATATACGTATGATTAAAGACAAAACTAAATATTAGAATAATAATGTATACACACAAAGAGGGGAACATGCCCCTTTACATGTGTTAGGCAGCTATGTGTGCTTGACAGTTTTGATAGCTTTTTGAGTGAAGTCATCAAATCAAGAAGAATATGATGGAGGTGGTATTTTTGATCTGCCTGATAAATAATGCAGCTTTGCTAACAACTAACTGATCCTTGATCTATGTACATTCCTCTAGCTAACCACTTTTTATAAATAATGTCTAGCTTCAATGACAAACTTCCTTTTTGGTTCTTAAGTACTCCTACTTTTGGAACAGGTCATTTTCTTTTCATGAAGATACTTGAACTTAAAATACATTTAAAAATTGGATTGAAAACAAACATAGCAAAATGCACTTGTTAATAAAACAATCTACAATAAAAAACCTTATGATCTTGGCACCAAAATATCTCTCGTCTGTCTTACTCTGAGGTACTTACAGATAAACTGTTTTCTCAAATAATTTGGGAGAAATCTCAAATAACAAGAGGTTTGAATAGAAAATATATTGGAAGTTAAACTGCATTCTCATTATTGTAACTGAGTTTTGAGAAAGTTTGAGACTGCACATCTCTGTGTAAAATCTGTATAAGGGGTTTAAGACTGAGAAAATGTGTAATATATATATACAATTTTGAAATAAATAACAGCATTATTGTTACAGTTAATGAAATTATCTCTATTTGCTACCAATTTGAAAATACTTTTGAAGAAGATTGAATAGAAAGAATGATTATTTTACTCCCATGAAATGCATAAAGGTTGAAGTACATTTTGTAAAAAGCATATATATACAGGGTGAGCCAAAAGTAGGTGGACAGCATTTGGAATAGGTTTATGTATTGGTTATATTAATGCAATTGTATATTATAACTATATTGCAACTATATTATTTGTGTTATATAATTACAATTTTATAATTACATTTGTTTTAATTTAATCTGTTTTCTTTTTTTTTTAGATTGTTAATAGAACCCATAATGTCAAATACTTTAAATACAGATAAAAGAATATGGGTGTTAAAAGAGTATTGGAAATCTCAAAATACTGAAACTGTAATGAGAAAGTGGGTTGAAACATTTGATACTCCAGCTCCAAAAAGACAAACCATTTACCGTATCCGTGACAAATTTGACGCCACTGGCTCAATCCTTAATGCTGCTAAAACTGGTCGACCCAAAACAGTCTGTACAGAGAATAATAAGAAACGTGTTGCTGATGCATTTGTTCAAAGTCCAAACAAATCCACCAGAAGAGCTTCTATGGAATTGAACATACCACAAACCTCTATTAGGCGAATTATAACGCAAATTGGGTTGAAACCCTATCGACCACAACTAATTCATGGCTTATTGGAGGATGATCCAGACAGGCGACTGCAATTTAGTGAAATTATGCTGAACAAGATTGAAGAAAACCCAGGAATTTTAGATAACATTGTGTGGAGTGATGAAGCTTCTTTTAAATTATCCGGTCATGTCAATAGACATAATTGTGTTTACTGGTATAGTGAGAACATGCATTTAACATTAGAACAACAGCTAAATCAGCCTGGTGTCAATGTTTGGGGTGGTATTTCAAGTTCTGGTGTTTATGGACCATTTTTTTTGGATGGAACAATTACAGGAGATAAGTATCTCGAAATTCTAAGGAATCAAGTTGTTCCCCAGTTACAGCAACAACCTAATTTACATGACTTTTATTTTCAACAAGATGGGGCCCCTCCACATTATTCCAAAGGAGTTTGTGAGTATCTTGATGAAACATTTCCATTGAAATGGATTGGTCAAGAGGTCCAATCGATTGGCCACACGTTCACCGGACTTGACCCCTATGGATTTTTTTCTTTTGGGGAGTACTCAAGGAAAAAGTTTATAGTCAAAAACCAAGAAGTGTCAGTGATTTAAAAAATTACATAAGAGATGCATTTCAAGAAATTAATGCCCAGAGTGACTTGTGCAAAAATGGTTGTCGAAGCGTAAGAGGTAGACTTCAAAGCTGTGTAAATCAAGAAGGAAAACAATTTGAGCATTTGCGTTAATAAATAACATTTTATTTTCATTAATATAATTGTCTTATTACATATAGTTGTATGTATACGTGATCTTTAAATAAATGTTTTTTTACTGTCCACCTACTTTTGGCTCACCCTGTATATATATATGCCAAGTTGTTTTTGTGAGATATATTCACATGTATGACAGACTTGCTTAAAATTTTGAATTTAACAGGCTGATATTTGTATATGTGTACTATGAAAGTAACAGTAAACTCAATAGATATTTGTAGTTTCAAATTAAGTTTCCTTTCTAAAAGTATGTTTTATGAACTATTTTCTGATTTTTATGCATTAATATATCAATCTGTATGTTCAAAATTGTGAGATAAAATTTGATTACAACATAATGAAGTAGTTAGGAAGCAAAATTGGATTAACCAACTAACACCAAATTGCAAATCTTGGGTATGAGAAAGTTTACAGATTAATTAAGCTTGCACATAGTAATTTTAATATGAAAGTTTATATTGAAAAGCAAAAAAAGAGTTTTAGATCATTTGGTAGGTAATTACTTGTGTATTTAATAAAAGCTTTTTATGATAGGATAATTATGTATGATGATAGAGTTATGACATAAGTAGGTTTTTCTGAAAAAGTCTTCTTATGTATAACTTATAAAAATTGCATATGTCTTGCCTTACTGATATTTCTGTGAACATGTTATATAATAAAAAACAGATTTTTATTATTGTTGTTTCTAATATTCTTCCAACAGGATTGGCAGTACCCATCCTTAGAAATTGATGGATTACCGAGGTAAGTTTAGTTTCCTGTAATTCATTTGAACCTGTATATCTAATTTGTAAAGTGACTTAAATAATATTCTTGTTTTAGCAGCTTAATGTGTTTGACCTATATTTGTTAGGTTCTTATTATTTAGGAAAAAAAAAAGCATTGTGTGCAAAAACTGTAATATTCATATTCACTCACAATAGCTTTTTTTAGCTTGTGCTGCCCTCTGTGTACACAGTTTCACTTGCCACTAGCGTTAATGTTCCCATCTACATTCACATAGTATAGCAAATGACCATCCACCAATAGGAGTACAACACATCTTCCTTGCATTGCTGAATCCCTTTATAGTGTATAACACTTTCATCACTTCTCAATTTAACATTCAAGTGTGAATTTGTTCTCAATTTTTGCTGCTTGTTTCATGTTTTTGTACATAAGTCTACCAAATACTACTGTATTAACAAATTAAATTTGTTGTCATTTCTCTTTTTTTTTAACATTTTTTGTGGAAAGTTTCTTTTATTTTCCACATAATGAACTTGTAATTTAATATTGATACAATGGCTTCTTTCTGGTATGAATCCTGCTGCTACTGATCTAATATTATTTACAACATTCTTGGCTTCAGATTCCACACTTTCAGTTGGGGAGGTATTGATTTTGATGCATTGGGAGTAATAGAATATCATATGGCTAGCTATGTCTCCAGAACCTTGATTGGATTTCCCTTCTCTTGAAGAATATATTCCCAAAGAGAAAGGTTTGAACAGCCCTTTTCCATCTTTTGCCTTCCTGTTTTACCTGTGTCAATCCACCTTGTCTTTCATCTACATTTTTCACATGAATTTCCAAGCATGTTACCTCTTGGGTCTTTCCCCTTTGCCTTATATTTTCCTTCTTTGTTTTGCCATGACATCAGATTATTTAGGTTTCCTCTTTCACCCAATATTCTAGTCCACGTTGAATGGTTTCTAATCCAATTATATTTGGTTGCCAGCACATCTTTGTCCCAACATTTGACTAATTCCCATGTTGTGGCATATAATAGGTTGAAAATTTTGGTTTTTGGGTTTTCAGATCTTAGAGTTTTTTATTCAGGCATGGGGATCAAATCTTTCCACTAAACTATGACTTCCTTTGGCCCAATTCTTTCATATGTATGTCACCCTCACTAATCTCTACCATTATCTCTCATCCCTTCAACATTTTTACAAGGCTATCTACTTCCCTAAGATGTTTTAATAGATAACAATACTCTTTTCTTTTCTATGTTGGTATTCTTATCTTTTTCAATCTTTCCACTTTTTACATGGCTCCTATGTTGCTGAGATCTCCTTAGCAGGGATGCCCTGTTTATGCATGTGCATCTGCCTGCTTCCTGTTAATATTATCTCCATATGACTTCTTTCTTGCACTACTCGATTTTGGGAATCTCCCTTATCCTTAGTATCTTGAGTTGAGGCTGAAAATAAACATTCCTCCCTTGTTTCTTATCTTTTCCAGCCCCCTCTTCTGTTCCTGTGTCTAGTCCCTCTGCATTTTCACTTCTACTGATACTGCCTTCCTGATTTTCTGTGGCAAGTCTCCAAATCACCCATCATTGCATTTTGTGATGCCAATTTTATCAATGACTATCCCATGAGTTCTTACATTGTTGAGCCACGGATGGCTAGACTTGTTCATCTGTGGTGCCTTTTCACCTCAAACACCAGGGTTCTTTAGGTTCTAACAGAAGAATTGTTCCTTCATTTTCTGCTCCTCCCCCATTATCCACAGGTTCTGTTTCTTTCCCCCTTCTCAGGATTCATCTACTTGCCAGCATCCTTCTAGGATGGTTTAAAATCCCTTGAACAAGTATACTATAGAAGAAGTGTTTCACCTGTCTCTGGGTTTTAATTCTCAACTATTCATTGTTCTTAATAAGATCAGGAACTAGCATCCTGTTCTCAATTTCTCTGACCTCAATCACTTCAACTTCTTGTGGTTATTCACTTCATGTCTATGGATGAGCATGGTTGACATCTCAAGTGCTTATCTTCATATTCTGATTTCTACAACATCAAGATGTTACCTTTGGTTTATTCATGGGGGTGGAATGTTTTAGTTCCACAATCTACCATACAATCTGGCATTAGTGCCAACTATATTCACAAGAAAAAGTTTCAGTTTCATTATCATATGGATCACTGGCTCCTTTTAACTCCTTCCGAACAAACCTTTTACAATTCTATCATTTCCTCCTGCAGGAGACAGCTTGTCAAACTGGAGATGTCTTATCTCAGCCTCACACAAAATGTTACTCAAATAAAGGTGTTTCACAACATCTACATCAGCAGAATTCAGCTGTCTCCTCTTCATTTGAGGGTAACGAAGCTCTTGATTTCCAAATCCAAGTCTTCTCCTTCCCTTCCTGTACATGAGATTCTTTTCATTTTGGGAATCTGGGCTTACCCTTGCTCCTTGGGGTCATACCCACATGTGTTGCCTTCAGTTAGCACTGTGCAATCAAAGGAATCTTGTTCAGGATCCCTTGGACTCTAATCATTTTCCTTCCTCCTTTCCTATAAGCTAACTTTGTGTGGTAACTTGACGAGCATTTCTTTATATCCTCTTCATTCTGATTTGCATCTTTTTACAACTACTTTTTGTATGGAATAGGGAGTGTATTTGGATTCTAAAAAGGTATCCCATCATTGGTCCATGATCAAATCTGCCCTAAATATCAACCTTTTCTAACTCCTGGCTGTACATTGAGCTTTGGATCATTTTTTGCTGGTTATATATAGCCATCTAGTCATAATCCATTCCAACAATTCAACTGTTATTCCTTACATAAACTGTCAAGTGGGTATCCGATCTCAATCACTTGGTTTTTGAATGCTAAATCTTCTCTTTTTGAATCCAATCTTAGCAGGTCCATCTTCTTGGTTGTTACATCCCAGTGATGTGAATCTTGTGGTGGATCAGCTATTGCATCCTGATAACATCCTGTCAATGGAGTGGTCTCTTGTTTCTTAAGATTTTCAGTGGTTATGCTCCTACTTGGTACCTTCCCCTTGTGATTACAATTGCCACTCAGCTCAATATAAAGCTTCCTCTCTTTAGGTCTCTGGTTCCACATCTTCAACTTTTGCAGTGAATATCTTCAGTCAGGATTGGATCTTTCTTTATCTGTATGATTATTCTCCTGTCAATCTTCTTCCCTGTGTTCTCTCTCTGTCAAGTACTTCTTATCACTCCATTCTGACCTGCACAGCCATGGTTTTCTTTCTTCAACCTCAAATAAATCTTCCACTTTCCCAGTCCCTTCTTCAGCAACCTGAGTCCTCTGTCTTTAATTATACCCTAGCTATACTTCATCTTTAGAAGTGGATTTTGTTTGGTCTCTTGTGTGATGATCCAGACTTTCTACATGAGTAACCTTCCTTCCTTCTCACTCAGTCCACAATTTGTCTTTGGTTTACCAGCATAAATAGTGCATTTTCCATTGTTGGGCTTTATGCCATGCCTTTTTGCCTTCCCAAGCAAGTGTTCCCTACCTCTCCAATTTTTTTTACTTGGCTTTTGAACAGTGGCTTATCTGTTTCTATCATTTCAAATTTGTCCAATATCTTTTATTGTTTCCACTTCCGTCACATTATTTAATACCTTCTTTTGCTCCATTCATTGAATTTGTTCACTCTACTCAATTCCCCTATTCAATTAGAATTTCAGTGTTGTTCTTTATGTCTTTATACTTCCTCACTTTGAATCTCTGTCCCTTAGTCCCTTTCTTTTTTATGCAGTCTCTCTCTCAAGACATATTTCTTACTACTCTTTGAGTGTGGATACTATAGGTCTGATATCTTCGCTATAGTCATCTCCCATATTCTTTATTATCATATCTGTGTTCTCCTTTATAATGATCATAGTTTTTTTCCCCAAGATGTTAGCAGTATATGAAAGGAATGTCACCTTCTCTCCTATTTTTCCACCCTTCATCTCTTATTTGTATTCCATGTATAATCCAGATTGTCTTCTTTGTTCAGTACAGGCTTTGCATTGTTATATTGCCTGCACAGTTCCCTTTCATGGCTCTCATTCCTCTCTTATATCATGGAATTCCTCTTCTGCTAGTAATCTTTCTCCTGTTACTTTTACCAGATAAATTCACAAGCTTATTTTTCTTGCATATGCAATAATATCCAAGGATTCTCATCGTTGTTGCCCTGGCTGCCCACCTTCGTTCATTAAATGAGATTTTTCAGACTGGCATATGGACTGTGCTTTTCATATTTATTGACCACTGCTTGCATCATTGAGCTATTTCCTCCTCATCTGACTATCTCTTGCTACACATCACTATTCTCTATACCACATTTAGACTCTGTAAGGCTAAGTTCTTACTTTTTTTATTTCTTCCCTTTACAGTGTTGCCTTCTCCTTTCCTGAATTGCACTCTGTGGTGAGTGATGCTGTCCAGGTGTACGTAAATGTAAATCTTCACCATATAGCTGTATGTGTTTAAATTGTCACTGAAGAGATGGGTGTTCTCCAAAATCATTGGAGGCTTTCACAAATAATGTCTACACATCATCATACCAACTCCTTGACTGTCATGAGCAAAACAGTGCAAGGGTAACCACCCATCCTTTAAGTTCTAGTTGAATAAGGTGGGTTTAGCTTGATTTTCAAAATATGGTTTTGTGGTCAGTCATTGTACTGTCATATGGACTTCCCACCACAATATTACTTCTTCTCCCATTGGAGTATTGCAGTCCTTTCCACTATTGTGGTGGACCATGAATATCTCTGATTGTGACCAACTCCATTCAGTCAAGAGTAGGGTAAGGATGTTGTGTTGATGTAGATGGTGAGTACACTCATTCTGAAAATAAAATACTTGAAGCTCTCTGTTTTTTAGCTGGATAACTCCACCACATACAGTTCACCTATATGGCTGGATTTTCCTTATCTTACCTCTGCCTGGATGTCAAATCCCAGGTGGTCTGATGTTGGATCATTGTAGGACCAGCCAATATGACTCCTTACATGTGTGATTAGTAGGGACCCTCCTACTACAAAATGACAAAAAATTCCAGACACTGCCTGGTTTTGAACTGGAGCTGACCCACCATGTTTGCATTCCCCCTTCCCACACTTGCGTGGATGTTAGGTTCCTGGGTGGCTTAACATTAGTTATGTACAGGATATGCATACATGCTATAACTGGTTTGGCAGAATGGCAGTTGTTTATCCATTCTGCTTCCTGGTTTTGAGGTGAAGATGTTTGGGACCTTCCTCTTACTGTGGACCAAAAGACAAATAGCCAGTCACACCCACTTTTGTAATGGATTTGGCCCACTGAATACAGTCTGATGCACCCTAGCCACTCTATACCATCTGGCATATCCAATTACAGGTTAGACATGCATCTTTTCTGCCTGTGTGTACCTGGCACAGATAGCATGTAATCTTCCACATGTGTGGCCCTACACATTAGAGTTTCACACTACATGGTTTCTCTGCAGGTGCCTTCCAAAGTGTGGTCATCTGAGTAACTTTTGCATTAGTTCCTCCACTATTATAATGTTGTATCCTAGCTGTATGTGTGAAAAATGGTTAGGTATTATGACAGAAGTTATCGTTTTCCTACACTGAAAATGTATTTTTGGTAAATACTTACCTCCTTACACACACTTGTGGTGCATCTTTTCTTGCCTAATCTCAAATTTATGAGAGTAATCTACAGTACACAAGGAATCATCTGTAATGGGAGGGTGTATCAAACCCCATTGGTAGAGGGCTGCTTCCTGATTATTTGCATACAACAGTGCAGCTGTGAGAAATCATGTGAGTGTAGGTAGGAGCACCAAAGATAGTGGTGAACAACATTGTCAAAATATAGGGCAGTCCAAGTTGAGAAAAAGTATTACGTGAGTCTAGGTAGGTATCTCTTGAAAATACATCTTCAGTGTAGGAAAATGTTAACTTTGAAATACTTTTTTAATCTAGTAGAAGTGCCAGTGTTACTACACTTCCACCTCCATATGAATCTGTTTCTACAATGGGAAACAACAGAGATGCATCTCATCTCTTGAACTTACAGCCCAATGCATCACAAGATAATCACCCTGAAGAAGAGCCTCCACCAAATTATGAAGAAGCAGTTTTACTTATTGGGGGACAGCCAGAGTCTGGCACTGTTGTACCACTAAGCAGATCTTTCATTGCCATAGAAGAGCAGGAGAATATTTCCAATTCTCAAAACACAGGCAGTTCTTTATCAGAACAAGAAATGAAGTAGGTCATCCATCTTTAGTCTAATTTATTTTGGATTTTAATTAATGTAAAACTGACTTAAACATTGAATGTTTTGGATTTTTTTCCTACCAAATTAGGAAATTAAATCCACAATACAATGCACAAACAATATATCTTGAAAGGCTGTTCAGAATATAAAACCATAATAATTACATTAACAGTATTCCATTCACTTCCTTCTCCAGATATTTGTGCTTGTGCAAATTATTTTAGCACTTCTTGAAAATCTACTTGTTGGACTTATTCTTCCAAAGCACACCATGCAGATGGTGTTTTGGGTGGATCCATTTCTGCTGTTTATTAAGTTGCTTTTAAAGCAGACTTTCTTGTTCATGCTTAAAACATCTCCAGAGAGTTAATCTGTTATTTCTTTTATTATAAATTACCCTGTGTTTTGAGTTATGATGGTTCCAAATATAGATGGGTAATTTGTGGGATTTGATAATTAATTAATCATAAGGTTTGTTAATCAGTTACATTAAACTAATCAATTATCCTCATTTGAGACATTGGATATTTTGAATAATTAGAAACTAATTTGAGTTATTTGATTATTTTCATGAATTGTGACACTAACTAATCAAGCTGATCAACCTTGAATTAATTAAAATACTAATGAAAAATCACAATGGCAGTGTTTTAATTATTTGGATTGTTGGAATGATCAAAAACTTATTTAACACTTATTTAAGATGGTTAACTGATTTCATAAAATTTATCTGTATTGTAATAGATTTGATTAATAATTTATTTTATGTGACACTGGTCAATGTAATTGATGCTCATAGCTAGCTAAGTGTTTGTGTTTCTTAGTGGAATTAATAATGCAGATCTAATTCTTAGTCATCTGTATTTCAACCCATTGATTGCATTTGTGAGGATATTCAATTTTGTTCAAGGCATGTTTTATTAAGGCAAAAACCCTTTCTTCTCATTGCAGTGGTCTTTTATGTGTGTGTGTGTATATATATATATATATATATACAGTTTGTCAACCCAAATTCATCTTTCATGCACAAACAGTTCCTTCATTTTCCAACTTAACATCATTAAATTATCTTTTCTTCCCTCTGGTATTGTAAAATTAGAGGGTGAATTCAGACATTGATAGGTTTCTGCCAACTGTTTTTCATATCAGTCTATGAAGTTGTAACCAGTATATTGGGCATTTTTATTATTTTTTTCCTCTTCTCCTATGTGATGTTCTCATTAATTTTTACCAGGAATTCTTTTCAGTAGAGTAATTTGTTTCCTGTTGTTTTTATGAGTCAGCTGAAAAACATTGTTTCTTAGATTAAAACACAGTTTGAATGATCTCAGAAAAGATATGTTTTGTTTTATCAACATCATTCTTACAATTGCAGAATACAAGACACAGTTACAAACAGTTTACACCTTTAGAATTAGATATGTAACCTATTACTACATCATTATATACAACAGAATATAAAGAAAGTTGTTATCTGTAGACTTTCTAACCTGTCGACCCTCATTCATATTCAAAATACTATAATAATTATTATATATGCTCTAATATTTCTAGTTGTTCTGTCATTCAACTGAGTCTTAAGTAACAGTTTTGTCCCACTAAATAATAGGATGGTAAGATTTATGTGGTAGGCATTTTTTGGAGTTTCCGTGAAATTTTTTTGTGGTTTAAATGTGCTTACGTAGTTACTTCAACAAGAAGGTTGCCTCGTCCCTTTACCCTTTAATTCCAGTTTAATGTTTTGTACTGTCATTAATTTAATATAACTAGAAACTTGTAAGCCTTCTTGGACAACAATTCCTTCTTTGTTATCTTATTAACAATCTCATAATAAGAATATTTTTCTTCAATAATTTTTAATATTTCTCAGACTTGTGTAAATGAAGATCTGTATAGGAAGGAGGGAGAACAAAAGGGACAAAGAAGGAAGGAACTGCAAAACTTGAGGTTGTAGTGGTAGGAGATTCTTTGATAGGATAATCTGTAGGGTGTATTGGGAGAAAAGATTTAGTTTATGCTATCTAAGGACAGGGATAGAGAATATAACTGACACGACAAGTGCAAGAGTAAAGGGTGCTAGCAAGGATGCAGTCTTTGTTGCACAAATATCTGCTAATGACATATAGAAGGGATTAATAAAGGCATATAAGGAAAAGAGCCACAGTTCTATTCTGTCACTGGTAATGTCAAGACTTAACAGTAAGGAGAAAATGATAAATACGTCACTAGAACTAACATATATTTAGATTAAGTAAAAAGGTATGGATGAGGATACTGATTGGATGAACTTGTGGGATTAGGCCAATACCAAAAGTGAGCTTTGAAAAACACACGTCCTTCCTTTCACACTTTAGCTGTATCCAGGAGGTTTCTCTTCTCTTTCCATCTAGGCATTCATATGAATCTTATCTTCCTTGCTCCAGTCTTTGTCCATAACAGTTTAAATCTAGTGATTCTCTCCACCTATTTCAGTTCACCTATTTATCAGGTTTGCATATAAGCTCATCTTTGATATTTTCTCTTCTCTTATCTTAATGTCAGAACATTATGGCAAATGGTTTTGTGTTCTTACTGTAGAATCCTCTTACGTGTGATACAACTATAGTTATACCTATGGTTTGGATTTTTTAAATCCATTTTATTGGATATTGAATTTATTATTTATTTTAAACAAAATTCTGAAATGTTTTGGTTATGAATTTTCACATTCATGTTTCTGACACAGAGTCTCTTAGTATTCTTAATCTGCTACTTCTGGTATCTAGCATTGTCTGGGCATCAGGGAAAAGCCCCTTTCAATAGAGGATATCCTATCACTCATGCACATAGGGGTAGAGTCTTAAATAAGGTCTGATGTTACTTCTGTTGGCTCTGAAGCTGAGTTGTAGGGAACCAGAGAAAGACTAGAAAGAATATGGACTCAATTATTCTAGCTACTTTCTTTCCTCTGAAAGCTAATCATGAGCCTTAAAAATCTGCCTCCTTCACCATTTTTGTACCTAGCACATCAGGTTTATAATGTCTTGAGCATATTTTTCTGTAGTTTATGACTCTTCTCCTTTGTTGTGGGAAGTCATCTGGCTTATTACCTAAACTTTCGTCTTTCACCACACATTGCTATGCATGCTCAGAGATTAGCTGACCAACTGAGAGAGAGTCCTACCATCCTTGTCCTTCCCATTTGTTTGCTAAATCAACATGCCTTAGATTTCAATTGCTTGGAAGACATACATTTAGATTGTTAGAGGTTATCTCCTTTTCTCCATGTTTGAGGTCCAGGCATGATGCCACTGTTTGTCCTAAACTCACACAGTTTTCCTGGATTCATCTTTTTATAACTGTTGTCTCCTATCACATGTCTCCTCCTCAATTTTCAGAGGATCTTAGTCATTTATTGACTTCTACTTTGGTATGATTGTCAGCTTCTACTCTCTCCTTAACCTTTTATTTTTTTGCTGGGGATCTTTTAGGGAGCGGTGTCTTGCTTGAAGATGTTCATCTTCCTCCTTTAGCCATTAGAGATCTCAGAAGAACTCCTTTTCTTAGACATTTGATTTTTGCAGTTAATCCATTCTTATCTTTAACACTGGCCTCTTACTTTTTCTGATCTTCTACTGGACAATTTTCTACATATTCTGTTTGGGTTTCCAGAACTCGTACTTTGGCTTCACATTAAATCATATCACAAAGGAGATACCATCCTTACCAGCAGACATCCTCTGTTTTAGTGCAGTACCAACAACAACATTAGTAACCACCCTATGGGGTCCAGTCCTATAGATTCTCATCCCAGATGATTCATGTCTGTATAGAAGATCTTCATTACCAATCAGAGTATCATTCAAGTTCTTTTGAGTAGATTGGCCCTTCATTTTACATCTCTTTCTCTGTTATCAAAGGATCGTCTTATACTCAGTTTTCAAGCACATGCCATTCAGGATCTTCTAAACTAAGAGGTTGTAGAGTGTGCTGACTCCTCTCTTGAGGGTTTTTTATTCACATTTGTTTGTAGTATCATAGAGTAATTTATTTCCTTCCAGTAGCATTCTGCATCTTGTCTATGGATGACAAATGACTTACCATTATATGGATGACAGACTTCTCACTCCTTCCTACCACTTGACAAATCTTCATGCTTAAGCTCTTCTATCCTCTATTTAAAGCTGCAAGTGCTGTGTTTCTCATCAAAAAGGACAAATCTATTTTTACTACTACATAGTACTTTGTCCATTTACATGTAGTTTTCAATTCACATCTCCACTGGCACATACAGTTCTATTTTTGGAGGGGGTTGTAGGCATTGTTAGACTTACTCATTCCTTTGGGTTGTGCCCATATTCATTTCTCTCAATGGGCATTATGAAAACAGTTGATCATTTACACAGATGCACTGAATTTTCTGCTGACCCTGTTGGCTTCCAGCCAGCTTGATCAGCTTGTGGTTAAACAGAGTCAATGAGACAGTAGGTGTCTCTCTCCCACAACTACCTCCAGAGGAACATCTTTCCATGGATGTTTCTTTCTAGGGATGGAAACTTTGTGTATAGGATATGGAATTCAAGGGCCTCTGGACAGAAGAGGAATTTCTCTCCACATCAGTCTTTTAGAGCTTCTAGCATTTCACTGAGCTATATCTTGGACTCTCAAATTGTTGCAAGGAAAGGCAGTAATGCTTCAGTTAGATAGTTCCATTGTAGTCTTCTACATCTTCAAGCAAGTGGACACTCACTCTAGGTCTCTCTATCTTCAGACATTGTACTTTCTCCTTTGGGAACACAGTCATCAGATTGTTCTCCTTGTGCTTGTCATGGTCCAGGTGTTCAAAATTTAGTGGCTGATAATTTATCTAGTCCCAGCAGAGTTCTTCACACTTATGCTTCACCCACAAGTTTTTCATTGGATTTGTTCTTATTTTTAATGCCTAAGATTAGTGCTTTGGCCACATGCTGGAATGCCCAGCTCCAATCCTTATGCTCTTCTGCCCCTCACTCTCGGGCTTTGGGCATAGATCCTCTCAGCCAGGATTAGACAGGTTTTCATTTTTATGCACACCCTCTGGTTTGTCTGTTATCCAAGGTTATTGCACTGATTTGTTTCTTATCCTGTCTCATTCTTCTGGTGGCTTTATATTGGCCAGGTAATTCTTGCTTTCCACTCCTTTATTATTTTCAGGAATTGACCACTTGGGTGTTATTTCATTTACATAATTCCTTATGCATTCTTTATTGGATTTTTTTCAATGGAAATTGTTTACTTATAGTCAGTGTATTGTCATACATGGTTTTATCCTTCTCATCCCCACTATGCCACATGTTTCTCAATTTCTGACACGTGTGGATGGTGACTGGACAAATTCCTGTTCTAACAATGAGGCTCAGATTTTGCATCTGTTACTAATAAGTCTTTAAAGTCCAGGAATTAGATTTCACATTTTCCAGACAAAGAGAATACCTATTCCAAAGACAGTGTGAAGCCAACTGGTGTGCTATTACTACATTTCATTCTTGCACACCTCTTCTCTATGCGGATGTTTTCTGTGTGGATCTCAATCTTGTTAATATAAGTGTTTTGGAAGTAACCATTTTTCTTTACCAAAAATGTATTTCCAATTGTACTTACTTCTTCTTATCCTTTCCTGTTCTTCCTCCCTACAGTATGACTGGTTTCAGATCTACTAATTTGGACCATCTCAAAAAGTAATAGGAGGTAATAAATGGGATATTAAATACGGATCTGGTATAGGGTGAAGTGCACTGAGGCAAGTGGAGAGAATCACAAGATTTATATTGCTATTGGCAATATATTGGGGTATAAAGACTGGAGGAAGCAAAGTAGGATTCAATGCATAGCTGGGTAGAAATGAGAAACTTTTGTTGGGATAAAGCTAAAGTGTGAGAGAAGGTAAGTATTATTATAAATACGTTTTTTGCACAGGAAGATGTGAACTTATGGAACAGATAATTTGCATCTAAATAGGATGGGAGATGTCTTGTTTCTAAGAGTTATTTATAAGCTTAATTGTAAGGGCATTTTAAATAAGGACTAGAAAGTATTATGAGTCAAAATGAACTAAATGAAAAAATATACTATGTAGAGAAAGGTATAGTGTAGGAATAAAGTACAAAAGTTGTTTTAAGGTTGTCTAAACTGTTATAAGGCTAAAATATGAGAAATAAAATAGAAGTTTTTAGAGCACCAGTAGGAACAGAGAATTGTAATGGGAACAACTGAAACATGGTTACCTGTGAACAATTTTGTTGAAATAAATTTGTTTTAAATACAGGGTTATAGGTTTTTAATGGGGATAAAGTACTCAAATGAGGGGAAGTGACTTTAGGATTTAAAATATAAATTGAATCTTGTTTAAGTTGAGGATATCAAAGCTACTGGCAAGATAATTGAATATATTTGTGTTCCTGTTAGCAATTATAAAAGGAAAAGGCTTTCAGTTGGAATGTGTTACAGGCCACCAGATAAATATGATTAAATTAATGAGAATTTCTACTGTGAGATAAAAAATTTAGTTGTCAGTGAGGTCACAATCATGAAAAGTTTGATTTCAGGTGTAAAAAATTAGAAATGTAAGGGTCAGACCATGAGGGAGACAGGTTTTTATAAATTCTTTGGAATTGGTTTATTCACAAATTGGTCAGAAACTCTGGGAACCTACCACAAAAATGCTATTTTATTTTTATTGTAGATTTAATGTCTTGCTGCATATGGAGATAAGGAATAATGAGGTTTTGAATCCAAATTTCAAAAAAGCAAATTTTAAAGAGATGCAACAAAAATAATCTTGTGTAATTGGGCAGCTAAATCAATATAAGAAACAGATCAAATGTGGGAAATTTTTAATAATACATTTTAAATATTCATGTAATACATTCCTTATAGAAAATGAAGATTGGCTCAAAGTAAAACAAAAAAAAGTGTTGGCTGATGCAGGGATATAAGAGATAAAATTAAAGAAAATCATAATCAATTTAAGAACTTTAAATTGACTGCTATGACAGAATATTTAGAGGATTGTAGAACATCAGTAGTTAGTCAGACAGAACAAAAAGATGTATGAAGAAAGGATGGATGAAAATGTGGAAATTAATAGGAAGGATTTCTTTACCCCTTCAGCATATGGCTCAGTGGTATTGGATTTCAATACCCATTGTTGATGCAGCACAGACAGACTATTTTGTTAGCTTTTTGCTTAACAACAATCAGACAAAAGTCTTTGAATATATTTAGGGTAAGCAATATATTAGGATAGGAGTAAGGCCCTTGAGAGATCATAAAAAGCCTCATAGTTGGTGATTATTAGATGGTTAGATTGTTAACTTTTACATTGTCTTCCATTTTATAAAAGAAAATTCAATCACATTTGTTTACCCTGAATAGTTTGTAGATGAAAACAAGACTAAATAAAATGTTCACCATTATATCTGGACTTATTAAACAAAAATTAGAATTTTTAAAGAATAACAAAGCTCATGGGCTAGATAATATTTAATCAAGCATTTTGAAGAAAGTTAAAGACTGGATGCTTGAGGTACTTGCTACTAATTCTTCTGAGCCCTTGAGTAGTGGGAAAATGCCAGAAGAGTGAAAGTTGGCTAATATTATTTCTTATTGCAAGAAAGGGGATAAACAAAAAAATTCTTATTAGTTAATTTTGTAGGCCTATTAGTTTAGCAACAGTGGTAAGTAAAGTTTCTAGAAGTCTGATAAAATAATGCATTTTGTAAGGTGTTACATAAAAGACCTGTTAAAAAGTTATTTCTGTAAGTGTGGAAGATAGATTGGGATGTAAGAAAACAGAAGGTTGTTATAAGTGGGGGATCAGTCAAGATAGCTTTATGTTACAAGTAAGATACATTTGGGCTAATTACTGGGACCTTTGTTCCTTTTAATTTACATGAATGATACAGATGAAGTAATGATCAATAGGCTAGAGGAATCTGCTGATAGCATTAAAGTTTTGGAAGAAGCTTGTTATATAAAAGGATTTCAATTATTTGGTGAGTTGAATGAAAAAAAAAGCAGATGGCTTTTAATTATAATAAATGCAAAGTAATGCATGTGGGATATCCCACTCTGAATTATGAATGTGGTTTTGATGGGAATAACCTTAACAGTGTTATGGAAAGGTGAAGAATTTGATTTTCTGATTGATCAGTATGTTAGGCCTTCCATGCAATATGTTTTTGCCAGTGGCAGGGCAAATAGGAGTTTAAATTGTATTTATATAAATAGTGAATACAAATCTGAAGTTGTTATAATATCAATGTATACTTCATTTGTTAAGCCATATTTGGAGAACTGTATTCAGCCTTGAACTACTTATCTTAGAAAGGACATTTAATTATTGGAAAAGGGTCAGAGGAGAACTACTAGGATGGAAATAGAAAATATATCATGCAAGGTTAGGTTAAGATTCTGAAATAGTTTTCTCTTGAAAAATCAATTAGAAGGGATCTGACTAAAGTGTTTAAGATTGTAAATGGAATTGATAGTGTTGATACTCAGTCGTAAGATTGGTAAGACTAGAAGGCACAAGTATAAATTTTGACAGAGTCGGAGTGATCTTCAGCTAAGACAGCTTTATTTTATAGGCTGGTTGGGATTTTGAAATGGGTTGCCTTCAGTTGTGGTAGATACATTAAATTTAAGGGAAGTCTTCACAAATGTTTGAATGATGAGGTATGGTTTTCAGTCTTTTACTTTTAGTGTAGAGCTTAGTATAGTAGATATGACAGCCAAGATGGACCAACAGATCCCTCATAAAATTTCAGAAAAAAATTAAAGTGGGAATGAAAAAATATCAAATAAAACAATGTTTTGCCAGTGTTAACATGGTATAATTAGGCCCCCTTTGTCCTTAAATTGTCTGGATATATGTATGTAATTATTGTTGGTTACATGATGGTTGGAAAGCTGATGATTTTGACTGAACTTGTGTTGATAGAGTTACCACCACTAAAATATTCTTATAATGCAAACATTAATTAATTTTATTTAAAAACAAAGTCAAGAAATGAACTGGGTTTTCTTTAAAGCAGTATCTTCAGCTATGAGAGCAATTCATAATAATGTCATTCTTGGACTTTTTATTCTCTTTATAATTCACATATTGTTTGAACAGAAAGTAAAAACTTGTTAAAATTGAGTTGAGCACTAAATGATGTTGTGTAAGACAATAATTCAGTGACATTTTAGATAAGAATGGTTCTTTATGGGTTTGGATAATGACCTGATAAAGCCATCAGTCCATATTTTATAGATGCTACCTGTAACTAAGCTGTGTTGATACTCTGACACAGTTTCAACAGCGTGGCTTCTGGAAACTTCTAAATGGTGGATAGTTTCACATTACTTTGATCTTTGTTTTGTATTTATGGCCCTATACATCTCATCCAAGCTAAAGATTACTTTCACATATTTGTAGCTGAGAGAGGAACTGCTATAACTTGGTACTTTTTTGCATGCCACTATGGTTATTTTAGTTGATTCTTTTGTACAGGAAGACCTTGATCTTCATTTGAATGGACTGGGGTACCAATATAATCAAAAATGACAGAAATCACATGAACTAAGCCTGAACACAGCTTCATGACTGTTCAAGTAGTACACAAAGTTTTTGCTTTTTTAAAGCTTATTATTCTGATTTTGCTTAATGGTAGAGATGTTCTTATTGGTATAGTTTAATATCCTTCTATGGGTGTTTAGATCATTTTATACCATATTGTATCTTCATCTAACTATTGAAGTTAGTAAAATTAGGTATATTTAGTGTATATCTTCAATTTCACATGAGCTTACCAGAATGTAAACATTTATCATTAACATTTTTATCTGCATCCCAACTTGGATTCTGGCATTGAAGTCTTCTACTAGGTGTATAGGAATGATGTCAGCCTCATTAAAACTTTCCAGTTACTTTTAAATTAGTTACAAAAGTAGGTATTGCAAAAGTTAAATACAAAAGTATAATCAGTATGCACACAACACATAATAAACACTTTCAATGAAATTACAATTGTGAAAACGTTTGCAACAAGGAAAGACTGAAAGATTTAGTAACCACTCACATATGCTTAAAAATCTCATGGAATTTCTGAAATTTTCAGTCCGAATATTTACTTAATTGTTTTTACAAAATAACTTAAAGATCTAAATTACATAAAAGAATAATAACTTACTGAAGTACTTTCTAGCAAATATTCCCCGGTGTGGATTCCTGTATATGGTGAGGGGACCTCCAAGGGAAGGTTCTATTCTTTCAGTTTACCTCCTCTGGGATCTAAACATCCCCACATATTTGCTGTGCATAACAACCTGTGAAGGGGAGGAGAGGATCCTGGTGGTTGAGGGGTCCAACCCTAACACACCACTTTGGCCTTGAGTGTCTGTAGACGGGCGGCCTTGTGGTGGCCCCCTTGGGTCAATCGACTGGTCCACTCAGGCTAGGGTCAACCAAGTACCAGTGTTGGATGTTCTCAACAGGTGTTATGGACATTTTACCTGATGTTGGTGATTGAGAATAGTGCTCATGAAACCCTGGCATTGCTGCAGTGTCCTCATTTGACATTGTAGTGCATCCCCTAGTGAAAAAACAGTCTATAGGTAAATGACCATGTCTTGAAGATCCCGAGCAACAAACATCACTATCTGTATCATCTGTTGTACCACATTTTCTTATATTGCATTCACTTTGAGGCAAACCTTTAGGGAAAATGTCTCCCTTTTTCATTCAGAAGGGACTAGAGGGACTTGCTGGCTCTCCAAAGTCAGTAAAGAAGCTTCAATCTGGTGACATATTGGTGACATCTCAACACAGTGAACTCCTCTTGCATTCAAAGGCCATTGGGGATATACCTATTGAGGTTACACCTCATGCTACTTTAAATTTATCATAAGGAGTTATTGTTCAGAAGGATTTGAAGAACATACCAGAGTCGGAGATTCTCATTGGTTTCTCCACCCAAAAAGTTTCTGCAGTGAGGCGTATATCCACTTGCAAAGATGGAATTATGGTGCCGACCAATATCCCCATTCTTACATTTACATCACCACGTTCGTCTGCCACCATCAAGGCAGGTTATCTTAATTGCAGAATATGGTCATACGTTCCAAACCCTCTTTGATGATTCCAGTGTCAGCAGTTCGGTCACTCAAAGACATCATGTCATGGTTCCTTGACGTGTGCTTGTTGCAGTGGCAAGGATCATGATGCCTACAAGTGTGAAACAGACACTCATTGCATCAATTGCAATGACTCTCACCCATCCTACTTTTGTTCTTGCCCTAAATGGATGGAAGAAAAAGAGGTGCAGCATTTAAAAACAATTCATAACATTACTTATCCTGAGGCTCAAAAATACATCTTGGATGTATGCTGCTGCACTTCGTTCCACAACTACAGTGGGAGTGCAGACACATCTCTCTGTGCCTCCAAAAGAATCCTTCTCCAAACCAATGAAAAGTTTCTCGACCTCCATGGTTAAAAAAGTTGATGAATCAACTTCAACACCTATCTCTGTCCCTCATATACATTCCACCAAACTCCAAGGTCCACATCCTTTGGTTCCAGGTACAGGCATTTCCTCGGATATGTCTTCTTCTTCCCAAGATGCAAAACAATTATTCATTCATGTCCTCAGTCTCTGGAATTCCCTTCCAACAACAAAGGCCTGCCCAATCGACCCAGGGCAGGATCAATAGAGGTTGATAAACCCCTCTAGAGGGGGTTTGCATGATAGTTGATCAGCATGTGCCCATCCTGTCTTTGCCACTCCACACACCCATGTGTCCTGGTGGAAGCTGGGTCAGGCAAACTGGCCTTCTTTCACTGCTTCAAGGAATCTTGGATTAAGTTTACAACCATCATATCTTCTACCACCAGTTCCAAAGTCATGTCGGACAAGGTTCGTAAGGTCAGTGGGCAATATAACTCTGTCCCTCTCTTGATCTTGCTCTCTGAAGGCGAGGAAGTAGCTGGTACCCAGAGCATTGCCGATACTCTAGGTGAAAGCTTTTGCCAGGTATCTAACAATTCTGCTTCTTCTTCCATTTTCTAAGCCATCAAGACTCAGGCAGAGCAATCACCTCTTTCCTTTCAAGCTGACTGTCTCAATGACTATAATCTTCCCTTTACACTGGTGAAACTCAAACTGACTTTTCATCGGTCTGGCAGTACATCGGTTGTACCTGATGATATACACTATTACATGCTGCATCATCCATCTCCTGCTCTCCTGCTGTTCTTCTGATTGTTTTTAACCCAAACTGGCAGGAGAATGTTTCTCCTGATGCCTTGCACCAGGCTATTGTCCTACCTTTCTCTAAGCCTGGGAAAGATCCCAAGATTTCTTCCAACTACTGTCCAATTGCTTTCACGAGCTGTCTCTGTAAGACTTTAGAGAGGATGGTTAATGCTCGTCTTGTTTGGTTTCTTGAATCAAACAACCTCCTCTTGCCCACCCAGTGTGAGTTCTAACAACAGCACTCCACCATGGACCATCTGATTTGACTTGAAACGTCAATCAGAGAAGCCTTTCTGTATCAATATTCTGTAACATTGAGAAGGCTTATGATACAACATGGAGATATGACATTTTGGAAGACCTCCATATATATATGTGGGTTACATGGCCATTTGCCCATTTTTATTAAAACTTTTTTAATGGAGAGGCAATTCCAAGTCTATGTGGGTTCAACACTTTCCTGTTCTTTTCTTCAGGAACTTGGAGTCCTTCAGGGCTGTGTTTTGAGTGTCACACTTTTCAGTATAAGGATTAATGCCATCACTGAACAACTCCCTCTTACTGTTGGAAACAGGCTCTGTGTCAACGACTTTCACATCTCATGTCAGTCGTCGAACATGAGGTATATTGAGCAGCAGCTACAGACTGCCCTCAATTGTTTACTGAAGTGGGCCACAGCAAATGGCTTTAACTTCTCTCTCTCTAAAACCATTTGCATGCACTTTTGCCACCAATGGGGTATTCACCCTGATCCTGAACTCCATATTGGTGAAGTTGTGCTTCCTGTGGTCCCTGAGACAAAGTTTTTGGAGCTTATCTTTGACCGTAAGCTGACCTTTATATAACACATCAAGCAGCTACGGGTCAAATGTACAAGAGCACTGAACTTCCTCTGTGCTAAAGATATATCGTGCTCATATTTGATTGAAACTCGATTATAGATCACTGGTCTATGGCTCTGTCAGACCATCAGCCTAAAAGATGCTAGACCCTATTCATCATCAAGGAATTTGGCTCTGCACTGGGGCTTTCTGCATTTCTCCAGTTCTGAGCTTATACATAGAGTCTCATGAACCTTCTTTGCACCTGTGCTGTTTGCAACTGTTTTTACTATAGGCTTCGAAACTCCATTCCTTACCAAAGTATCCCACCTGGGGTTGTGTTTTTCTTCCTTGGTGGACCATGTTTTTTCAGAACAGACAGTCTGCCATTGTTTCTTTTGGCTTTCAAATCCAGGTGCAGTTGGATGAACTGGGTCTGTCCTTGTATAACATTGTTGTATCCACTGGTTAGCCCATCCCACCATGGCTTCTTACAGTCCCCAATTGTGACCTGTCTTTAAGTCATATGAGAAAAGTAGACACTCCTGATTGAAAATATTGTCTGCTATTTGCCAAACATCTTTTGAACCATCCTTCTATTCCTATTTATACAGATGGTTCAAAATCAGGTGACTGTGTGGGCTCTGCCATGGTTTGTTGTGGTTTGGTGGTTGCGTGCAGAATCACCTCTACAGCTTCTATGTTCACTGCTGAACTGTACGCCATTTTTTTTTACCCTGGATCACATAGATGCTAAGCAGTACTCAAACTACACTATTTATACCGACTCGCTTAGTTCTCTACTAGCCCTGGAATTGCTTCAAATTGGTTTACACCCTGTTCTTGCTAATATCCAAACCTGACTGGCCCATCTCTCTTTAACATCTACTTCTATCCAGTTTTTCTGGATACTGGGCCATGTTGGTATTTGCAGTAACGAGCTCGCCGACACCTCAACAAAGTCTATCTGCTCTGGCACTATCACCGCTATGACTGTTCCATATTTGGACTATGGTCCTGTATTCAAAGATCAGCTCCATGCCAGCTGGCAGTTGACTTGGAGTGAGCAACGTGAAAACAAGCTTTTCCAAATAAAACCCTATATTGGACTTTGGTCATCTTGCTTCCATAAGGATCAGAAAGAGGAAGTTGTTCTAACTTGACTATGCATTGGTCACAGTTTTTTAACTCATCATTTTCTTTTATCTGGAACTGATGCACCAGTGTGTAGTTTGTGTAACACTCAGATCACAATAAGCACATTTTACTTTCTTGTCGTCATTATGACTTTCAACGACGGCACCATTTTAAACATGTTTTATCCCAAGGTTTGTCCATAACATTAGACAGTGTTATTGGTGATGGTGACACTGTCCACCTTGGTAATGTTTTTAGTTTTTAAAGGCCATTGATCTTTTTAATGCCATTTATGTTTTTTAATTTATACATTACACCTTTTTAATGTGGCTTTCTTTTAAAAATCACAGTTCATCTAGTTCAATTTGAAATTAGAAACTAGCCGTAACATTAAATAACTCAAAACAAGGACTGGAAAGGCTAACTTCAGGTGACTGATGGTGGTTTTTGTACTTACCTGCTTGTCTTCCTGGTGGGTTATGATAATTACAGTTATGCTACAGAAAGTCCTTTACAACTTGAATCACTGTAGTTTTTCTCTTAGCATTGTAGACTAGATGTAAACATTAGTTTTATGCTATTTATGTTGTTTTTTTAAGTTCATTTTGTTTTACCTTAATTTTCTCATATGAATTTTACTAAATTTACTTTTAACTTTTTACTGGATGTTTGGTGCAGATAGCCTAGCTGCTTTGTGCCATAAAACACTAAATCAACCAACCAACCAATCTAGCAAATATTAATGAATGAGGGGATAAATCTGAAACTAAGAGTGTAAATTAAATAAACTACATACTAGACAGGTAAATAACATTTTTTTTTATAATTGATAAGAACTAGATGAATGTAATTTAACTTGCATGAATGCTAGTATGTAATGTATTTACTTTATTGTAATTTTTATTATGAACTATAGTAATATCAGATGTTTGCATAATTAGTTAATGCATTAGTTAATTAGTGTTGTTTTGAAAATTTCAAGTGTTTTCATTATTTCAGTGAATGTAACACCCTGCAGAGCCAGAAAACATCTTGAGAATATCTGTTTCTTCTGAATTCTGTTTTGGAAGCACAGTTGTATAATTAGTAATGTCTTTTTAATTTTTTATGCAAAGGTATTTTATTGTTTTTTATACCCCATAAACTAGTTCTACAATCTAAAAAAATGTAAAATAAGGTCAAATTGAAACATTTTTAGTTTCAATAAGTTTTTCTTCTTAAATGTATAGATGTACATTTTTTAAAACTCAAGATGAAGGATTTCCTAGTATATCCAGCTTCTGTAATGGTGTTCACTTTACATATGTCTAACATTTCTTTGTGTCAGGGATAGCGGAATATTTATACAAACATGGATTTGTGGGATAAGCTAGATTTGAATCTCAACTTATATACAATATAATATAAAAAAACTGTGTATGAAATTGCACATGGTGATTGTTGAAAAAGGAAAAACAAGGAGTGTGTTGTAGTCAAATTCACTAAAGACCACAAGGTGTTAACTACATTTGTTTAATATTAAATGTTTTTTGTTTTTTTTAAATATCTGTTATTAACACCAGTTGGTTAACCTATAACATATCCTATTATTATAAGATACACAATTTGTTCATTTGTGTGGTAAAAAGTCTAATGTATATAATATTTAGAAGTATGGAATATGAAAAGCAATCACTTTTTTTCTAAAATGAATAAAAGTGCTTATTTGTTTGAGGTATTAATACTGTGATGTGGAACTTTAAAAGCTACAATATGTTTATTAACTCCTGTTGTAGATCACTTTTTATTTTACAGCCTTATTAAGGCAACTATATTATATCAGGCTATATTTTCAAGGACAATTTCAATTCTTTCATAAAAATTGAATGTATCTTAAAAGTATTGTACAAAACTGGCTACTATGAAAAGTCTTTTTTTTTTAACCAGTTCTAATCTGTGTTCTTTGTTTGTAGTGTATAATTACATCAAAACCTGTTAGTTTGTTTAACAAGTGAAATGATGTAGATAAATCATATTGTAGCTGTATAAAGAGTAATTCTGTGGTAAACTGCACTTAATCACTATTCCTTTGACATCTAGAGGATGACTGAGTTTCCAGAGTTAGGTTCAGTCACACTACACCCTCCAGCATTGTGAAATTTGGTCCTGGAATATGAGTACTTCATGGAAGAGATTCTAATACAGATTGTATTTTGATTTTTACCCTGTTTAAGTTGTAATTAATGTTATGCAAAGTTGAAGTTGTGTAGTCATTATTTTCTGGTATTTATTGGTATTCCAGTTTGTTTTGATACTGTTATTCCCACTTTTGTTCCGGAAAGATTTCCTTTTCCTTTTACACTATCTTGTAAAGTTAATACTGTCTTATCTATTTGAAATCTGTTGTTTATCCCATTGAAAAGTTGCTTGAACTAACTGAGATGCTGAAGTTGTTAGTACCATAAGCCTTAGACTAGCAAGGACAGAATGACTTTTGAATTCAAATGCTTTACAACCATGATTGTCTTTTTCATTCATTAACTGGAATAGTTTCAAGCAGTTAAGGCAATTTTATTTTACTAAAATATTTTTTTTTTGTCTCAAGAGCATCATTTGTTATCTTCAGCTCAATTTTACACAAAACGGATAAGGCCTCATTAAAAAAACTATTTATAGCGTAATCCAATTTACTGTAATACAGTATGTCTAGGATCCAACCTACTTCTAGCTGGTAAATAAGTTTGCAATTATGTTGCAATTAGTTACTTTAGTATTAGAATATTCTTGTTTGCCATTCTAGGGTTGTTTGAAATAAGTTAATTTGAAATAGTCTACCTTCATGTACTTTTAATGAAATTTTAAAGCATTACTCCTCACATGATTCTCATTATTTGTATTGACGATATTTCTTAGGAGAGAAAAGTTTGCTTTTCTTATTTTGTTCTTTTGTAATCAATTTAATTTTTAGTATACAAAAAAACAAATCAAAAGTATGTTAAATTTTTGCATTTTGTTCTTCATTTTTCACAATTTTTCTTACATTTTCTTTCTCAAAAGTACACATTTTGAACACATATTGCTTGTCAGTGTATGTAGTTATGATCAGTTACTTTTATTTTAACCTTACTTGAGAGAAGTGAGTGGAGAAGAACCAACTTTGCACTTTATCAGAAAGTTAAACCTTCTTATTTGAATTAGTAGACTACCCTTCCTGTATGTTTAGATAATTGTTTATTTTTCTAGTTACACTCTTAATTTCTGACATGTGTAAAAATATTTTTATTCTGCGTGTTAAAGAAAATTGTAACACTATTGTGAATTTATCATCTCGACCACATTAAGTTACTTGTACTTGTTACATTTTCGCTGTTTGTGTGCATAAAACCCTGACAGTTTTCTTATTCTTTTGATAAAATATTTTCTAAATGATATAGTATGTGCTCTTTCTGAGACATTCTATGTTGTTGTAGTGTAGTGTCATAAGCATTTGTAACACAAAATTGAGATATTGCTGGTTTAAGAATTAAGTAGAACTTCTTTATTTACTGTTGATAGCAGAAGATTGGAATGAACTAAATTTCAGTTGAGATTCAGTATAGTTAGCCCATCAGATGCTCTACTTGATATAATATACTTTAGGGGTAAATCCATTTTGGTTGATATTAATCCAATAAATTTTAAAACCACTAAAGGAAGGGCATCACATCCCGAAATGTTATGAGCATTAACAATCTATTTAACATTATCCATTTTTCTGGGGTATAAGTTTTCAACATTTTTTTTGTTTTAAATTTATCCAGCTAATGCATGGTCATAAGACACTTTGTAACAACTCAAATTTCCATTTTGTTATGTAATTTTTGTTATGAATGCTTAAAAAAGAATTAGAAATTATAACTTTTAGCATGTTGGCTCCTTTAAAGCTTTGGTTTCTACAGTTTGTACTTACTTGAGTTCTGAACTGGTAAATTTATATTGTTTTCTGTTGTATTCAAGTGGCTATTATGCCTATTACCCTCTGATGCCATAACAAAAAATGTGTGCTTCTAGTGATGTGCCAAAAAAAAAAATAAGGGTAGGGTAGGTAAGTTTTTTTTTTGTTATCTGAATAACATTAAAAAAAAAAAAGTAGTCACTTCTTGCATTTTACCTTTACCCTTCTCATTGTGCCTATTTAGACAGTTTACCTAGACAACTTCTGTTGATACCATACTGGAACATTGGAAGAATAGTGGCATAACCTGATAAAGATGTCTTCAGGGGGAACAGTGATTGCTTGGAAGGGTTTGAATATGGAAAAAATATTTTACACTTCTTGGATATAATTTTGATATCTAAGAAGTATGTCTGGTTAGTCATAAGGTCAAACAGTTTTTCTTTTCATTTCTGTTTATGTATTTTCTATTCTGAAAGTGTGGTGTTCAAACAGATAGAAATCATTAAAAATATTTGTTTTAACTTATAAGCTCTTAGGAAGTACTTTAGAAAATGTTTAATGTATTATTTAATGCAGCTTCAAATTAAAACCTAATAATGATTTTTTTACATTCTACATGCCACATTTCTAACCCTATATATATTTACATATCATCTTTAAAGTAATATTTATTTACAGTAGTAAATGTTACAATGAATTATTAAATTAAATTTTGAATAATGAAGCACATAAATTATTTTAACTGTCAACACATAGTTCATAGGTTATTCATGATTATTATTATTAAACCATAATGTTCTTATAACCCATATCTACAGTTGAAAAGCTATTATTGTTGTACATATTTTATGCTCTCTATTTATTCATTTTGATGCCATAAGAGTAACTGACAAAAGCAGTTTAAACAAAAACTTAAAAGTAGGATGTGATAAATCAATTTATAAGTAATTTCAGGGTTGTAAAAATACCTATTTGCATTCAGTGTTATATAAAGGCAGTATAATTAATTTCCTAAGCCTTTATGCAGAAATACATCGATATATAATCACTGTATTTAAAATTTTCATGCAAAATGCAGTTCTTCATGCATAGTAATTATAGGCAGTATCGATGA
The DNA here is from genome assembly GCF_004210375.1 of Tachypleus tridentatus. NCBI lineage: Eukaryota > Metazoa > Arthropoda > Merostomata > Xiphosura > Limulidae > Tachypleus > Tachypleus tridentatus. Next base: position 20,720,060 of record NC_134831.1, read on the forward strand.
AATAAAATTAAAAGATTACAGGAGATCTGGTTGAATTGTTCAAGGTTATCAAGAGAATCAACAGTGTTAGTGCATCATCTCTTGTTTCTTACTTAATCATGAGAATGGTAGAACTAAAGGACACAAATACACTTTCTGATATGATACCTCACCTCTCTAACATATTAGCTTTTCCTGAGTTTGTACTGCCCTCTACATGCACAATTTTTCACTTAACATTAGCCTTGAGGATCCCATGTAAACTCATGTTTCCACTGTTGCACGCAAACCCACTTTGTGCAGCTTACTTTTTCTGTACTGATTATTCTGTTATAACTTCTTGATATAGCATTTGTTAAGAACATTTCTTTCTTTTATTCATGAGTGTTTCCACATTTTTTGTGGAAGTATCTACAAGGACATTATCTGTTGTGCAAATATTTATTATTTATTTAGTTTTTATTGTTGGATTTTATTTTTCCAACATTTCCTGAACTTGTAGAATTTGCATTCTTTTATTTACATTTTGTTATTTTCTAAGTGTTAGTAGCTTCGACTTTGCCTAGTTTAAGACAATAAGGCATTGTTCACATGAATCTCGTAACGGAACTGGCATTAGGTTTGGCCTAGTCTGTGAGGGAAGTGATGGAGTTTTGCAGTGAATGGTGAAGTCTTTCATGGGACCTGGATTTTCTTTTTCACCTGAAATACTTCTGACAACATCTCTCATTTGGGACAAAATGTATTTTGCCAGTTTTTCTCAGACCTAACTTTGCTTAATCTTATACTGTCTTGATTCTACTTAAGCCTTTTTTGTATTTTCAGAAGAGGATTTCTTACTTTCATGTTTTTCAATTTCTCTCTAGATATGCAAGTCCATATTCAGTTGCTTTTAACACAACTTTAGTGCATGTATGCCTCATCCTCCTTCCTCTTTTACCTCCTATGACAAGAACTAACATCATGCTGTATCACCTTTCTTTGACTCCTAAACTCAAGATTTTCTTCAGAATTTGAAACAGATCCTTTGTCTTTCTTAGGCTTAATTTTTCCACTTTCTTCATGTACTCTACCTTTTTATATTATTTTTCCTCCATTTATATTTTTTCTGTGGTAACCCACTTCCTTGAAGTGTTTTGATGAATGCTCACTCACTTATATTTTCTTGCATGGCATATTTATTTTCCTAAGCCTTAACACTTCACATTTGGTTGATCTGTCACTAGAGTTTTTGTTTTTGTTGAATGTCCTTGTTATTCAAGTTCTTTTGCCTCCCTTTTATCTTGTATACCTTTGTCTGGCTCCTTTCATCTGCAAGTGTGGTTTTCCCAGATTCATATGTTGGGAGTTCACACTGGTGTTCTTCCTTTTCCTTGCTAGTTTCTCATCTCTTTTGTGCTTTTTCATTAACTCTTTCTATGTGCTATTTTCCCACCTTTTCCCACTTTCTATTCTTTTATTCTCATCTGTTTTCCTGCTGCTTGTTGGCTTCAGTGCTGTCTGTCTTATAAGCTCAGGGAGAGTAGAATTAATTTAATTCAGTTTTTCAACCTGTTTGTGGCCAGTTGTTGGGAGTTCTGTCAATGAACCTTACCATTATTTTTTTCCTTTTCTTCTCCATTGTCTCATATTCCCATTATCTTCCCTCTTCTTTTTTACTTATTGGTTTCAGAGAAAAAATGAAGCAAATATGCTTGGTCGTAGCAAAGGTGGCAAAGTGAAGGTCAAGGTTAAGTCCTGTTTGAGCAGAACTAGACTCCACTTTCCAGTCAGACATATGCATAAGATGTATACTAAACTGAGAAAATAAGAGTTGAAGCACCTGAAGATTATGATCATTACTCATAACTTGAGTGGTGAAGAACTCAAGAAGTTGATACAGAGTATTACTGTCATGGAGGAAAACATTCTACCAAACAATCAGGCTGTCTTACTGCCCAAGAAGGCTGAGAATAAGTAAGTCAATAGCTGTATCAACTTGTTGAGTTCTTTGTCGTTAATGGCAAGTTGCAAATGATGTGAAATGATCCCAGTCTTTTTGTTATCATGGGCAACATTACCTGCTGACTCCAAAACTTCAGCTGTCATGCATTCCAAGATAGTGGTGAGGTAAATAGGTGCTCCAGCTGCAACTCACTTGGAGTAGTTTGCCTTTTGAAGAAAATGATGTATACACCCATCTGGAAACTGGAGCTTTCAATTTGACATCTTTATCTTGTCCAGACTCATCTGCTTCAATTTTTCTATGAAATTAACAAGAAAAAGATTCTAATATATAGTACTCACTATGTGGAAGAAATACATATTGCATGTACAGAGAACAATCACAAAATCAGAGAAAGCTAATATGTGAGTGTAGGTAAGTATCTATCAGAAATACATTTGCAGTATTGGAAAATGTTAACTTTTAACAGGGTATAAAAAACATTTGGCTAAGACAGCTTTACTTTTCTAATAGGGTAGTTTGCCTTTTTAATGGCCTGCCTTTAGATGCAGTGGAAGCAGTATATTTAAAGGAACTTAAGAGAAAGATTGGTAAATATGTGAATGATTGAATGGTAAGGGCTGAATTTCTGTTTTTCTTATGGTTTGATTTATTGGATGGAGCAACCTAAATAAACCACTAGTTTCCTCATTGTCTCTACATATTATTCGGTGCTTGTATTTAAATTTTTATGCACTAACACAATTTTAGGAGCAAGTATGTTTCTGATGATACCTCACTTCTACATATAGGATAGCTTGATCTATTACACATCTGCCTGTGATATTTGCATGGCTCTTGAGCTAAATAACACTTAAAAGACATGTTCAACATGAACTGCACTAGTGCATGCTGACATCATAATGCAATGATGCCCTTCACCAGTATGGCGCAACACAACCTTCTCATTGTACAGTAACTTCCCCTAAGCACTTGCACCAGAGGTAACTTCACTTTTTTTTTCATCAGTGTCTCATTGTATGTTTAAAACTAGTAATCAATAATGTGATACTTGTGATAGTTTACAAAACTTGAATTGAATTCAAATTTAATTACTTTATGTTATTACTAAAGAAAAAAGGTATTTTTTATCCATCCACATTCTGAACCCATAAGCGACTAATGTTTACTTTCTCTTGTGATTATGGTAATGGTACTAATATGAGACCTATGGCTATTGGAGTCTGGTTCTCTTTTGAGGATGTGATAGCCATAGTTTACTGAGTTGTGGATTCCCTCCTACATACGGGGCCTTGTCATTTTTATTTGGTAGACATTCCTTCTCAGTTTGAACATGACCAAATTGATGATGATTACCTCACACACACACACCCATGCACGCACTAGAGTTTATTGTAGATTCTGTTTTATCTGTGTAAGAAAATTATTATCCTTCTTGTGTCTTTATTGACATTGTTTCACAGGTATATTAATCTATTTCTCTGTCTCCAGTGTATTTCAATTCCTCTCATTCTTTATGACATGAAGCTCATACTCAAGATGACTTTGTTTTCATTCCTCTGCCTTATATGAAGGTCCTTGTAGACTCATCTTTTGAAAAATTCTGCACCTTGACTCGCATGCTTCTTTCTCATTGTTTACTTGCAACCATTCTTCATTTCCATTTTTGGATTCCCAGTTATTTAGTTAAGACATCTAAGTTATCCTACTTAGCATCTGTAGGATTTCCCTGTACACAGTTTCTTAACTAACTGTTTGTGTAAAAGATTTTACCTGGGCTTCTAATGAATTTTGTATTTTACCCCAACCTTTCATGTATTGGTTTTCTTTGCTGTTTTTCAATGAAGGATTTGCAACTCATTCATGATAAAGAACTTGAACTGCAATCTAATAAAATTTGTGAATAGAGAGATACTATTAAAATACACTAAGAGAAAAGAAATGTCGACAGTTTTGTCAAACAGCTTTCACACTGTTGATAAACAGTAAAACTTTAAAATGCCACAAATTAAACAGACTAATGAAAGAGAATGTATTTTTTCACCTGTTTTGCATCAGTGTCTTTCTTATTACATGTTGATAAGCTTTATCACTTATTATTTTTATGTTTACTAGAAAATGTATAGGAAAAAACACAAAAATACTACTGTTCTTAAGGATTCAGAAGTATTGCATGTTTTATTTGTTTTATGTTGAGTAATCATTGAAGTAAAATATGTTTATATAGTAATGTTAATGCAACTGAAAAAGTGTTGGAGTGTAACTTTCTTCTATACTTTGCTAATACTGTTTTGTCACAAGGGCCTTTTAAAATAATTTTCTAAATATTTATGAAATCTTTTACTAACCCTGCTTTTGTAGAGCAATATGTAGTGTTGCAGTTAATATTATATATTTTCATTTATACTGGCATTTTATTGACTTGTTATTTTGAAGATTTTGTTCTGATTTCCTAACCATTACATAATTTACTGTATTATGGCAATATTTCTGTCATTATTACATTACATATACCTTTGAAAGTATCAAAGAATCAAGTTCTATAACACAAGCTAGAAATTGGAGTTATAATTGAAGTGAGAATTATTAGGAGGAGAAAATTATCATTTTTTAAAGATAACTGAGTGTAAAGGACTAAGCATAATTTGCAAAATATTTCTTAATGTAAGCCATGATTTGGTGAGAGATGGTAATTTTTGTAAAATGTCATAAAACGGTTTGGAGAGACCACAAGAAAATTTAACAAGGAATTGGCATTGCTTCCTTTGTGACCCACTTCTATAAGTATTCATAAAAATATATATAGGAATTGACAAATCTCAACACACTTACTGTAATGTACTTATTGCCATAAAAAGAATTGCTATTTTTGTGAGGCCCATCCAATAAAACAAATGTAAATCTTGTACGTAATTTTACAAAGTAATAAAAGCACATGTTTGTAAAGGTTTTTGTTTTAATTGGGCATTTTAACTACTGTAATTTGTGTTAATAAATATTTGTCAAAGAAGATAACTTTATTGTACTGAATGACATCAATAATTGTTTATACTCTTAATTTCATTCAAGAATGAATGCCTATTGAAAATGTAGTAGTAAATCTGCTTTCAAATTATTTTATAGAAGTATTATTTAATATCCAAAAGACGACATTAAAAATTCATAGTAATTTATAATTTATTATTCAATAATAATATATTTAAATAAATTTAAATTTATTTAATAATGATTTATAATTGTAATCAACAATGCTGAGAGGCTATTTTGTTAATTCAAGCTACAGTAAGACTTTGAATAATGAAAAGAAAAATGTTATTGTTACAACTTCAGAAGTATTTCCACAGTCATTTTAAAAAAACCACAGTTTTGTTGCGAGTGATCAGAAGAGTGGACATGACCAAGTGTGCCACAGTACACATATTGAACGCGTTATGCACTTATAAGTATGAAAGCATTGTAATGTTGACGTTAAGTTCCACAATATGCATAAAAATGGCTGTAATTTCCTTTTATATCTAATAAACAGAGGGATAAAATTACCTATTTATTGTTGACTTTTGATAGTTAGCTATTTTTTTTAATACACACTTAATGTTTCAATTAATTCATGCTTTTAAGTAGTTGTATGGTGATAATGGTTACATTTTGGTAGCTATAAACATTAAGGTATTAGTTAATTTGAACGTAGTTATCTTTTAACATACATACATATTCTAACTTAACACTATTTTTAAAATATTGAATTATTGTTATGTTTAGAAAATATGTACATTTTATAATATTCTTTTACTGCAGATGTTGACATATAATTTAAAATTTTTCATTATGTAATTACTCAAAATATATTTAAAAATTATTTTGATAATGTTTTAGTTTGAATGGTGTTGGCTACCAATGTTTATATGCCATATGTTTTTTGTTTTTTTTTATTGTTGTTGATCTTAACAGCTCATTTGTAGCAGTTATGAACTCTTATTAGAGAAATTAGTATATTTAGAGCATAACAAAATTACAAAAGAGATTAATAAATTTAACCAACTTTTAATAAATAACATGGTTAGAAACATTTTGTTACCCTTGAATATTTAAATTATAAACTACCAAGGAGTTTAAGCACATGTAATATCAGAGTTACAGTACACATACTAAAAATATAGTAGGTAATAATGTAAATGCTTAAAGATAAAAACACAAGTTATTTAGTCGATGAAACTCCAAAAATGAATCTTGTGAGAAATAAGATACATTCTAGGATGAAAAGTAACTGCTTTTTATGATAAGTTTGATTTACTGTATGAAGTACAATAGCATAGTGGATAAAACAAAAACTAATCAGTATGAAAATTAATTGGCATGACAGTCATAGGCGACCAGAGATTCTGGAAACAAGCAATTCCATGATCTAAGAACAGCTAGCTAGGGCTGTTCAAAGTGGAATACCCTTATATTGACATTTTTATGATCCTTGTGTTCTTCATCTGTGTCATACAACAATTTTAAAAGTCTTTGTCCAGCTTCACTTGAAAGATTTTACACACTGACCCTTGCCCAGAGATACACTTAAATATTCACAGGTGATTACTAGATATGTCATATACACACACTTCTACAGTTCCGGCTGAGAAATTTGAAAAAGAATTATAAAAGATGAACTGTAGCAAAAATAAATTGAAGTTACATTCTATTACCAAAGTTCTTTATGTTTCTTTACTTTCAAACTTTGAAGAAGTGCATGATGTGACTATTCATAATGTACACAGAAGAGAATAATGTAAACCAGTGCTTTCCAGAACTGTAGAAACCTACCATTCTTACCTTAAGTTTAGGAGAAGATACACTCATGATGAAGACATCCTTAGACTAAATACTGTAATTTTTGTTGGACTTTGGAATGGTCAATTAAACAACAGTACCAATTTCCATCACTGGTTAGTAAGCTAAAGTATCTTAGGCAAATAAATGCTAAGAAATCAGTAGCAGCTGACATAATGGCCTAATGCTGAGTTTTGATTTTCCATTTCTTAATACTTAGAGCAATTAAAAGACTGATTAGAGCACAGTTATATAGATTTTTTCAAATCTTCCAATCCTGTGGAAAAACTGAATAATTTACAGGATTGATTTACACACTTACATCTGAAGACAGAAAAGAGTTGGTAAATAAGTCTGTGCAAAATATTGCCATGAATATAATGTATGCCATCAAGTCTAAAAGACAAATTTCTTACATATCAAGAAAGGTTGAGGTTGGATTATCTAACTGTAATTAAAATGCTAAGGTGCTATGTTTAGAAATTGCATTCACCTGGCTACAAAACAAATTTCAAGTTAAGCGTTTGCATAAGTTTAATTATTTGGTAAGTTCTCAAGAAATTAACCAATTTTTTATTGAGTGGAAGTCTATAAGTTGTTTATGTTATACCATCACTCATAAGATTAGATTTATCTACATTATTATTAATAATTCATGCTTCAGCAAATTTTTATCTGTTGGGAAGCACATGTTATACTTCACTGCTTTCTATGAACAGAAAGTTCTGCATTATCTAACCTATCAGATACTTTCAGCTTAAATCTAAAGAAAGATGCATCATATTTCACTACTTAATATTAAGACATGTAATATAAAAAAATAGATCACTCACTAAAAAAATTGGAAATTGCTTATGAATACTATGACACTGCATAAATTAACATACACTTTATTAAAGATAATCTCAAGAAGAAGATGGTATTGCTTTATCAAAACTAAATGTTTCACAGTGCATGAACCAAGGAGTTTGTAAGTTTTTACAGAAGTAAATCCACTAGTACTTTGTGACCATTACTAACTAAATAGTCCAATGTAGCTTTGCTATAAGAAAACACACACTAACTAACTAAATAAAAAATCTGGCAAACAATAACTATTTTGAATCAGACTTAAGGGGTTAAAGTAACTAGGCCTCAGAGAAAAACTATCACAACCCAGAACCCTTTGTTAGAAGGTTGGAAAGCTGGAAACACTTCAGAAAAGTGCAAGAAAAATTTTGTTCCCAAATAGACAAATTTTACTCAGTTCTATGCCAAAGGTTATCAGTCTGTGTGCAAATGGAAAATAGTGGAATTTATGATGCATCAATAGATACAGGCATGCATGAATAAAAAGTAGCAATTTCTAGTGCAAAAGCACCTGAAGAAGGCAGAAAGTACCCATATGAAAGCTACTATATTTATTTGCTTTAGTGTTTGTTAAGTTGCATTCTTTGAAGAACATTCTGAACCATAAGAAGTTTTTTTTCCTTGTGTATCTTGTTAGGCTTTAATGTATTCCTTTGAAACAGCCACTGAAATATTATACAGATGTAATAACTTGCAATAGAACTACAATAACACAAGGTAAAGAACCAAAAATTTATATAATGCAGTTAAAAAATTACTTCTCCTAAAAAAATTTGTACAAAAATAAATTCAACTCTTTTTAGTTCAGAATAACAATCATTGCAGTACTCCAAAAGACCTTTCTCCATATCCGCATATTGAATATGTGATTGTGCGCAGGAATGGATTAAGAGTCAGACAGGGCTGGGGCTATTTTTTTTTTCAGGCTAGTTATGATCATGACTGTAAACTAAGGTAAAAAAAAATCTCACAATATGTTTTACTTTTAGGGACAACTGTAAAAGAATACCTACAGATTTGCAAGACTCACCTGCAAAGTAATGAACAATATTAGATATTTCTTGAATATAAAAAGTGATGTGTTAACACACATAAAATTTGCATTTAAATAAAAAAACACAGATAAAAAGATACCACATACACACAAACTCAGTAACTCTCACATTCATATGCACATACACAAACATGCTCAAGCACACAAATGTGTAGATCACACTAATCATATCATCTTCACTTTGTTAAACTATTGTTATCCTGGCTCTCTCTCTCTTTTTTTTTTTTTTTTTTGTAACAAAGATGTATATGATCTGCTTGGTATCAAGTGATTTTCCATGTACAAAAGTGCTAGTGCATGTATCCTGTCTTGGCATGTTGTTGATCTAAGGCTGTTCTTTATAATATAGCATGATCTCTTTTCTGAGCAGCTGCTTGACATAACACATAGGTACATCCTTAAGATAACTGGGATGTTTTGGGGTAATTGATTTAAGAGATTAGTTGCATATCATTCTCAGCAAACTTTGTTCCTTGAATACTGATGGTTTTACAATGAACCCTGCCTTGCAGAGGGTGGCAAAGTGAACAGTTTTTCCAACTCTATAAAATATGTACTAATCAGCTTTTTTATTGCATTGCACATACGTTCTGTAGATATGGGCTCTCTGTATTATAAAAACCCTAATTTGCACCTGTGTTGAACATAGAAGGCTGTGTAATTTTTATTATTCAGTTTATTTTGTGACTTAATATCTAATGAGCATTTAATTTCATTACAGGAGTATTGAAAATTCAAAAGTGTCAGTTGTGACAACTTTTTGTCATGTAACTGTGTGAGTCACTTATTGTGTTTGTAATTATATTGCTGTCTAGGCATTATTAATATTGTTGGTGTCACATTACTTGAATCTTTGGTATTTTCCTCACTTCCTCAACTGAGTTTTGTTGTTATATTGCCACTCAATAGTTTATAGAAAGTTCAAAGTATCAGTGAACAAAACAGATTACTCACAAGCACAAGTGAAGCAGAGAAAAAGTAAAAGAAAAGTTCAGTCAGGAAAAAAAATTATTGTAAGTAGAAGAAAACATGAAGTTAGCTGTTGTGTAAGTGATTAGCCATAAGAAATGATTTCTGCAGTGTGTTTCACAGCTGTATTGTAACAAAAGAGATAAAAAATAATAATTCATCTTTGTCAGTTGTGTTCTGAAACAACTGAACAAGCCTGTGTGGACTCTTGACAAAAAAAAAAAACATCAAAAATAATTACCTAAAGCTCTGGATACAACTGTGGTAACCAATGAGTGAAATTAAGTCAGAAAACTTTAAGTTAGTTAAAGTAAAATTAGACTGCATAACTGTAAGTTTACTATAATGGACAGTATTTTACATTGAGTTTCACAGTTTAACAGAGATAAGGAAAATAATTTGTCTTGCAAGTTGTTTTTTTTAAGTAATTGAGCCCATGTGTGTGGACTTTGATAAAAAGGAAACAATTATTTAAAGTTCAAGTTACAGCTGTGGTAACCTATGGGGTAACATAAGTGAATTATTCATGGATAGGAGTAGAAAAAATAATTCATCTTGCCACTTGGATTTGAAAATAATTGAATCAACCTGAGTGGACTTTAATAAGAAAATATAATTATTTAGAATTTTAGATAAAACTGTAATTTCTTATATTGTGAAGAATTGCTGTACATGCATCTAACATGTTTATAATATATTATTTTTAAAAAAGTGGATTGTGTGCTGTTCGTTTATTACTCAAATTTATTGCCAACAAATCACTTCTAACTAGTTCTACTCGTGTGAATACTTTTCAGTAAGGATGTGAAAAATCTCTTTTTGAGGAATATACTCTAGAAACATATCTTAAGATTATTTGTTAATTGGTCTCTCTTTTATATGTCTAAAGTAGAATCAACAGACACTCAGTAACATTTGGATGTTTCGATTACCTGGATAATAACAGTGAGAACTTAATTTGTGTAGGCCTTCTATGAATTCTTCACAACGACAGAGAAATATGAAACAAGTTTTTCCATGTTTTTGAATGTTCAGCAAGAAATTATCATGTTCGGTCAATTCTTCCAGTATTCCTGAATAATTACCACTATTTACTGAACCAACTACTTCATCACTACCTATGGGAGAATATGTTCTAGAACTTGGTGCCACTATTACTTCACTGATTCCATCTCCTCTGTTAATGTCTTTTTTATTTGTCTGTTTTTACTGTTATAAATAACTAATCTTAATCTTTTATAGATTTTTAGGCAGAGTATTCATGATGAAACTTTGTAGAATGGACGACAACTGCCTGTTGTGGAGACGACGTTTCAAAAGTCTTCCGCCTTTCGTCTTCTGGGTGGTGATGACTAGCTGCTTTCCCTCTAGTGACTAGTCTTACGCTGCTAAATTAGGGATGGCTAGTGCAGATAGCCCTTGTGTTGCTTTGCGCAAAATTAAAAATCAAACAGTCTATTCTACCATCCTAGATTACCTATGTCGGCGATAATTCACCACTTCCACTAAGTCGTATAAACTACCGTACCTCCACTTCACCTATATATAGCCCACATCACAAAGGAGCAGTGACTTAAAAGAATATACAAGCAAGTATAAATTTTGTGGAAGAATTACTGTGTTATAAACCTAAGTTTAAGGAAAGGGTTGATGCAAGTTTACAACTGTTAACATCCATTTCACAAAGATGTTAAGTGTACAAATAATTTTGACATTTTTGAATATATATTAATAAAGATTATTATTTTTATCGTCATGAAAAAAAAATATAACAGTTTTTGCAGCACGATAATACAGATTTAAATAATAAATAACCTTAAAGTTGAAAGTGAATATAAAAGTTTGGTTTTGTTGTTTTTTTCATTTCACGTAATGCTAGACGAGGGCTATCTGCACTAGTCGTCCCTAATTTAGCAGTGTAAGACTTGAGATAAAGCAATAAGTCATCACCGCCAACGAGTAGTGGGATTGACCATAACATTATATCGTCCCCACGACTGAAAGGGCGAGCATGTTTGATGTGACGGGGATTCGAACCTGCGATCCTCAGATTACAGATAGAGTGCTTTAGCCACCTGGCCATGCTGGACCTAAATACAAAAGTCAATACAATTAGTTTATTATATATGCACTTATTTTAAAGTTTGAGGAATGAAGCCTCAACAAATTTCTTAACAGCGTTTAAAAGAAATTAAGGATAGAGTAATATTATTTTTCTTTAAAACAGTTTTGTTTTTGTTTTGTATCAATAGTATTCAGTGTTAATCGTCATTTGTCACGGGCGTGCTTTAAGTTATGTAAGCATCATGATTCATGAATGAATAACCACTCTCAGGCATAATTTCGTAGTAAAACATCAGTTTCTCAAATTTAAATGTCACAGTGAATCAAGACTTTCTTGGGTAAATCTACTTCGTGAAACACATCGCTGAACATAACGTTTGAAAGTTGGTTATGTGAGTTTCAGTGGTATTATTAAACATGATTTGATATTATGAAAACGTTTAAATTGAATTCGGCAAGGATACCGTATTTATTTATAGAATAATAAAATCAGTTTGTTTGTTTGTTTTGGAATTTCGCACAAAGCTACTCGAGGGCTATCTGTGCTAGCCGTCCCTAATTTAGCAGTGTAAGACTAGAGGGAAGGCAGCTAGTCATCACCACCCACCGCCAACTCTTGGGCTACTCTTTTACCAACGAAAAGTGGGATTGACCGTCACATTATAACGCCCCCACGGCTGGGAGGGCGAGCATGTTTTGGCGCGACTCGGGCGCGAACCCGCGACCCTCAGATTGCGAAGTGCACGTCTTAACGCGCTAGGCCATGCCAGGCCTAATAAAATCAGAAAAAAGATGTGTGATTGCGTGTAACTTTGCGCTAAATTTAAACTAAAAACCAATTTTTCGGAGAATTTTGAAGTGCGTAAACATGGAGTTTACTAAAAACTTTATTAAAGATAGGTTCAGGATAATCACGAGAAGGAAAAAAAATGTTAAGCTTTCTGTTTTCAATATAATGTCACCTAAACTACGTCGTAAGAATAAAGATTGAGAATATAGAATAGAATGGAGTGAAAGGAGGTGTTCAATTACTATTAAATGCCCGTGTAGAGACCATGTATTTTTGTGTTTCTTTCATTAATTGAAAATGTTCTGTATTACGTTAAATATGTTTTGTTATTTTATGCCACAACCAATAAATTTAAGCAGTGTATATAATACATCTTTGGAACCAAATCTTTCACTCTTGCCTATAATTATAATCTGGTGTCGTTGGAAGACATAGTGGAAGAGTTATCATTCCGTTGGCAACAAAGATTGTTAAACGAAATATCACGTTTTTCAAGCAGTTCTTAGCTGACTGAACATTTAATTTGCCTTATTATCGCAACACAATTATAAAGATACATTTACTTCTCTATTTTCATCGACTTATCCGATAACAAAAGAAAGTTGGTCTTGAAGGCTGTGGTCTGGTGTTATATCTGAGCAAGTGGAAAAGTGCTGGAACAGCAGTAAGTCTATGGATTTACAACACTAGAATTGGAGGTTCGATTCCCTTTGGTGGACAGAGCAGATATCCTGATGTGGCTTTGCTATAAGAAAACACACACGCATCTTCAGTGTCATAATAACATCATGAATAATGTCAGCACTAACACGAATCATTTTGTTTTGATGAAGGTGAGATTTAACCAGGGAATCCATGGTTATTAGTTTTGTTTTTATGAGATATTTAAGCCAGATTTGGATTCCAGAAGGCAGTAAGCTGAACAATCTCAAAATGTTCTCTGTCGGATAAAAATTTGGTTAATTTTATTTTGGAATGGAAAGTTTAGATGGGTCAGAGTATTTATAATATCAAGCAACAGATATAAAATATGATGTATCTGCTGCCTCTTCTTTAATACTAGTAATAGTTGTGTCTTCTGTGTGTGCGTGTGTTATTTTTCTTACTGAGCAGTGTATATATTCAGAACCTAATGGACACAAACTTATTAGACTGAGTTAACATTAGAACTATAGAAGATAGAGGGCATTAGTTTTTTAGACTGGACTGGAATCAGAACTGTAGCAGCTGGAGGACATAAAGTTATTAAAGTAAGTTAACATTCGAACTGAAGCAGCTGGGGGATATAAGCTTCCTAATTGTTGAAGTTTTAGCTGCATAGAGAGTAGAAAATGTTGCATTTCAAGAAAATTAACCAGAGAACTTCTCATGCCAATTGGATTTCCTTGAAATTTTTGTATAGGTTAGCGGTTTCATAAATTATAATGAGACTTGTCACTAATGTTCTGTTGGTTCTAGGAGCTACATTTTTCGTCTTTTAAGGCTTCGACAAAAAGTCAAAAGAATGGATTTCAATTCTCCAACTGATAGTATAAAACTCTTTATACAATACTCCTTGAACCTGCGTGTTTGTCTATCAGCAGATTAAAACTTTTTATTTCAACTAATAATTTGTTACATTCGTTCTTAATATTACAAATTGTGTTATTAGCACAAATACGAACGACAGTAGGAATGTTCGAAAAGTTCGTGGCCCGACTTATGAATAAGAGAAACACTGGTTCAACAATTATTTTGTATTCAATATAACAGCCCATCAGTGGCACAGCAGTATATTTGTGGACTTACAACGCTATAAACCGGGTTTAGATACCTGTGGTGAGCAGAACAGAGGTAACTCATTGTGTAGCTTTGTGCTTAACTACAAACGTGCATAATCTCTTCCTGAGTTTAAACACTTGTGTCAGTGGTGGTTTAAGGTCCTTATACCTTTCTGAATTTTTTTTTTCGGCCTCAGTCCATGAGTGGATGGTATATCTGAATTTATCATTACTCTGAAATTTTCGACTAGTCAAAGATTTAATGGTTAGGGAGGAGAAAAATATCACTTGTAGCTAACTTCATTAAGTAAAGAGGTAACTGAATAATTCAAAGCCAGCATTAGGAATAGCGTTAAAAGCAACACTTGATTTGTAAGACAGAGCATTGTTCTGATAGACAAGCATACGTTTTTGAACAGTTATTTTCTCCTGTCTATGATTACTTACGCAACTTGTTGATTTATGATCAATAGTAATCTGTTGTAACAATCGGACTTTTGTTTAAATAATCAACTAGTAAAACGTTCTTAGCATCCAAAAAAAAATGATGCCATGAACTTCCCAGGGATTTGGATTTCTTTGGTGGGGGACCTTGGTGTTTCCATTTGTAACTTTGGATTTTTATCTCTTGGTTGAAAAGAGGAACTCGCGCTTTGTTCATAATTTCGAATCTATTGAAACCATTAGAATAGGGGTTGGCTTTCGACAACTCGGATTTGTTTCTACTCGGATGACAAAATTTTTGGAACCAATTTACCACTAACCTTATTCATACACAACCTATCACTAAAATGCTTGTTGCAGTACTTTTAACTATTCCCACTTCCTCTGCTAACTTGTTTATGATAATTCTTTTATCATATATAACCAAAACATGAACTTTATCTGCAATTTCTATTCTGGGAGGTGTTTCGGAGGCCAACCTGATCTACAAATATCTTCACATGATTCCTTATACCCAGCACAACACTTTCATTTCTCACTGTTGATATGCCAGAGTACCGTCTACTAATGTTGCTTCTATGACTTGGTGAATATTTTTTGTAATGTCATATTCTTTCTAACAAAATATTTTATCACGGCATGAAATTCGATTTTCTCACTTCTTTTCTTCAAGAATCCACAACACACAAAGCAAGTTCTTTAAATTATGTTACGTATTGTTACACACAAAATAAAGATTTTTCGGACAACCCTTATACGAATTAAATAATTTTGTTATATAATTGATTTACTGTGGTGAAAATGTTTATTCAAATTGTCTCTCGCCTGACAAAGGCGAGTCATTACAAAAATTCGTTTTCTTCAATTAAGGAAAATGATCGTGTTTTTTTTTATTATTATTTTTATAAGCAAAGCCACATAAAGCTATCTGCTGTGTCCACCGAGAGGGAAAAATGACTGTCAAAACTTTGATTATATTGACAATCGTAGTAAGCTTAGCTTCGAAACTTCAGTGTAAAAACGTTAATTCGTTTAGAATAAAACAAGGGATCTCAGTAAAAAATCGGAATCTTATTGAATGAAATGACAACAATTTAGCTAATTGATTCCTATTTTGTGTTTAAACAAAACGACATTACTAAACACTTATTATAAAAAACACTTATATTCGGAATGAAATATTCAACACTATCTGACTTTTCTAATTCTTCAAATCGTATCTTTGATTATGATATATTAAACATAAATTATTTGTTTCAAACTAAACTATTTACAAAAAGACTGCAAAAACCTTATAGTTATAGCACTTGACTTTCACACTGGGAGTCGCGGGTTCAAATTCCCATCACCAAACATGCTCGCCCCCTTAAGCCGTGGAAATGTTATGATATTACGATAATCCCGCTATTTGTTGGAAGACGAGCAACCCAAGAGTTGGTGGTGAATGGTATTGATTAGCTGCCTTCCTCTAGTGTAGGCCCTGCATGGCCAGGTGGTTAAGGCACTCGACTCCTAATCTGAGGGCCGTGGGTTCGAATCCCTGTCACACCAAACATGCTCGCCCTTTCAGCCATGTGGGCGTTATAATGTCACGGTCAATCCCAATATTCGTTGATAAAAGAGTAGCCCAAGAGTTGGCGGTAGGTGGTGATGACCATTTGCCTATCTCTAGTCTTATACTGCTAAATTAAGGACGGCTTGCGCAGATAGCCCTCGAGTAGCTTTGCGCGAAATTCAAAACAAACCAAACTTATACCGAATTAAGTGTGATTTCTAAAGGACCGGGCCCGGCATGGCCTAGCGCGTAAGGCGGGCGACTCGTAATCCGAGGGTCGCGGGTTCGCGCCCCCGTCGCGCTAAACATGCTCGCCCTCCCAGCCGTGGGGGTGTATAATGTGACGGTCAATCCCACTATTCGTTGGTAAAAGAGTAGCCCAAGAGTTGGCGGTGGGTGGTGATGACTAGCTGCCTTCCCTCTAGTCTTACACTGCTAAATTAGGGACGGCTAGCACAGATAGCCCTCGAGTAGCTTTGTGCGAAATTCCAAAACAAACAAACAAACAAATCTAAAGGACCGAATTTTTTATCTTATTTTACTCATACTCTTAAAGCTAATATATAGAAAGGTTTTTTTTAGACACTGCTGCTTGAAATCACATTTTTCCACTAAAACTACTATTGGTACAACACCTACTGACACCGTAACAACTAATTAAACTGCTACCACTGGCATTTTTACTATAAATTCCAGTATTGTTGGTAATATTACATCCGACTCTACACACAATTTTTAAGTCACTGGAACCGAAACAGCACCCGAAGAAGAACTACAAACTCAATAACACCATTCATCTTCGTCAAACTGTTTGTTTGTTTAAAATTAAGCACAAAGCTACACAATAGGCCATCCATGCTCTGTCAACCACAGACATCGAAACTTGGTTTATACCGTTGTAAGTCCGCAGACATGCCTCTGTGCCATTCAGGGGCTCGTCGAACTGAAATACGTACACTAAATCAAAAACTCCACAACCCAATATGAATAAAGAAAAAATTAATGCTTTACCTTCAGTCCAAATTTGCACAAATATGATGATTAAACCAGCTGACAAGGATGCAACTTTGGTCGCATGGCAATGATATTATTGCATGCAAGAAGCCTTAAAAAACTGAATAAATCACAATTTCTGCAAGACATTTCGTATATAAGAAACACATTCAGAAGAGATCCAAGAATTTGTAAAATGCAATAAACTTCCATATAATACCAAAAACCTAATTTTAAAAATTCCTGAAACAGAAACTTTCTACTTGTTGTCAAAGATTCACAAATTATCTAAATTTTGTCCTACAACCTCTGGTCGTCTCTCTCCTCTCCTGTGTTAAAGATGCCACAGATGTTCTAAACCTCCATAAATATTTTGATTACACAAAATCTGTAATTTACATCTTTATTATGGAGATACAATCCCTGTACATTATTGTTCCTTTAGGTGGTGCCATGGTAACTCTTAAACATTCCTTGAACAAACGCTAAATTAAATTTTCGACCGCTGAAACCCTCCTTCAATATACAGAATTAGTACTTTACTTTCGAATTCAACAATTTACCGGTATTTCAATGAGTCGTTTCCTCGCTAATCTGTTTGTTGGCTACCCTGAGGAACACCTTTATGCCAATTTTGATATTTTCCCCACCTCATTATCTGTTACATATACTTAAACCTAAGTAGAGAAGTCCATCGACTTTGTCCAACAACTACACAACACACAGTGACTTATCCAAATGTATGGTAAACTATCACTTCCAAACAATAACTAAATTTAACACTCACACTATTCTTAAACTATCTAAATCATAACACACAACTTAAATGCAAAGAGTCGTGTATACCTAACACTAATGCTCCAGCATTGTTTTAAGGCATTTCATTACCCTACTCTGTTAAAACTACCATACACTGCATAAACACTGATAGATACTTTTATTTAAACTGTGGCTATTAACATTTCTACAAAATCAAAAGTGCCATCCTTAAAGGGCAGTTTACAAGAGTGAGACACTTATGTCCTAAGGACCAAGACTTTTTTTCCCAATACCAATAAGATGACAGGATTTGTCCAACAGCGCAGAAAGCCCGCAAATCAAATGCCATCCAACCTAAGGAGAAAAGTCAACATGATGGAAACCCTTACTTTCAAGATACCATCCCCTCAACAAACTAATAGCTTGTATCATATAAAAAGTTTTAAATTGCTGATTACTGATTCAGCCGCTGCCAAAATATTTACTACATCTATCTTAATGTTTTAAAGACGTAATCCCAACTTCCAAAATCACTTGGTAAACTCAAAGATACAGGACAATGCTCTCCCTGTTGTTGTAACACACCATTGTGCCGTATTATATTTGCCCATACATTTCAAACAACACCATAAAAACTGGTCCTAGTTATTCTTTCCACATCAGAGGATGTCACATCGTCATGACAAGATATGTCATTTACTGCATTCAGTGTAGTAGGTATCATAAACTAAATATTAGAGGAACAGCCTGCAGACTGGGTGATCGTTTACGTGAATACCTTAGGTCTGTAAAAGAATCTTCCTCTGATCTTCAAGTTCATAGATACTTTATTTCTTCTACCCGCAGTGGTATTCCCAACATTGTAGTCTCAGTCATGAGAAATTTGCTGTTCAACAAACTAAAACAAGAAAGCATTAAACACAGTTTTATCTTCCAACTCAAAATCAGGTCTCCATGTGGTATATATACAAAAAATATTTATGCTCAAATAATTATTAAACCTTATCAACCCTTAATCTAATTTCATCCACTTAAATCTTTTCTTTCGATGCGTTCATATCACATCTTATTTCAGGTTACATTTTCCTCGTTAAGCTTACCTATGCAAAAGTTTTATCCACCCTGTAATAATTTATCTACACTATTATTTTATTGTATTAGGAAATAGTTTTGTTATTCAGCATATTTTTGTTTATTATTTCTAAATCTAATCTTAGTTGTTCTAATTTTTTCATATTCTTGCTAATTTCCATCATATTTGTGTAATAACTTCAGAATTTAAGTTTTTATCTGAAATTTTGTTACTGTACTCCACTTTGAACAAATATGATTTGAACCTTTGTAATATTTTGTCTTTTAATGATTATATCTCATCCTAATTCTTTTGTAACATGGTCTTTGGTGTTTGATGAAAGGCATCTACTCTAAATGGTTTCAATTATCCAAGTGTTTTCTTCTCACGTCTTCAAAACTAACACTTATGCAAATGTTCATTACATTGTTGGTTACCACAGCTGTATTCAGAGTTTTAAATAATTGATTATTTTACGTCCACACACGTTAGTTTAGTTACTTTAGTATACAAATGGCAAGACTAATTATACATTCTCTACTTTGATATTACAACACAATATATGATAATTTCACTTTAGAAATCGCTACTATGCGCTCTATATTGCCAAACTCACAATCATGCAATCCAGACATATCTGTCTATCTAACTTTCATAATTACTTTTTGGATACGTACTTTTAGTTTTACATAAGCTTAGAACGTTCTACACACTATGAGATATTTTAATGTAATAATATTCAATTGAAATTGGCGGTGGGTGGTGATGACTAGCTGCCTTCCCTCTAGTCTTACACTGCTAAATTAGGGACGGATAGCACAGATAGCCCTCGAGTAGCTTTGTGCGAAATTCCCAAATAAACCAAAACCAAATTCAATTGAAACAATGAGAAAAACTTAGAAGATTCTAGTAATAGGACACAATAATACAATAATCATCAATTTTCAGCAGTTAAACTACACAGCATATGATTCATAAACAGTGACTTAACCAAATTTGTTACAAACTACCACTTCAAAAAAATAACTAAGTTTAACATTCGTACTATTCTTAAATTATCTAAATCATAATACTCACAACTTAATGCAAAGAGTCGTGTATAACTAACACTAATGCTCCAACAATGTATTAAGCCATCGATGGCTAAAAAGTTGTCCTTTTTGTGAAGAGTAAAAATGTTACTTAACTTTAACTAAGAAAGACTTGAGTCGGTTTGTGAAAAAGTAAATGGTTGCTATATTGTAAGTGTTGATAAAACTAAGTTTAACCAAGATGGCATAGTATAGTTGAACGGTTTTGTTGTGGCAGATGTGAAGAATGTAGGCAGTCAAAGTCAAAAGTAATCTGACATGACTGCTTTTGGAAGTATGTCTATGAACTAATGGCCAACTGGATAACTCCAGAGAAAAATCTATCAGTGAAATCTCAACTGCAGCAGAGTTTTGAGTTCATGAAAAATGCCTTCCAAAGGATCATCAAAGATGGAATATCCAATGGTTTCATCAAACAACCCATCCAATGACACGACAACTATTGACAACAAGGAACAGCATCCCATCCCATCCATATATCATGGTCCTCAGAAGAAAAAATTAATAAGCGAATTTAGTATAGTGTTTTATTTATGTATTAGGGGCCCGACATGGCCAAGCGTGTTAAGGCGTGCGATTCGTAATCTGAGAGTCGCGAGTTCGCATCCCCGTCGCGCCAAACATGCTCGCCCTTTCAGCCGTGGGAGCGTTATAATGTGACGGTCAATCCCACTATTCGTTGGTAAAAGAGTAGCTTAAGAGTTGGCGATGGGTGGTGATGACTAGCTGCCTTCCCTCTAGTCTTACACTGCTAAATTAGGGACGGCTAGCACAGATAGCCCTCGAGTAGCTTTGTGCGAAATTCAAAAACATGTATTAGGATTGTTTAACGAACTACCCATTCATGGAAAAACAATGTTATGCAATATATTTATAACGTTATAATTTATTTAATTTACGTGTTCCTAGAGGGTGCATACCATTAAAATTAATGTCCAGAATTAGTCAAGAATATAAATACGACATTTCGTAAAATATCGAAAGATTATATAGATTGTGTACGTGCATGTGTGTTTTGTTATAACAATGCCACCTTAAGCTGTCTTCAGTGTCCATCAAAGAGAATCAAACCCCAGTTTTAGCTTTGTAAAACCGAAGACTTACTACTGTCTGTCCCTGTGGGGAGGACAGATTACATAGAGAGTGAATTGAAAAATAGTCAAAATTATAGTTAAGAGATGGTAGAACTATTTGAAGATAGAAAATTATTTCAAGGTAAAGAGTAAATCATTCATTATGTTAACTATCGCGATTACTTTGTACAATTAGTTAATGTCGGCTATAATGTAGGCGTACAGCAATTCAGGCATAGTACAAGTGTTCGAAATTGTAGAAAAAGTAAAAAGTAAACAAAGTAATTTATTATACTTATGTAAACTTAATGATAATTTTTTTCCTGATAGTTCAAAAGAACTATTTTACTATAATATTTTATTTTTTAGTTAAGTATAAGAAGTGAATAAATAATATATTGTGTTAATTGTTTTTATATATTATATACAAACAGCAGTGTAACAATGTTTTATGCCTTTAAATCAGTTTGACAAATTTTAATTTAAAACAAGGCAAGAATACTTTATTTGCTTGCCAGGCAGGAAAGCAATAAATATTGCACGTCCACTCACATTTTTCACATGAAATTTTAGGTAATATTTTCTACTATGAAAGAAGAAATGGTTGAATCATAATATTCTCACACATGTACACATGCCATATTACCGTGCGTCAAGTTAAAAAACAAAAGACGTTGAGAAATATTCTGAAAATTGTTGTCACTGAGAGATATTTACGCCATATCTAAAGCATGCTATCATAAACGCCTAACTTCAATCTGAATTGGATCTATTACTTGTAATCATTAAGCATTTGTGTATAAACACCATCGATTAGCTCATAGAAATTAGTATCAAAATATCTAAAAAATAATGAAAGTGACAATATAACATGCAGTCAGTAGGTGATGGTTGTCTGACCAACAACTCCTTAACCAGACTTTCTCCATTACACTGCTAAATTAGGGACGGCAAGCGCACATAGCCTTCGTGTAGCTTTGCGCGAAATTCAAACCAAACCAAACCAAACCATAAATGAAATAGATATTTCAAAGGAAGGAAGTAAGAGATACAATTTGCTATGAAAGTTCAAGCTCTGTCAGCCAAGTCCACAAGTGGTGTTGTAAGTTTTGTTCTTTAAATAATTGTATTTTATTGTCAATATAGGATATGTTTTTCGGTGTTCAATTTGAATAAGTTTGAAGCTCTATACTGATCGGGTTCCCATTTACAATAATCTATTGTAATCAAAATTCGTTATCTTGTATTTCCCATAATTAAAGGTCAGTTACCAATTATTTGTGCAACGTACAATAAATCCAAGTGTGTGTTTCTTATAGCAAACCCACATCGGGGTATCTGTTGAGCTCACCGATAGGAATTCAACCCATGATTTATGTCGTTGTAAATCCGAAGACTTACCGCCGTACTAGCGGGGGGCGTAAACCCAAGTCAGAGATAACTTTCAAGTTATATGCTTTTAATATTTTTAAAAAATAAGTTATTCAGCAGATGTTGACCTTAATGAAGTGAAATTACGCTTGTTTAACATGCTCTTTTATATATTTTAACTTTTTAATGTTACAATATTATTACCTTGCAGAAACGTGCTTTTGAATGGAATTTTTAAGATGCTTCAGTTTAGTGTCAAAAATTTTTACTGTTACTGACTGAAGATGGCGTTCTTTGAAGAGAGAAAAAAAAAAATAAAAAATAGAGGAACGCGGGAAAAGTCGCGTGTGAGTCTTAGTTAAATTGTTGCAGCTAACTTTGACGTTTAGGTGAGTAAGTGTAATTTCACTTTAACTGTTATGTGAAAAATAGTTTATGGGATATAATAATATGTTCATTTTTCACCGTTTATGATAATTATACTTAAATCATATCTCATACAATTACATCATGATTTATACAATCATCAGCAAAGTGGGTATAACAGTAACACTGACCGTATTATGATACTTATTGATAGTGGTAACACGAAAAGGTAATTATGTAAGTATAATTGTAAGTTGTGATTGTATTATAAGCCCTTAAATTAAAGTGTTAAACAGTGGACAAGTGCCAAAGATGATAAAACTTCTGGTGGTATTAATTATGATTCATGGGCTTCTTACTATAACTATCAAATTATATTAGTCTTACATCGATGGTGGGAAAGGTTTTTGAAAGTCTGATGAAAGATGATTTACGGAGTTCAAATAATTCAATTAATTTTTTTCTTTATTTAAGTGTAATAAAATTTCATTACAGGAGGATCTCGACTTGCTAATGTTTTGATATTTTCTGAAGTGGTTGGTGTTTATAATATATATATACCATAAATTATAATATAGATGAAGTAAAGTTGTGGATTTAGTTTATTTGGATTTTCAGAAATTATTTGACTAGGTGTTACATAAAAACCTTGTTAAAAAGTTGTATTCAGAGGAATGTGATAGAAATTAGCTCATTAGATTTAAAAGTGGCTGGGTGAAAGAAAGAAGAACGTTGCCTTAAAATAAAGTTCAATTAAATTGCATCAGTGTTATGAGTAGTGATATATTCCTAAATAAGTAAGAGAAATTAAAAAGTGTTACTATGAATAGTATTGATCTCACTAGTACATAAAACATATCAAATATAGTAGCTGTAAACTATAATTGTGATTGAAATCTGCATTTGAAAATGTTACAATAAAAAAATTAATTTTCTTTCATGTTAAATCTTTTAATTTCTGGATAACTTATTAACAGAACTTCCAAGATTAGTCCATAGTGAGTTCCTTGGACTTAGCTACTCATGTATTTAAGCTGCATTTACAGAAATATTGTATGCAAGACTAAAGAGATTGTAATTTCATTATATAGTTGGTGATTAAGCATGTCATGAGTATTTTATTCAATGTCATGCTCCTACCTTAAAAAGGACATTAAACTATTAGAAAGATTTCAGAAGAGGGCTACTAGATGATAACTGGAATGGAAAAGTTATCATACAAGGACAGGTTAAGTTCTAATAAATTGATTTCTCTTAAAAGAAAAAAATCAGACTGAGGTGTTAAAAATGAAGGAAATTGGTAGTGTCAATGCATACTTTTTTTTTCTTGTGAGAATAGTAAGGAAACAAATTTGTGTAGGACAGGAACCATATTAAATAATCAGTTTTATTTTTCTAAATGGCGTAGCTGGCCTTTGGAATGGGTTGCCTTTAGTCTTTGGTGGATGCAAGTAATATAAGGGAAGGTTTAATAAATACATGAATTATAATGGCTAGATCTGATGCTTTAAGCTTGTTTCAGTAGACGAAGCAGTCCAGAGGGACCAATAGGGTTGTTGTCCTTAAATTTGGTTTTTCTTGTGAATATTTCTCTGTTGTATTAAGTAATTTATTTGGACTATCACAACGTTTTTTTAATGCATAAGCTTTTTGCTCAAGGTATAAGAAGTTTACTGAAACAAATCACAAGTTGTCTAGCAACAAAAAAACCAAGAATACATCCCATGTTTCTTCACAACAATAAGCCTGAAACCTGGTTAATTGAAATAAATTAATGGTACAAGGTTGATAAACATAGCAAGCCATATTATTATTGTTGTTTGTTAACATAATTATAGTAAGATAAAATCAACAGTAAAAATAAGTTCAGATAAAAACATTTATAAGAAATTTAAGTTACTTTTATAGTCAATGCATGGTTTGATTTCTTTAATGTGAGGTAACCAGCAAGTATGAAGGGAAGTCTGATTATGGCTAATGTCTGTATGAGAAATGCTATCAGGGACTTTTATTGCAATGACTTCTTTAATGTGTTTTATTTTAGTATTGCAGTCCTTGGCACTTATTTTTATATTCCTGAGTTTAATGTCATCATTTTTCTCTGTACTGTATAATCTACTGAACCATGTGAAATATCTCTTTAATGTTCTTTCATTCTAATGTTAACAAGTTTAGTCTTTCATGTATTCTTTTTTACATTCGTATGATACATTGGAGACATTTTTTTACATGGTAGTCAGATATTACAGCTTAACTGTAAGGTATTAGTTGGACATTTTAACAAAGTTTAAGTATTTAAGGTATTCCTTTTTCTCTAAGTCCTTGAAAGTAGGGTATCACCACCATATGTTGATTTTCCTGATATAGGGTGATTTCCTCATTAGAGAGGTTGTGGTCTTTTTTTCATGTATCAGTTTTTGTGGAATAGTTATTAATAAGAGTCCACTGAAAGAAGAACATGGAAATTTAGTTTCTATGTTTTTTTTTTTTGCTACATATTCTGAGTGCTTTACATGTTACAGTTTTAATGATACTATTTTAACAGATACAGAGTGACAGAAGTTACATTATTTGTTTGTATGGGTTGTTTTTCATAAATAGCAGTTTTTTTTTGTTTCGGGTCATTAGTATTCTTTACAACCAGTGCATTCACAAAAGGTAACTACTTATCTCTACTTCTAAGATAAATTTTATGGAAGTATATTGATTATTTATGTCAGAAAAACTTGTCCATACATCCTGTGTCATGTTTTTATAACACAAATATCATCAACATATTGAAATCAAATACAGGTAATGTGTGATTAAGATGAAAAGACCATAGTTTCAAAATGTTACAAATAAATTTCAATAAAAACAGGAGAGAGATGAGAATTTGTTGGTGTACTATCCTTCATTTTGATATAATGACAGTTCCAAACAAAATAGTTAATCATAATTCTAGAAGTTTGACAATATTTCTGAGACAAATGTTCTGTCAGGAAGTTAGACATCCTTATTTAGTACATCTTCTATAATACTAATAGTTTAAGAGGGAAGAACTCTAATGAACAAGGATATCAAAACTAACAAGAATGTCATCATTATTAACCTCTTTACTCCTAGTAACCTCAACAAACTTGTTTCTTAAAGAATATTTGGGATTCCCAACTGAAGGTTTCAAAATTTTAGACAAATTTTGCAGAGTTATACATAGGGTAATCAATGTAGCATACAATAGGTCACAGAGATATGTCAGGGTTGTGTATATTTAAAACATGGAAAGAGAACAGTGATGAGAAGATACTGATATGTATCATTCATTATCCCCTGTTCTCATAAGTTGTGAAAGAAATTGTTTATTACTTCAATAGTTTTTATAGTAGGGTCTGAATTTGTAAGTATATATATTATAAATGTACGAATGTGTATGTGTGTGTATTCAGGATCAGCTAATGAATTATCTTTTCATAATCTTTTATGTTCAAAAGACAGCTCCCTTTATCTACTGACAAAATCACAATATTATCTTGTTTTAGGTTACAAAGAGCATAACATTCTTTGTTTGTTTTTTTTTAACCTCAACACTTTTTTAAATATATTCTTAATTTTAAGACAAACTTTAGTAATAGCAGGTTCTTCTAAATGACTGGCAACTTCTTGTATAGCAGCAAAAATATACAATTAAGGTACACTGTTAGAAGTTGGGGCAAAACATAAATCTAACAATAAAACTTTTTTTGAAATGGGTCAAAACCTTGTCCTCCTACAGATATTGACCAAAATCATGGATTTCTCTACATACTTGATGATTATTTTCTGTTAAAGAAACCAAACCATGTATTTATTACAATGCTATTATAAAAGTAACCCAAATTTTAATATTTTGTGTCTTAATTTATTTAATTTTTTTGTTGATTTTACCTTTCTAGTATTATATTAACAAATTCAATTCATATTATTGCTTGCTATGTTTCTTGTCCTGCAACATTGTTATTTTAACTTATTAAATTTCAGGTTTATTGTTGTAAAGAAACATAGGGCACATTCTTTTTTTTTTGTTGTTGTTGTTGTTAGGGGACATGTAATTTGAAGTTTCTTTAGATCCTGTTGTTTATTAAATCTTACACCTGTAGAAGGCTTACATAATTGAGCTGATAGCTTATACACTAAAAAAAATGTGGAGATGGTACAGAAATTACTTTACAATATGTTTACTCACGTTAAAAGCCTGAAAATTTACTAATCTTATTGATATGGATGACACATTTGTTAACTTATCAAACATATGAAAGGTAACAAACTATTCAATTTTCAAAGCCACTGTACATTTCTTCAAAGAAGCTGGAATAAGTGAATTATCTTTAAAGGTCTCTAATGAAAATCCAGTATTAATACCATAAAACATAAAATTAACAATCCAGTGAGCTGCCATCTTGATATTTGTGTTGGTCAATTGAGGAAGCATACATTAGTAATATTTAATTTTTTTCTAGTGAAAGAAGAGTGTATGGTAATGGTATATAACCACATTGTGTCTGTTATATCAGCATGTCAAACTTACTTAGTACCAGAGCCCTTTATGCCATTTTGATTGTGAAAGACAGTAATGGTTGAAAAGCTAGTTATTAAACTGCATAACAACAGTTGTTAAGGTGTAAACTACATTAAGTGAAATGTAATTTTTCATAATTTTTTGTAAACTTGGTTACAAATAACTGGCTGGTATCAGTGATACTTAATTGACAACCATTAGCATTAATACTAGCTTAAACCAAAGAGTGAGGATAATTTTCCACATAATACTAAACTGTAATAAGACTGAATAATTGAAGTCTAATTAGTAGACCAGTAGAGGCTATTCATTAATCACTTTTTTCTTTTGTACTTTGTTGCAAAATGCCCAAAACAATTGAAGCTGTTAAAAACGTTTTATCCAAAGTAACTGACAATCTTATAGAGTGAACTTGATGAGTTCTTACATTGTAAATTAAAAGTAGTGCAATTAACGTATGGAATTTTTGAAAGGATGTACTTCTCTGAAAGGAGCAGTATGCAGTGAATCTCACTAAAAGTATAATATTTTACATTTAGGAAAGTTAATTATGATTATATTACAGTTAACCATGAATGTTATTCAGTGTGTTTAAAGAATAATGCATGAGTAATTTTTCAACCTGATATTATTAAAATGATTGACTTTGCATACATGGTTACCAGAGTAGCTGGGTGAATAAATGGTATTTAATTAGTTGACAGCCTCACTAATACACTACATTTGATGAGTTAATTAGTTCAGTTTTTCAAACCAATGTACATACATGAAAAAATAAATAAAATGAAGGACAGCAGATACTGCCAACCAATTATCTTTAATCAACAGCTCGAAATTATTATACTTATTGTACATATTGTAAAAATATAAAGGATATTGGAATAATACAATATTTAAGTGAAAGAGAAAAATTTTGGTCCAGATTAAGATGCAGAAATTTTCAGAGAGGACAGCACAAATGAAGGAGTCGAGAGTATCAGAAATATAGATATAAGAAAGTCAACAAAACATGAGTGTGTGAAGAGATATAAAAACTGAAAAGAAAAAAAATGAAGTTGAAAGAAAGCAGGAATAAAATAGATAATTTGTTGTTATATTAAATAATGTAAAAGGAGGAATTTACCATAATAGATAGGTTAAAAAGTGATTAATGATATTGAAATAGATGAGAATTGTATGCAAAGAATATAAAAAAAAAATATGAATATATTGTGATAAATTATGCACTTCCTTCATAAATACTAAATACTGTAGGGAAGTTGAATACATTTCAGTGTCTATCCATTTGATTTTTGTTGATAATATCTTGTTTTGGTTTGAAAGTTTTTAAAGGAAACTCTCCACTTCTGTAAGGTGCATGTGTAACTGCAAGGATTATTGTTGATGTCCTTAAACTAGTTTGTTTGTTTTTTGCCAAAATTAAATTTTCTGCATATTGATCTTTTCAGCCTTTGCATATTAGTTACTAAAGTTAGTCAGTCTAATATGCTACTTAAAATTTGGCAGTTTTTACATACATCTGCACAGTTAAGTATAAAGAGAAACCCCTACTTAAAATGGCTATATACTGAAAAGTACATATTGTAAGGGACACAAGTTTTCACCAGTGACACATTGAGTATCATGTTTTTTCTAGGAATGTTTTGGCATCCTATAGGATATTTGAAAAACCCATGGTGGTCCATTATGCATTTTATCATTCTCAAACAACATATAAAACCTATCCCTAAGTGAATCTACTGCAAATGTCTTTTCTAGTATTTGTTGCTCCTGTGAATATCATGCACAATTGTATTTTTTATTAAAATTCTGATTTTTGTATTTTTGCAAAAAGTGATTTAGGTGTTCAGTATAATGTTTTTATACACCTGAATAAAACTTGATTTTTATCATGCCTCTAAAATTTTGTTTTCCTAAGTAAATTAGTTTTTATAATGTAAAAACTTTTGAGTATGAAGTTTTCTCTATCATGTTGCACATGAGTATGTATGTGTATATATTGGTTATTGATTTTTCAGTTTTCTTCAATCACTTTGTTCAACAAAAGTTAAAACAGACTTATCTGATTTGAAAGAAAACAAACTGTTGTGTTGCTTTTGTGCTATCAAATTAACAAATATTACTAAATTCTGAATGCATCAACTTATCCATAGTTTTCCACTCTCCACGGAAGTTTTTGCAGTTATGTTAGGAGGACCTATATAAATTCTACTGTTCTTCGAGGCCTGACATTGGCTGATAATGCCACGGAAGGTACACTTCCCTCCTGCATGCACCCCTTTGCAGAACATTTAAGACTGGAGATGCATTGAATATTTTTCTAATTGTTTTATAAATAGTTTCAATCAAGATGGAAAATATATTACTACTTTTTAATGTTCCTATGGCACTCCTTGAGTTTATAGCCCATTTTTGGGTCTGCCCGAATCTTCATGATTCTTACTGGATAGGCCTCATTGGATGATGAGGTAATGAACCTTAACCCCAGGTTCATATCCCTTCTTTAACTATTACTGGTGTACTTTTTGAGAATCTTCTGTAATAGGTACAGGACAATTCATTATAATTGACACTGACTACTTGTGGCCACACCTGAGAATTTGTTAACTCCACAGATAAAAAATGCATATCATAAGATTCTCACTTTTTATATATTACTTAAAGGGTGGTGAGGATGAGAAATTACTATGTTGAAAAAAATGCGAGTCTGTGCTAACTCTACTCATTTTTCCATGAATCTAAGCTATTTAAGTCAAGTTCTGGATTCTCTTAAGCTCTGTTTAATTACATATTTAGTTGTTGTCCAACTTGTTTGTTACTGTCCTGCTTAATAACATGCATTTTGATGAATCAATAGTTTTTGTGACCTTTCAGTTCATATCTCCATCTCAATGAGGACATTGATTTTTGTATTTATGACCTAAATCTGCCTGTTTTTAATTTTACAATTTTTCATATTCAAGTGAATTTGTAATAGGTATTTAACTCTGAAATACATTTCATCAATTTACTAACAATTAGGTGATATGTGGTTGCCATCAGGACTGCATCTACAAACTCTGGATTATGACAGAAAAGCAAAGCTTATGTATATCCTCCCAGTTCAAATGCAACAGGTTGCATGGAAGATAGAAGAGTAGTGAAGTATGGATATGTTAATGCATGTTCTAAATTGTACCAAAGATATCCAGAATTTTAGATCTTAATCACATTTTTATTGACAGTAAGAGGGCAACTTGACATAAATACATCAGTACATGTGTAACTCAATAAAAAGAAATGTGTATCAAAAATAAATCTTTAAAGTGTATTATTATGCAGGTCTGTAGTCATGGAGCCACTTGTTACTGTTCCACATGTTTCACCAGCTAAGCCTATAGAAAACCAGTCTGAGCCAAAGGAAGAAGCACACTCCATTCCACAAGAATCTCTGGCTGTTGGTTCAAATATTACTGAAGGTAAAAGTACATACGTATTTGTGCTGTAGCCACTTCAACATGTTCCTAAGTCAGGTTTTAAGTGCAAGTAGGCTGGGATTAGAATAGGTGTATATAACCTGTTGGTGATAAATTCAAATGATAGACAGCCCACAATCATTTTGTAAAATAATAATTCAAATAAGTCAAATGTATGCACAAAACTTCATTACCCTAATGTTTATCATAGTTATATCCAAAACTTTAAATAATCTTTTTTTTCTTATTGAAAGTTCACACAGGCTTGTTTAATTGCTATAGAACCTAACTAACAAGATGAAATATTCATTTCTATCTCTCCTTGTGAGGATGAGTTCAATTACTTTAGAATGCCCTTTGACAAAAACAAATTATTTCTCCTTATCTCTGTTAACTATGAAACACTAACTTTTGCCTGCTATGTGCTAAATTAACAATCATACAGTCTAACTTTACTGTCACTAACTGAATTTTTTCTGACTTGTGCTCACTTAGTCACATATATTCATATTAGTTTGTTATAACCAAAAACAAAGCCCCCCCAAAAAAAAAAAAAAAAAAGCTACACTAACTGAAAGGTTCCCAGGCTACAAGTTGTAATGTGGAATATAAAACATACTCTAAGTTTTGGAAGTGACTATGGAAGTAGGACCCACTTTGCAGTGAGGATACTTCAGCACTATTTGTTTGATTCCAAGCTGACACACAAGTTCAAAGCAGTATAGATTTTTTTCTAATGAAGTATATGCATATCAGATAAGTCACACACATCCAAATTTAGCTAATGTTTGCAATATGTTTGTGCCAGATCTCTTACTGAAAGGTTGGGTTTCATTTAAATGTTTAAACAACTAAGTAGAAATATTCACTAGTTAAGTTATTGTTACAGTATAATTACTTTTATTAAAATTTGCTATGATAAAATTAATAAGTTTGTGAAATATCTTATATTCTAGAAAGTTCTTTTGAAGTTGAAAAAATCCTTACAAATGCCATAGTAGGTGAAGAAGAAAAACTGCATAAAGAATCTGTAGAAGAAGAGAATAGACAAAGAGAGGTACCATTTATTTGTTGGACAAACTGATTTTGTTTTCAGATATTGATTGTATGTTACTGGGTACAATTTAATACTTAAGTTTGCATGAAGTATATCAGCACATCATGAGAAAATGTGTAGAGTACAACACTTTTCTTTTAAGATTAGGCAATTAGCATTTAGTGTAGTTATTAACATAAAGCTAAATACTAAATTTTGTGAGGACAAATATCAAAGAAATTGAAATTGGAAGCTTCTAGAATTCCAGGTTAAACTAATGTATTCATTTTATTAAACAACTTTGATTTTTTCATTGAAAAATGGATGAAATTCATTTATTGATGAAATCATTTTTTATATAAACTTGCTTGACCTGTCTTTGTTATGGCAAAGGTATTAAGGCCACCTACCACAGTCACCACGTTTGGACTAATAACTAAAGGGAAGGGAACACAACTGTTTGGCAACATTTCTCAATGATTCTTTTCCTTATTATTTTTTCTTTTCTTTGTAGTTATTTTCAAAGTTCTATGTCATTAGTGAATAATCAAACTATTTTATGTTGCACCATAACAAGGGTTTGACAAAAACTAAGGATAAAACTTGAAAATCGAGAAATTGACAATATATTCTCAGTGAGTGATAAGGTCTTAGCAGAAATAAAATTGTTGTTCTCAGGTGTATTTTCAATGATGTAATTTGTTTATCTGCTGAATGTAATGATGTATTAAAAGATTAAGATGATTTCTGAAATATAACAAGGATTAAACTTTATGCAATGGGCTTAGTGTAATATATGCAATTTTATGTACACATTTGCAAACATTAAGTTTGTTTTTTTAAATTTCACACAAAGCTACTTAAGGGCTATCTGTGCTAGCCATCCCTAATTTAGCAGTGTAAGACTAGAGGGAAGGCAGCTAGTCATCACCATCCACCACTAACTCTTGGGCTACTTTTTTAACAATGAATAGTGGGATTGACCGTCACATTATAATGCCCCAACGGCTTAAAGGGCTAGCATGTTTGGTGCGACGGGGGTGCGAACCCGCGACACTCAGATTACGAGTCGCACGCCTTAACGCATTAAGTATTTTATGCTATATCATTTGATATAATGTGTATCTTCACAAAATTTGGTTGACTTTTAGTAAAGATTACAAGTTTTTGTACACAAAAATCAGGGTTTTTAATGAAGTATCTTAACCAAATATTTGTTTGTAAAAAAAATATTAAGTCTGTTTCATTACTAGTCCTCTATTCCCAGTGTGAAGTAATTTCATGTTATGATTAAAAAAGTATTCTTCATCTGTAAAAATCTCAAGTGTTAATTGTGTAATTACTAAAACCTCGTAAATACATTTCAAATACTTGTTTTTAGTTAGACTACTTTATCTGTTATTTTTCTCTTCCCTAATTGTGTGGGATTTGTCCATTTGACAGATCTCTAAACCACCATAATAATAATAATAATAATAAAAAGAGGAAATAAATATAAATTTTCTTTCATTATAGATTGTTTACAGATTATGACATAAAAGCACAAATGTTTAAGCTAAATAGCTTGAGTGTCATAATCTTGTATATTTATAATTTTTACTATATTAACCTGCCATTTGTGCCTGGCTAACATTACAGAACTTGTATTGATAATGCATGTGTGCACTCATGTTACCATATCCAGTACTGCAAAACTGACCTTTAGTCTTTACAAAGTGACCTTGTCTTGTCCATATTGTAGTGCACTAGTATTTTGCAATATTTAGTCACATTTCATTTATTATACATTGTGTGTTTATGAATTATTTAGAAACAAGTTATTAAACTTATTTTTCATAAATTACAAAACAATAAATAAAGAAGTAAAGCAAACAATTATCTCTTTCAGCTACAACCTTTGAACATGGTTAATGCTGGGTGTAGATTGCTAAGCCTTTTAAAATTTTGCATTGGGGGATATGAAACAAAATATATAGTTTTAAGTTTTATATATTAAATAACCACCAAATTATAAATTACTATATCAATATCACATAATACCACTACAATTTATCAAGCTTTGTAACTAAGCTGTATTTAGGTTTAAAACAAATGTGAAACTCAGAGCAGACTAAAGACACAACCTACCTACTTGAAATCTTGGTTTGAAAGAATGTGGTAGCCTTTTAACAGATAAGAATGGCTGAGAAAACCATCAGGATGACATTCAAGATATTAATTAGTTATCCACTTAAGGGATCATTTCCAAAATGGAAGGAGATGAACAAGGACACTGTGTGTGATTCAGTACATAAGTGATATTTAAGCAAAAAGAAAAGACACAAGCTTCTTATTTTGTATTATAAAGATGGCCTTTATGAATGTTAAAACTTTAATCAAAATAAAGTACAAAACAATGTTTCAACCTACTTGGGTCATCTTCAGGTTAACAAAGAGAGTTTGCATCTCAGACAGATTGCATACCCTTGCCCTGTCATCGGTTCTTTTTTTAAATTACATGCATTTATATCAGGCAACATCAAATTCCCCCTCCAGAAACTCGGAGATTCCATGCATCCATAATCGTCAAAGATCCAGATAATTTTTGCAGTGTAATGAGGATTCTCATAATTAAGAACCCAATGAAATATGGTGATCATACAAAAATAATTGATACCTGGGGAATTTCTGTAGTTTGTCCAGTCACTTGATAATATACATTGTTCTTTGATGAACAGCAACACAATTATGATGTTGCCATTTGAACTGCTAGTTGAAAGCTTTAACTTATGAACTGCATTCACTGAAGTCATTCCCCCAAAGGCAAAAACATTGAATTTTTATTAATGTTAAAAGATAATTTACACTGTTTACTTATTTGAAATCTGTGATAAGAAGTTTTAGTCAAGTAATCTTTAAATTTATGGAAGGATATTCAGTAAGTTTCTTGGCTTTAACTTTGACATTATGTGTTGAGACATCAGGCAACTTTAAATGTTAGTTGTATGCTACTATAAATAAATTATTGAAGATTTATCATGGTAATACATTTTGGTTATGGTTTACATTCTTTGTAGATAGGTGTTATATATCTGATAGTTTAATATCAATATGCAATTTTTGTCATTTTGTTTTACTTGGTACGTTGTTGTTTGTGTTGTTGAAATTTACACAGACCTTTTACCAGTGTTTACTGAATTAGAGAGAAAGATAACGACTTCAAGGTTTGATATTCTAATATATGATAAAACAGGTGTTAGGTAACTATCATAGTAAAGAATTTTAGCCATCTTTAAGGCAGTTAAAAAGCAAGTTATAATTAAATAATGTGACAAAGAAATGCAGATATTTAACACGGATTGTCCAGAAAAGAGATTTTAACCCCTATTTCCTTATTAATTTAACTAACCTATGTAAAGAAAAACTTACAATTGTGACATGTTCTCACACAAACTATGAGGGTTAGTGCAAAGTTGATCAAGTTTACTTCCATGAAATGAGGAGCAAAATCTTATGCATTACTGTCTTTCAAGTACTATTATGCTATTAGTATTATTAATTTAACTAAATTCTTAAATAGATAAAGAGTAGAAAAATTTTAATTTGACACTTTTTGAAGGTAAGTGAACCATAATAAATATACTTTTCTAAACTCAGGTAAACACTTGGAGATATGTAGGGACACTGTTTTCTTAATAAATGTCAGTTCTGTTAATACTTGAGTAGCAGGTGTGGGGTATGCTAGGTAATGCAATGTTCGGTATTAAAACTTCTGACTTCTGACAACCAGGATCTTGGGGACCCAAGTATGCCACAGCTGATTTCAGGACATTTATTCCCCAACTACTCTAATCTGTGATCATAACCAGTAACCATCTTTTTGTCACAAGACCTCAGCTGTAGTGAACTAGATCTCTCAGTCATTATTCAGGCAATGAAAGTTACAAGTGATTTACTTTTTTAGAATGATTTTGATTTATTTAGTTATCTGAGAAGTAGGGTTGCACATGATTTTTGAAGCGATCTGCATTCAGGTTAATTACTATAACAGAACATTTGTACAAGGCTAGTCTCAAGGATATTTTATGCTAATAAAAAAAGTATGTTCATAAAATGTGTGTTATTATTTTGGCTGTTTTAAAAAAACCAAAAAACAGTAAGTTAAAGCATGAAGTATTATCCATTTGATATTTGTGTTATTTTGATGCATTTAATTAGTCAACACTTCCTTCATATGTGACCAAAATAATTTGTTTTATATTTCTCTGATGAATTAATCTTCCTTTTATACTTTATATAAACTCTATTAACACTATTTAAGTAATCTTTTATTGTTTTAAATTGTAGGAAATCCTAGAGCAGATGGACAAGAAACACAAGGAGCAATGTTTCAAGCGTCTTCTTCATCTTTTGGATCGAAGCAGTTTTTATGCTCAGTTTTTGCTTAACAAGATGGAAAAACAGCAAAAAGAGGAACATCAAAAAAGTGAAAAGCACAAAATAAAAGTACTGCAACAAAAAAGTGAGGTAATTCTTTTAGTTAGGAATTATTTTACTGTCATTCTAGACTTAAACTATTTTTGCTTTTTTGGAAAGTGTTTACAAAATCTTATGCACCATTTAGTTGGTGGAAGCTTCACATGAAATTAAAAATTTATATTAACATTATGATATCATTTAAGTAACCCTGACCACGAACTAGTGGTTAGCTTGCCAATCTTTAGAGCTAAGATTTCATGGTATTTGTTCCATTACCACCAAAAAAAATTGCATTCTGCTCTTTTAGGTCAAAGAGAATTAAGAATGATAATTGAGTCCTTCTGTTTTGATATAATAAAATAAGCTCAAGAGTTGCTGATATATAGTTTTAACTATTAACTGTCTGCGTTATCTCATTTAAATACATGGTATGTCTTGGTGTCTTGGAAACTAGCAACATATAAGATTAAAGCTTGTCATCAAACATTCTTACTCTTTCAGACATGGGGACTTCATAATGTTAAGATCAATCCCACTCTTTGTTGGTAAAAGAGTAGCCCCAAATTTCCATTGGTCAGTATTTCAAAATTATGAACAGCAGTAGATAACTAGCAGCATTGACAATAAACCACACAAATCCTCTTGTCTGTCACCTCAAACGTAAGGACAATTTGTGTAAAAAGACCTCTTTTAGCTTTGTGAAATCCATCAAAAATATTTCATTTAAAGTAATAAATTGCTTTAAAAATCCACTCAGAATTTGTAAAGCACTAAAAATGGAATAAAACAGGTTTGTTTTATATCTGCAGTGCTACAGGTTGTAAAAGTCTGTTTTATGATCTTAAATTGAGTAAATTTTGGTTTATCATTATAAACTATTTTATTTTTTATAAATTTTTTATATTTTGTGGGTGCAGCCCAGAGTTCTACAGCTCAAGTATACTCTTGGTTTATATAAATTGAGTAAATGATTCTTGTAAATGGTTGAATCAGAACAGAAAATTTGATATTTATAAGAAATTTAAAAAGTATTAGTTTTTTTACACTTTAAAAAAAATTGTTACTGCTGCACAAACAGAAAAGTGTCTTGTTTTTTGTATGTTTTGAAACTTCAATCTTTACCACAGCATCTCTCCTGGGGTTGTGTTTTCCTTCCTTGGGGAGCCATGCTTTTTCAGAATAGAAGATCTGCCATTGCTCCTTTAGGCCTTCATATCTAGACACAGTTGGATGAGTTGGGTCTGTCCTTGGATAACATTGCTGTATCCACTGGCCAGCCCATCCTATCATGGCTTATTACAGTTCCCAACTGTGACCTTTCTTAAAGTCATCTAAGAAAAGCAGATACTCCCGATTGGAAATGCTGTCTATTACTTACTGAACATTTTTCGAACCATCCTTCCATCCCTATTTATACTGATGGTTTGGAATCAGGCGACTCTGTGGGCTCTGCCATGGTTTGTTATGGTTTGGTGGTTGTGTGCAGAATCCCCTCTACAGATTTTGTGTTTACTACTGAACTGTATGCTCTGGATCACATAGAAGCTAAGCAATACCCAAATTGCACTATTTGTACTGATTTGCTTAGTTCTCTACTGACCCTGGAATCACTTCACATTAGTTCACACCCTGTTCTTGCTGATACTCAAATCTGACTGGCTCATTTCCCTTTAATATTTACTTCTATCCAGTTTTTCTAGATACCAGGCTATGTTGGTATTCACAGGAATGAGCTCACAGACACTGCAGCTAAATCTGTCTGCTCTGACACTATCACTGCTGTGCCTGTTCTGAACTTGGACTATGGTCCTGTATTTAAGGCTTGGCATCGTGCGGGTTGCCAGTCGACTTGGATTGAGCAATGTGAAAACAAGCTTTTTCAAATAAAACCCTCTATTGGACTTTGGCCGTCTTGTTTCCATAAGGATCAAAAAGAGGAAGTTGTCCTAACTAGACTACACATTGGTCACAGTTTTATTAACTCATCGGTTTCTTTTATCTGGAACTGATGCACCAATGTGTTGTCTGTGTAACACTCAATTCACAATAAGTCACATTTTATTGTTTTGCCGACATTATGAATCTCAATGACAGCACCATTTTAAACATTTATTGTCCCAAGGTTTATCCATAACGTTATACAGTGTTATTGGCAATGGTGATACTGTCCAAGTATTGAAACCTTACAAGTGTTTTTAGTTTTTTAAAGGCTATTAACCTTTTTCATGCTATTTAAGTTTTTAATTTATAAATTAGACCTTTTTTGATGTGATTCCCTTTTAAGAATTACAGTACATCTAGTTTAATTTGAAATTAGAAAATGGCTGTAACATTAAATAACTTGAAACTGGGACTGGAAAGGACAATTTCAAGTGACTTAACAGTGGTTTTTAAACTTACCTGTTAGTCTTCCTGGCAAGTTGTGATAATTACAATTATGCTACAGAAAGTCTTTTATAACATTTATTACTGTAGTTTTTCTCTTACTGCTGTAGACTAGATATAAAAATTGAATTTAATGCTATTTATGTTTTTAATTCAAAAATTAAACTTTGACTTGTTTTACCTTAATTTCCTTTTATGAATTTTAATAATTTTACTTTAATTTTAACTTTATACCAGTTAGCCTAGTTGCCTTGTGCCATGAAATGCCAAACCAACCAACCTTTTCTGATATGCTTAAAAAGCATAGTTATTCTCTGGGCTGTAATTTGGAAATTTAATTATTCAAAGTACCTGATAATGACTGTAGTGAATGGTCAAAAGCTCAGTATAATGTTTGGTGATTTGTTTTTTGACAGTGTTTTATTTTAGGTGAGTTTAATGTTTTATATTTCTTTAAACTCTCTATATTTGGATTTTGAGGTATTTGTTAAAGGAATATTTAAGTGCAATGATAGTGTTTATTGGGCTCAGTTACTCTTCAGTTTTTGTAATTTTTTATTTAGTTTGAGATTTTTACATTTAAATTTATTAATTTGTTTTTTTTAAGAATTGCTTTGTTTTTAATAATTCTGTAGTTGAACCAGCCTCAGTGTTTTATACTTGCTATCAATATCTAATGAACTAACATCACTGTCAGCCACAGTTTCCGAGACAACATACCATTCCAATTAAAGGATAGATATTTTTCTACTAAATAAAAACTGTCCACATAAAGATTGGAAACTGATTTGTTACATTATAGCACAAAAAACAGACAAGTAGGTTACTGTAACAACTGTTTGGTGCCAAAAATGTCAACAATTGAGTACTGTCCTAAAAAGCACAATATCTTATTGGTACAGAAGAAGATAGAAAGAGACATAGTAAAAAAATAACATGAAATTTGATACTTTTGTGAGTGTTTTCTGCTCTTTTGCAGTAGAAGCTAGAAAATGAAATGAAACAGATGATAAGAATTAAATTGTTCAGGACAGCATACTACTTAGTCATTAACGAGGTACCATTTACAGACTTCCTACAATTAATAGAAGTCAGCCAATTGTATCTCAATGGACAGAATATACTGCAGTGATTCTTCATGACAAGAAACCCACTTCAATGTACTTGCAAACTGTTAATTTAAAGATGACTAAGAAGGTCAAAATGTTTTGTATTTTATTTTAATTAAAGATTTGATACTCAAACCAACTGTTTTATGAATACATATTGCAGTGATATAGCATATAGAATATGAATCACTGAAATTACTGATACTGTGTGGCAACACTTTGACACTGACCAAAAAAGGTTAATTTCTAACCTATATTTTATTTGTACTAAGAACTTCTAACTCATAGAAGTTATTGACGTATTATGTTTTTGAATCAACTGGATATTTTCTAAGTCATTAATAAACACAATCTCACCTTTGCTGAAGATGGTATGGTGTGCCCCTCACAGGTAGTATGTTTGTTAATCACCTAGATTTTTCTTCATGGTAACAAAGTTTTTAATTGTAGAAAATATTATATTTTCAGAATCATGATGAGATGAAGAGAACTACTAAATTAGCAG
This sequence comes from Tachypleus tridentatus, assembly GCF_004210375.1. Taxonomy (NCBI): domain Eukaryota; kingdom Metazoa; phylum Arthropoda; class Merostomata; order Xiphosura; family Limulidae; genus Tachypleus; species Tachypleus tridentatus. Next base: position 20,760,488 of record NC_134831.1, read on the forward strand.
TCAGTAACATCCAAGACACAGAAAACCCTATTGCTCATAAAAAAGATGATGGTAAAGAAGCACCACCTAGGGGAAGAGGACGAAGGAGAAAAAGGAAGGAGAATGAACATGACAATCAAGACTCAGAAGGCAAACATTCTGTGAAGAACATATCAGAGAAAGGTAAATTTGTTATAGAAGTAGTAGTATCAGAGCTGCTGGCTTCAAAACATTTGTAATTGGAACGTTATAGAGATGTAGTAATCATAACTCTAGATGTAGTGAGAACTGTGCCCAAATCTGTCAGTGATGTGTCACAGAATAGTCAGTTTTACACTTGGCACTATGCATGTATTTACTGGTGATGTATTATGAAATACATTATTTTAAACAAATATATGCTACTGATGTTGCCAGAAACTACTTTTTAGTTGCATGTGTTTATATATATATATAATCATGTGTAGGCTACTGTCTACCTCCCATTTTTCATATTTAGCTTCATTGTTGCTCTGTGAATTGGTAGGTGGTCTTTTTCTACTTTACTTGTTTATAGGAGCCTTTCTCGCATATACAGATCCCACTCATTGATGTGTTTTGCCTGACTAGGTAGGTGTATGTATTCTCAAACTTTTACTGTATGACCATTCTGGTCAGTGATGGCCACAATTGAAATTTTGTTTTGTGTTGTATGTTTGCTCTGAAGTATACAGTAATGGACTCATATAAGTAAAGTAGAAGGAGATTGCTTTGAATCCCAGCATCTCTTACTATTCACTGAATTGCGAACAGTTTACTTTTCATAATGGGTTTTGCATTCACCTCTTGCACTGTCTCCAATGCATCCCCTCCTCTTGCAGTGGAATATAGGAGCTATTGTCACCTAGCTGCTGGGATGGTGTACGTTGGAGGTTTCCTCCTGACTATGCTCAACTCTACTCAGTTGAGAATAAGTTAACGGTAGTTTGCTGATTTAGATGGTTTATAGACACTCCTTCTCGTAAGGACCTGATGTGTTATTCCAGATGCTGTCTTATTATATGCTCAACAATTTCTACCAAAATGTAGTTCAACACTCTGGTTGGGCATTATCCTTCCTACTATTGTCCAGATGTGGGTTCTGAGGTGGTTCTGATGTTGGTTAAAGCTGGATCAGCCACACAAGTCTTTGCATATGAGTAGCTCAGGTACCCTCCTCCAAGGGTGGAAGATTAAAAAATGACTGGCTCGTTTTTCTTTATCTTTTATCTGTATCTAGTTTTTCTGGACACCTGGCTACTTTGGTTTTCATGGAAATGAGCTTGCTGACATCACAGCTGAGTCCATCTGCTCTGGTGCTGTTGAAACCTTGCCTATCTTGTATATAGACAATGGTCCTGTATTTAAGGCTCAGTTTCTTGCCAGTTGGCAGTTGACTTGGAGTGAGCAACATCATGAGATTTTCAAGATCAAACCTTCTGTTGTCCTTTGGCCCTCTAATTTCTGTAAGGATAGGAGGGAGGAAGTTGTCCTAACTAGGGTACACATTGATCATAGTGTCTTAACTCATTGTATTTTTTATCTGGGACTGATCTACCAACGTGTGACCTTTGTGCACTTCAGTCACAATTGCCCACATTTTACTGTTGTACCATTGTTACAGCCATGAGTGGTGGACATCATTTTAGACATGTTTTCGCTACAGGTTTACTTCTGTGCCAATAAACATTAAACAACCATTAAAAGTCAAAGAGAACTATTGGCAATTTAATGAAAGAGAGGATATGACAGGTGGGTGTGGCATGTGGATCTGATTTTCTAGTTTATAGCTCCATAAACAAATAGGATTGAAGTCTATAAGAATATGTTTTGCCCTAGTAGTAATTATAGGTATTGATGTTATATTCCATCTGTGATGGGTGATAAATAAATTAGAGTGGAGGCTTAGAGAGTAAATGTCACAACTCACATTGTAGGGAAGATTAAGGATTTTGTAAAATATTGTATCGGTCATCCTTATACACTAATAAAGTAAAACATATAATTTCAACATTTGATTCATTAATCATATTTAAGGTTATTTGTATACATTGATAATAACGTAGTTTAATTACATTTTGAAAGTAAATGTAAAAAGTTGTGACATGAACAGAAAGCATACCTGTAGAGAAGGAGTATAGTTGTTAGTATTAAACAGATTTTCTCTTGAGGAGATTAATGGTTAAATTAATACACAGTCACGATGTAAAAAAAAAAACAGTACTGTCAATTCTGTCATTCAACACTTTTTGGTTTGACTTGTGACAGAGGTTATTGACATAATTATTTTTAATATGTAATGCATTTCTTTTCAGAGTTGGTTTGAGTACCAAAATCGCTTTTATTTCATTTATGTTTGAAAAATTTGAAAAATTGGCATGTAACAAATGTTTTGATGTAGGATATATATCACAATACTATACATTAATTTTTGGACACCAAGGAGCTATTAATCAATTTCAACAGTATATGAGTATAGTTAAGCAAGTTTAACTAGTTAACGGGAAGTAAGCAGTTTTAATTCATGTGTATTTTTCTGTATATGACTGACTTAATAAACAAAAGGTTGAAATAGCTGATGCAATAGTGCTTACATGGATTGACTTGGATTTTATTTTCATTTTATGTATTGTTCTATTAACATAAAGTTAAACATTGTGAGACTTGAGTTGTGGAATGATACAGGAATGTCAGAGTCGGAGTAACTATAACAGTGTTGGAGAAAAAAAAAGATTATATCTCGGTATTTATCAGAACATATAATTCTTTAATGACACTCTTGTCACATGAAATTCTTTCACAAACTTATCCTCAGGCTGTCTATAAAATTATAAAGGACAGATACACATTTTGATGGACCTATAAACAAAAACTATGCTTTATATATCTTGCACTTTAAAGAAAATGTGTATAATATTGTATACTTAAAAAAAATTTTTTTTCACTTCTACAAACATTGTCTAACTTTAAAGCTTGCAGTGAATTCTGGACAAATTCCATGCTTTCACTTAATTAAACTCTGAATGTAGAAATTTAATATTTTTATTACAATATTATGTTTCATACACATTATACAAATTTTACTCAGGTTCCAAACGAAGACGTGAAGAGAAAGAGGATATCAGCTTAGCAGATGTCCTTGATAAAGAGGTGTGTTGAAAAAAAGTCTTAATTTTAGTAAATGTTATTGTTGCAACTGATTTATCATTATATATGTAATTTTGTAACAAAGATCTTATTACTTTGTGTAGTAAGTTTTTAAACTACTGTAATGCTCTGGTAGTTAAAAACTGATTAGTATGGATATTATTGGCTGTTTTCACTGCTCATTATGATCATAAGAAGTTTGTTTTCATTTATGGAAATGAACTTCTTAAATATTAATCATTTTCAAAAAATGAAGAAAGTTTATTTATTATATATGCAAAAACAGCTCTTTTGGGTTGAGAAAATATTTTACCTGACGATGACCGAAGAAGGTCGAAACGTTGTTCGCTTTTCTATGTAAAATATTTTCTCAACTCAAACGAGCCGTTTTTGCATATATATTTCTCTACAAGTGGGTTTTCTCGACATCACTGTTTATTTGTTAGTGCCAAAAGTTAATTTTCTCATTGAAATGTCGTATAATAAGTGGATGTAATACTATGAGTGAAAAATTACATATCTGTAAATTAATTTTTCAGAACCAGTAAAGTAAATGTTTTCTTAATTTTTTACTTGATTTGTTGACAGAAATTTTGCATTTAAGTGATTTTGAGAGACCATATCACAGTATTATATGTTACTGATAGTTTTGTGTGACGGTTATGGTAATTCATGTAAGAGAAAACTATGATTCTAAAAACATGATATAAATTATTAAAAAGCTCATCAATATAGTATTTGAAAACTTGGTCAAATAGTCATTATTTTGTAACTCTGTAGGATTTAACAAAAAGAGTCCAGATGAACTTGGATTGCCCAACAGAAAAAGAACTGGCAAAGCCTGCTGAGACAGATAGATTTTCTCGGGTATATGAAGGAAATGCAGTGTCTGATCGACAACCTGAACTACTTTCTGGTGGAGTGATGAGACTGTACCAGTTGGAGGGATTTGAATGGCTAAAAGTATGGCAACATATTAATAAATCACATTTTTAATGTGTTATAGTTTTAGGTTTTATTCAGGTTTGAAATTTGAGTTTTGTCTCACTTTAAAAAGCAGTTTTATGTAAATGTTCAGAAATTTTAGAAAAAATTCTTGAACTTTAAACACAGTAAAAAAAAAAGATAAAATTTCTTTGTATTTTTATGCTTCAGTTAGACTTGTAACAATAGCATGGAACAAACATCTTTTAAAAACTGAAATCTGCTAAGAAAATATTCACTTGGAAGTCTTGTGACTGTAGGTGTGAGTGTGATAGCTGTTCCTGTATTTTTGTCTAACCAAAATATGAGGCATGGTCAGTACATTACCATTTCCTTTATTTTCTCCCTCTCTTTCTTCTAGTGGAATTCACTGAAATTGCTAGTACTTTGTAAAAGATGTTTCAAAAAACCATATGAAATGTGAAAGTTATTTTAAAAGAAACATTTAAATGCAATTTCATAAACACTTTCTTTTTATGTTGAGACTACCTCCAGGGCTTTCTATCAATGCATACATATTATCTACCCTTTATATGATCTCAAGTAAGGGTTATCATTAGTAAGTATTGTAACTTATGCTTTATTGTAGATCTTTTAATTTTATTTAGTTGCATATAATTTTTGCTTTAATTGGCTTGTGTTTTTTGTGCATAAAAAGTTGTTTAATTTTTTGTCTGCTATGTCACTACTCTGAATAATGTTTCACTTGAGCTAGACACATATGCCAAAAATATTTAAAATGTTATTTATCAACTATATCTTTTATAGGTTAGGCATTTGATTTCACTGTTTTTGACCTGTAAAAATCTAAATACAGATCAAATTTTAGCTCTGTTTGTTGATAGTAAGCAGTATTTTACTAATTGAGTTAATAGGTAAATTAAGTGGTACTTATTGTTGACTTATTGCACAGTAAAGTTAAGTCTAAACACCCCCCCCCCCAAAAAAAAAGGATAAGGCACTCGACTCGTAATCTGAGGGTCGCATGTATGAATACCTGTCACACCAAACATGCTCGCTCTTTCAGCCGTAGGGGCATAATAACATGACTGTTAGTTCCACTATTCATTGGTAAAAGAGTAGCTCAAGAGTTGGTGGTGAGTGGTGATGATTAGCTGCCTTTCCTCTAGTTTTACACTGCTAAATTTGGAATGGCTAGTGCATATAGCCCTTGTGTAGCTTTACCACAAATACAAAACAAACCAAGCCACTACTTATGTACATAAATAAAAATAAATATACATACTTAGTGCCATTTCAACCTTGAACAGTAACTGTACAACCATCCAAGAAAAGCTAAACTCAGTTTCTGATAGTTCATTTGTACAACACCTGGAACAAAATCCCTAAACTAATTTTTTTTTCATCCAGTTTCTGCTAAGTTCATAGTTAGCTCTTTCTTAAACTCAACATAATTAACTTGATTAACATTTTTGCAGTTTATAACATGAGATTTGCTTGCTACATGTTCCACTGAAGCCTATCTAAGATATTAGATTTACTTACTGCATTTATTTCTTAATTCCAAATTTCACTTAACTACACAATTGACAGGTATAAAAATAAAAAAAAAGGAATTTTATAAATTCTCTATTTAACACTTCTGTTAAATTTTTTACATCTGTGAAACAGTCATATAACTGATAATATGGAGAAACAGTTACACAATGATTTTATATTTTTTGTATTATGTTGCATGTTTATGTTGACATTCATAGAACATATGGTGAACAAACCCTTATTCTAACAACTTTACTGTTTTGTTGTAATCTTGTTCGAAGTGATTTTTTAAGCTTATTTGCTATGGTTTTTATATTTCCTATCATTAATCTCAGGATTATATCCTTTGTCTTTTGTCACATATTTAAAAAAATAACTTTGGGCTTAGATCAGTGCTCTAAAAACAAATGTAAATAAAAGCAAAAACAAATACTTGTTTGTGACGAGGGGTGACTATTTACTGAAGATTCAGAAACTGAAAAGAGGGCCTGGCATGCCAAAGCGTGTTAAGGCGTGTGACTCGTAATCTGAGGGTCGTGGGTTCGCATCCCGGTCGCACCAAACATGCTCGCCCTTTCAGTTGTGGGGGCGTTATAATGTGACGGTCAATCTCACTATTCGTTGGTAAAAGAGTAGCCCAAGAGTTGGCGATGGGTGGTGATGACTAGCTGCCTTCCCTCTAGTCTTACACTGCTAAATTAGGGATGGCAAGCACAGATAGCCTTCGAGTAGCTTTGTGGGAAATTTAAAAACATGTATTAGGATTGTTTAACGAACTACCCATTCATGGAAAAGACAATGTTATGCAATATATTTATAACGTTATAATTTATTTAATTTACGTGTTCCTAGAGGGTGCATACCATTAAAATTAATGTCCAGAACAAACAAACTGAAGAGTTTATAATAAACTGAAGTTTAGAAAAAAACCTTTTCATTTAACTATCATATCAAGAAAAGTTTAATCAGCCTTATGTTTTCAGTCTTCAGCATAAATTTAATAATAGGACTAATCAACTTAAGATGTCCATCAGAGTATACTAAAAATGTTGCCACATATCTGAACGGCACCAAAGGCTTAACATCCATTTCAGATTTAACATAACTCATAACAGGAGTTGCAAAAGAGATTTCATACTAAACCTTTAATCTTTATACAGTATTTTCCCCTGCCCTAAAATATGTATTAAATTTTATTGCTAAAAAATCAGTGTTATTTACATTTGTAACTTTTTGGAATATTTGATGTTTCTAGATATGTTTTGAATTATTATAGTAATTTGTAATTTCTTACAGTAGTTTATGTATTGTTACTATAATAACATGGCTGTATTTAAAGTTTTACATGTTCAGTGCTTGTACCTCATGAGAATTTTTGGACTGTTTTATTAGGTTTTGTACGAAAATGGAGTAAATGGAATACTTGCAGATGAAATGGGGCTTGGGAAGACAATACAATGCATAGCATTAATAGCACATTTGATTGAAATGGGTGTACCGGGTCCATTTTTCATTTGTGCACCACTTTCTACATTACCTAACTGGATTTCTGAATTTCATAGGTTTGTTCCATTGGTAAGTACATAAACAAAAGTAACTTAGGATATTGAGGTTATGCGAATTTAATTATTTCTTGATAACTTCTAGAAATTTCATAAAAATATTCAGATTAATGATTGTTTTAAAAATAAGTTTAAGAAGTGTAACCTGTCATGGCCAACTGGTTAGGGCACTCAACTTGCAATCTGAGGGTCATGGACTCAAATCACTGTCATCCTCAAACCTGCTTTCTCTTTCAGTTCTAAGAGCAATATAATATGAAAGTCAATCCCACTATTTGTTGGTAAAAGAGTAGCCCAAGAATTAGCAATGGGTGGTGGTGATGACTAGCTGCATTTTTTGTAGTCTTTCACTGCTGAATGGGTATGGCTACTATAGATAGCCCTCATGTAGTTTTATGCAAAATTCTAAACAAACAAGAAAAACTGAGCTGTAAGCTTCTTTTGACTAAATTATTAAAGAAAATATTAATTGAATGCAACTTAAATTTATTTGTAAATTTCTGTTATAGATTATTTTTAAATGTTCAAAGTCAATTTATGTATCGTGCTAAATATTTAGTACAAGCTTACCAAGAGTAAGTTTATGTATCGTAGTTTTTTTCAAAGAGACTGTATTTCTTTATTAGTGAGCTTAAGAAATGAAACAGTATACTGTATTAATTAATACCATTGTACCATTTCATGTTTCTATAGACAGACCTATGGTGTTGTATGGCTAAATGTTTTCATTTAAAAAACAGTAAATAGTTTAGTATGAGAGAATAAGTAAAAGTGTAGTCAGAATTAATCAAATATTGTTGTTGCTGAAACAAAGGCTTGGCAACAAGTGGAATGTTTTAATTGTTGTAAAACTCCTGAAGCCTGTGTATAGGGCAAGGGATCAAAGTGCACATCACAAACTTTTCAGTTACATTTCAAGTTCAGTAAAACTACTTTATTATTGATGTACATCCAAAAGCCTGGCATCAAAACGTAGTTGATAATTTAAATATTAATATTTCATGTTTTAATTTCAAAAGGAAATATTTAAATAGTCTTTTGTCATATCTATATCACAGGACACTTTGTTTGGAACTGCCAGTTTCAGATTTTATTTCTACTGCTGTATGATTCCTGACTATGACTTGAACTGCATATTCATAGTGTATATATTACTAAGCCACAATGTAAATTTAAAACTTTCAAGCTTATTTTATTCCTTTACCAAGATAAAAGGGAAAAAGTCTGCTTTACTTATACAAGACTAGCTTGTTCTGGTTACAGCTTTTGAAACATTTGGCCTTAATTTTCATTGTTTGCTATTGTGGGGATCAGTTCAATTTGTTAACAGAAATTTTAAAACCATTTATAGCATAGTGCAATTAGAAAGCCAGTTAATTGATAGTAGTTTTAGGACATTCTGTTTTTGCGTATGACAGTTTTCTTTCTTAAATAGTAAGTTGTATATATAGAATAAATTATTTTATGGAACACTAACTTTGTGAGAAAGTAAGCCTATGGTTCTTCAGTCTCCCAAAGAACAAAACAAGAATCTCAATGTAAGTTCTAAGTTTCTTGTTTTTTATGTATTTTTTTATTTATTGTTATTATAGGCTCTTGCTGTGCAGCTAGCCATAATTTGTTATAGCACATCTGGCTTTCGAAAAGCTTGAGCTTCTGGCAGAGATGTTATGCTGTCTTTCATATGGCATTGGTGTTTGATTTGAAGTGTATCTGTATTACTTTTATGAATGATAATGACATGCATATTGGAAATTTTGTATTGTGAGATGTGGTTGAACTGTTTTTCAATCAGTGGTGTTAGCCACAATTAAATTTTTGACTTTGCTGTATAGTGACTTTATGGACTACTGTTCAATTATCACAACAACATATTTTTTGAGTCATCGATGCTCACCAGATTCTTAACATCATTTGGGGTAATTGCTTCAAAATGATTATTCCAGTTACCTGTCAGATTAAGTTTATATGTCTGCACCTGTTTGTAATCTGAATCTTATATGTCATGTATCCCCTTTACGTGAAGGTTTATTTTTCATTGCTGCTGACCTATGGACTTCACTGGTCAAAATAATTTGTGCTGTTGGTCTACAGACCAGTTTCTCATTCTCTATACCTCTCAGACCATTCTTCTTACTTAATACACTTAGTAATTTGTTAGATGAGAAATATGTTCACAACTTTTCTCTGATTCATCTACTCATCCTTTCTATCTATGTCCAATCAGGTTTCAGTCTTCGTCATGTTCAGTGAGGGTTTTGAAGGTTTTGTTGCCTGCATTTGTACTGTACCCTTAGAGATGCTAGACATTGCTATTTATTTTGGACTCTTTTTGAGGGTGTGACATCTATGAGTAACATTGTATGAGATTTCTCTTTTCTAAGTCCTCAGTAGTCCAGTAAAATTTCCCCCTGGAAATCATTGTGTGGACTGGTATGTGGACATTGTCCAATACATATATCTCACATTATTTGCCTAATCAGGCAGTCTCTTCATCTCATGGGTTTTGCCTACTCCATGTAACCATCTTAACCATTTCTAGTAGATTATTCAGAGGGGTAAGTATATTTATTTCTACCTTTCAGAATACCATCTCTTATATTTACAAGATCTAACTATGTGGTAGGTGTTGCCAAGACTGGTGTGATTTTACCACTGATGTTTTACATTACTTATTACTGATTGCAACAGGTTCTGCAGAAATTAAGTTTTCCAAATGACCATTTATGAGCTTTTCAGGTAGTATTACTATTCTGTGCTGGATAATCACTCATGGACTATCATGGGTAAAGCATAAATGGATACTTTTTTATCAGTATCAGTTCAATACATTGTTCTTAGAGAAGGGTCCACTATCTCTTTATAATTTGGAATGCAGAGTGGTCCCATCTTGGGGCCTGGGGTTTAGCATAGTTGTTCCACATCCAGTAATTTCAGGTGCAAGTGGGAATGCTCCTTGCTCACGTGGTTGAGGAGTGAGGATGAATGCTCATAATTCCAGAATGAATGAGTTCTGTTCATTTGGTTGGGATGGCACACACAATACTGTCATTTTGAGCCTGTGGTGTTGTCTGCTGCAGTTTTAATTATATTCTCATCATGGCTCCAGTAATTTGCAACACATCATTCTATGGCTACAGGTTGGGATTAAATCGGTCGTGTATGTATAACAGTGCAAATAAATTGTTCAAGCCATAAACGTGGAATATTTGGACTGAGACCCCTGAATTCTGACTCTGAGTAGTGGAACCTCAGCTCTCTGGTTGGAGCTGGCTTGTAGTGCTAATTATTCATGTACATTTTCACTGACAAACTTTAATTGGCTTTCTAACTAAGCTATAAATAGGTTTAAAGAATTTCATTACCTTCTCAAGTTAAATGTTACTATTGCAAACAGTGAAACTGAGACAAATATGTAATGGCAAAACAAAATAATCATTATAAGTAATCTCGTAAAGAAAGAGTATTGCTTATAAATATTCAAGTGGTATGAGTGAAGCACATCATGTGGGTTTGATGGGCTTTTTAATATCTCAGAAGGACCAGAATTCTGGTTTGTCAGTATGTTTAGCATGTGTTTGTAATTTGGCTGAACAGCCAGAAAAACAACTAAAATTGACAATTAAGAGCATAACTTCATTGTGTGGAAATATAATAACTATGCATTTAAAGAAAAGAAATGTGTTGTTCCTTTTGTTTCATATTTTGTAACATTTTATTTCACTCTATATTAATGGTTTTACTTTGTTTAATTTCAAGAAAATAAGAGGTAAAGGTAACTTTCTTATTATGAAAAACTTTTGATCTTCATTTAAGAAGTTCTAGAAGTTATATAAACAAAATATGAAAATTGCAGGATAAAATTATTTCACATTTTCTTAGGTTCCTGTCACACTATATCATGGAACACCTGAGGAACGAGCTGTCTTGAGGAAAAAAATTGGAAAGTCATACACTGTGATTGGAAAATCTGTCCATGCCGTAGTACTTACTTCTTATGAGATCACTATAAGAGATCGAAATTTGTTACAAAACTTTGAATGGCGATATATTATTGTAGATGAAGGACACAGGATGAAAAATTTCCAGTGCCGTTTAATCAGGTGATATTTGTAATTATTTCATTTTAAAAGGAAGAGAAATAGGGAGGGGTGAAACATTTTCAAGAATATACAAGTATCAAAAATAATAATAAAACATTTTGTTTCAACAAAAATAAAGCAAAGAAAAGTATAATTTCAGTAAACATGTCCTATGTCCTTTCTACAAGTTTCGTTTTTAACAGTTGTCATTATGAAACTAAACATTCTAAATTTGGCACAGTATATGGTTATTTAGATTGTGCACATACAGAAAGTACCTCAGAAAAACAATCTAATATCAAGTTTGTTTTTGGCTTTTAAGTATTAAAAGTAGTTAATATAGTCTCTAAAGATGTAAGAGTAAAAATATTTAGATAAAACACTACAATAGGTGCAGTTGCAGTGGATGTACAATAAAATATGATCAGGTGGTGTTTTAGTTGTTTGTATCTGAGGTAATAAAGATCCAGTAAGAAGAAAAAAATATATACATTCAGTCACTTGTGTGAAATGTTTGAAATTTAGTTCTCTTATCACATATATTATTCAGGAATATTTTAATTCTGTTAGAACGCAATTTTATAGGATTGTTTGTCTAGGGGGTTACTCAGCAGTATTATTAAATTTGCTGTAGTGAATAATAAATATATTGTAACACTTGCTTGCATTATGTCAATTAGGTACTTTTTTTTTTCTAGGGAGCTTAAAAAATATAGATCTGTTAATAGGCTTTTGCTTACGGGAACACCTCTACAAAATAACCTATCTGAACTATGGTCTTTGTTGAATTTTCTTCTTCCTGAGATTTTTGATGACCTCCAAATGTAAGTAACCAGTTTGTATAGTGCACATTTTTTTGATGGCTCTTTCTTTAATCGCATCATTTGCTACACACATACAAACACAGTGGCACATAGTGTTTTCATTCCATAAGTGTTACTGCAATCAAAACTTTATGGTCACTGTTTTAATGCACATAAAATGTCAAAAGTAAAGTTAATTTTTAAAAATTTTCCAGACAATTTACAAGCAGGACAAAAAAAAATAACATCAGTACATAAAAAATTACATAAGTAAATTTGTAAAGAAAATATATGCCATTTGTTAACAAGTAAAGAAATTCTTGATGTAAATTTCTGCAAAATTTGAAAAAAAGCATATGTATAGATGAATATTTGGGATTGGGATTGTATAATACTTAGTCCTCTGGTGTGATCCAACAAACTTATGTTGTTATTAAACTGGAGTATCAGTTAGTATTGTATATTAGGCTTTGATTTAATAAATTTAACTTGCACGTTACCGAGTTGATTACTGGAACTTCTTTACTATAATGTAAATTTTGTAGCACGTACTGGTATGAAAGTGATTGACGTCTGTAGTGAAAAGCAGGAATAAGTTGTGGTTATCTTGCAATGAAAATTCTAAATGAGTGTACAATGAAAAAAATATATATAAATACAACATAGATGTAGAAAGTTGCAAAATTGTTTTATTTTCATCAAATAGTTTTGAGTCTTGGTTTGACATCAGTTATCTTATGAAAGAAGGAGTTGATGAAGAAATTGTTGCTCAAGAACAGGAGAAACAGATAATTGCTACCATGCATCAGGTAGGAACCTAGCTTAAAGTTTGTATTACCAGATTCTCATGTGCATCAATTCCATATTCAGCTGTATAACATTTAATCATGTAAGGATAATTCCATTTCATTACTAGGATGTGAAACTTCTATGATTTAGGCAAGCAATACCTGTATTTATGGAAATGCTGTATGAAAGCTTATTTTAATTTCTTTGGAGGAAAAATGAAACATAAATCATAATTATTTCTCTATGAACAGTTTGGAAGGCACAGTAAATACAAACTTGAATACATTAATAAATTGTGTAAGAACTACATAATCAATTAGATTTAGATTAGTAAGCTGTACATATGTGAATACAGGTGTTTAAGTGAGAAAAAATTCAGTGAATGTAAACTGGATTTTTACTAAGGAGAAAAACATAACAGAAATTTGTGTTTTATTCATATCAAAATACATAAAATACAACAAGCAAGGCTGTTTACTATTAGTTATTGAATTGTATGAATAAAATGGAAGTGTAATGTTTTTGCACACTGTTTCCCCACATTTTGTCTTTTTTGTTGTTAAATTTAACCTTCATTATCTGGTTTACCATATTGTGTTGTAGTAGAGACCTGATGGTTGGAGACTCAGACCAAAACATTGTAATAAATTAAATGATTAAAAATAAGGCAAAAATAATGAAAATTGTGTATAAAACAAACTCTAACATTTTTATATGTTAACACCATGTCTAAATTTTAATGTTCTTATAATAAATAAATAAAATTAATGAATGAATAAAAAATCCAAACGATCAGCTTATAAAACAAAATAAAAACATTTGTTGTTTTCAGTAGCTTATGATGTCAATGAATTCTTTGATTTTTTAAACATTTAAAGTTAGCCAGCCTCATTTTCAAGACCTGAGTGGGGTCAGTTGTCTGTTTACTATAGTAGTTAATTTTAAACATTGTAAATAAGTACATTCTCTTTCACCTTTATTAGATCCTTAGTCCATTTCTGCTGCGAAGAACAAAGGCTGATGTTGATCTTATGCTTCCACCTAAGAAAGAACTAATAGTGTATGCACCTCTTTCTGCACTTCAGAAAAAATTCTATGAGAGTACTGTAAATAAGACAATCCAAGGTGTACTTGCAAAACAACAAGTAAGTAATGAGTGATTTTCATATGAATGTTGGTAAATTCTACATATCTACTTTTCCGACCTTTTATTGTAATCTAAACATGCAGCATGAAACATGAGTGTGATTTTTGTTTAAGGAATAATGCTTAGGGATGTAAGCCTAATAGTTGTAGGGGAAAATGTGTTAAATTCCAGTCATAACAGCTTTCTCCCCACCTTCCCTTGTTTATGCTTGAAAAGCAGGATGCACAAGAATATATAGCTAACTGAAGTTCTACTCCTGTAGTTATGTTTGTCTCATTAGTTATATAATTTATCTTTATTGACACAGTGTTCAGTCAAGTTGACTGGGCCCTGCATGGCCAGGTGGTTAAGGCACCCAACTCATAATCCAATGGCTGTGGCTTCGAATCTCTGTCACACCAAACATGCTCGCCCTTTCAGCCATAGGGTATTATAATATGACAGTCAATCCCACTATTTGTTGGTAAAAGAGTAGCCCAAGAGTTGACAGTGGGTGGTGATGACTAGCTGTCTTACACTGCTAAATTAGGGACAGCCACTGCTGGGAGCCTTCCTGCAGTTTTGCACAAAATTGTAAATCAAACTAAGTTGACTGACCACATGACCTGTTTGTATGTGTTTAGTCTTTATAGATTTAATACTTCTAACTTTTAATATAGTCTGTATATGTATGTTTCTTCACAAAATTTGTCAGTCTTTCAGTTAACATCATAAGTTTTTCACATACAAAATAACTTTTAAATGTAGTATGTTTAATAAACTAATATAAATGTTTGTCCATTGACCCTATTGTGACGGGTCAAAGGTCATGTCTTCACGTTTCTTGATTTATATTCAAAATTTTATTGAACCATTATTTTATGAATTTATACCAATAAATTTGGTATTAACTTGTAGATTATTAAAATTGAAATTTTAGTGTTATATGTTAGTTAATTTCTTAATTTAAAGGAAATATTAAAAGAACACACCTAAATATCAATTGCTATGAGTCATGTGGTCTACTGAATGCAGCACTAGTTAAAATTATATATTTTGATGTTGAAATACTGAGTCCATAGTTTTGTATGAATTAGAAACTCAACAATATTGACAATCTAGAATGTAAAATAAAAACTTCATATCTTGTCATTATGTTAGGATATGGATTATATACTGATTCAAACAGTTCTTGTCTTCATTTTTGGAAATGGTCCCTTATTTACACTTGCTTGCATATGTGACGTAAATAACCACTCAACAATTAAAAGCTTTTTCATTCTTTCAAACCAAGATTTTGGTGAGGTAGGTTGTGTCTTTGGACTGCTTGAATTTTTTTTTTTTGACCTAAATTCAACTTTGTTACTAGCTTGATGAATTATAGTGAAATTCTGTTGTATTGATACAGTTATTAATGGTTTTTGGTTATTCAACTGTATGTATATATATATATATACTTACAAAAATATTTTGTTTCATAACCTCCATGTGACATTTTAAAAGGCTTAGCAATCAGCATTAAGCAGCAACTGAGTCAGTGTTTTTAGCTAGAAGAAATAATTGTTTGCTTTACTTCTTTAATAACTGTTCTATATTTTAAGAAAAGAACAATAACCTATAATTTCTAAGTAGTAATTATCTTTCAATATATATATGTGACTATATTACAAAATGCTAGTCTACTAAAACACAACTAAGACAGGGTCACTTTGTAAAGACTGAAGGTTAGTTTTATGTTATAGGATATGGTTACAGGAGTTCATGTGTGTCACATCAGTGCAAGTTCTGTAATGTTAGCCAGACACAACTGGGAGGTCAATATAAAAATAGTAACTATATAGCATTATGAGGCTTAAGCTATTTAGCCTGAACCTATGTAATTTTGTGTTATAATCTGTAGTCATTCTAGAATGGAAAAACATAATTTATATTTATTTCCTAATTTTATTTATGATTGTTATGAGGTTGATCAAACTGACAGATCTCCTCATAGTTATGGGAGAGTAAATAACAGACAAAATGTAAAATCTTACTGAAAATAAACATTTGAAATATATTTAGATTTTAGAGATTACACAAATATTTGAGGTTTTTGGGATAAAGGATTGCTTTTTTTAATCATAACATGGAAATCTCTTTGTAGTTGGACTGTTAGTGAAATAGATTTCATATTTATTTTTCAAAACAAGTATTTAATAAAAATACTTTGTTAAAAAATCTGTAATTTTGTGTAAAAAAATTTCAATCTTTACCAAAAGATTACCATATTTTCTGAAGATGCACGTACTGCAACAAACTTGTGTAAATACTTTGTGTGTAAATGTATATTATACTGAGTCTGTCGTGAAAGGGTTAAAACATTGAGTATTTGTTTTGGATAGTTTGTGTTAAAAGTAATTTTTATGTCAAAATTAAAAATATTTTTCCTCATTTAAAAAGTCTCAAACTTCTTTTGTGTAATCTCTAAAACATTTGAAATGCATTTCAAAAGTTTTTTTGAGTAAAGATTTATATTCTATCCATTTTTTATTAATCATAACTCAAAATTGGGTTGGTAAATTTGTCCAACCTTGTAACTACCAAGAAAATCAAAATAAATCTGAATTACCCTTTTTTCAGAATGACATTAAATTATAACAGGAAGCTGCATTTATTTATCTTAAGTAGCTTTATTCTTATAACAGCATACATCTATTTATAATTAAATTTTATTGCTCTTTGAACTGTGTCTTACTACTATCCTCACTATTACAAGTTATAAATCACTTGGGAAACATGCAGCTCCTGTGTATGCATAGTGAGACATTTTCATTATGTTGTTATTATTTATTTTACTTAATCTAATCTTGGCTAACCTATAAAGATCCCTATCTTTACATTTGAGTTACTTTTATAATAGTGGATAAAAATATGAGAAACAAGAATTTAAAGTACTTACCCAATTTTCTTTTTTTCTTGCTATTGATCGTTGAGAACATTTAACCCTACTTTTTAATACTAATAGGAGTAATTCACTATATAAATTTTATATTATTAAATAATGCACCAAAGAACAGACTAACATGCAAAAAGTAGACACTTTCCTAAAACTCAATTTTTAGTCTTTCTAATTATATAACAAGAGCTGTTACAAATTAATCTAAGTTAATCATTAAATTGCTGAAATGTTTGTACTCTGAGTGAATTTGTCTGTTATTTGTTCAGAACACAATGCTATGCAATATATTATATGATAGATGAAAACCTTGACCTTCTATTAGTTATATGTTCTAGTTTATTAAATGTGTGAGAGAGAAAGAACTATCAACTATCAACAGAGGATGTGACAGGTGGGTTTGGCATGATGGGTTAGTATCTCTAACCAAACAAAATTAAAGGCTATAAAACAATTATAGTTTGTCTAAGCAGTGATGATTTTTTAGTAGATAATTAACACTTACTTTGGTAATGGGTGGTGTATAAAATGGAGAAGACAAGATGCATAGAGAAAATGTTACGTGCCTTGCTGGGGGAAATTTAAGACATTTTTAAAGTATTTTTTTTTAGAATTAGGAACTGCATACTATTAAGATATGGATTATTAGCTAAGAGTTTATGCTATTCAAATTGTTATAATATAAACAAAAAGTAGTTTATTAAAGTTTCTTAGTGTAAGACATTAAAACTTTGTCATGCTTAGTAAAGGATATCTGGGAAGAAAGGGTTAATTCATATACTTTCTCTTTCCTTTTTGCAGATTGTTTGAATTCTAAACATTAAGATTGCTATTGAAGTTCTTTATTGCTATAATTAGATCTTGTGTAAATTTCACTAAAGCTACTTAGAAACTAATCAAACTCTGTTATGAACTATTTGTAAAAAAGGAAGAGGAAGATATCAAGTTTGATGACAAAGGTCGACCTAAAAGGAATTGCAAACAGAAAATAAAGTATGGTGATATGAGGGACAGTGACTTTGAAAAGATGCTACATGGCGAATATGAAGATACTAATGATGATTCTTCTAATACTAGCTCTACTGTTCCTATTCAGTAAGTTATTCCTTTTTTCTTGTTTTTTTCATTTGCTTATTGAATATTTTTCTAATTTTTGATAAAATTACTGAATTACTTTTTTCTGGATAAGTAGAGTATCCTCTTTTTTTATTTTTTGTTCTGAAAATACTCAGAAATTAGACACTTTAGAGAATTTGTACCAAGTTTTATGTAATTTATGTAAAAATTCATAACTTTTGTTTTTGTTTTTTAGGTTCTAAAATGGTAAAATATTTCCTTTCATCTTAAATATTTGATTTTTGCATACTTTCAGTTTTAACTTGTTTGATGCTCTTAAAATTTGTTATACTTTTTATTTTGATTGCTGAAGTAGTTTAATTTTTTCAATAAATTTTAACATGCTTTGGCTGAAAAAGACATCTGTGAACTGATTTCTATCAGGATAATGGCACTGTTAAATTTGCACTATATAATTGAATCGTATTTTGCCTACGGTATTTCTGGTTGACCCTTTCTTAACAGACTCAGTTAGTGTGATCATCAGAGTTACCATCAATAACTTTTAAGGTGTTTTATTTAATATGATCGTTTAACCTAATAAGATTCTAATTATTACATTTTATATACTTTCATAATAATAAATAATGTACATGAAAAACGAGAAATATTCTGCTTATTGTGATACGTGTCAATAGATGCTCTTTGGGTTTCCTTGGCAGTGACACTTTAGTTTTTGTCAGAACAGTTGGGACATTTCCATATTACCCTAGGATTGATAAACTTAGGCAGTTTGGTTTAGATTTTTAAAATAATTTAACCTTTCTAAATTGTATTTTAAGTCATAACTAGTGCATAAGTAACTAAGATATAAAACTGAAACCTAAATGAAATTTCATTGTCTATCTGACTAACATATTTATAGGTGAGAAACAACACTGAAGCTGTAGTGAGAGCAAAAACAGCAATACTGCATTTTACAAGTTCTGTTGTTCCAAGTACTGGTATTTAGGTATTGTAGACCTGGGAGGGTCTGGCTCACAAAAAACAAAAACAAAACCTCCTTCCTCCTGCACTTAATTAATATTTATTTAATTACTACAACAAGGCCAGAGTTTAACTAGTCAGTGCTTTTGCTCTGACCCTTTAAATTTACTTTATTGAACTACATTAAAGTCCACACTGTATGAACAGTTCTAATTATACTTTTCAATAATTTTAATTTTGGCAAGAGCATTTACATTTTTAATGCTTTTAAAGTAAATTAAAATTATTGACATCAGTGTCTTGGTTTAGGTGGCTTGATTTTTATTTCCAATATAAATGTTAATAGGGGATATGTACTTAAGACTATTTTTATCATGTATGCAGAAATAGTTGAATTCACATAGTGATCATTCTTTTGCTAATTTTTATGGAACATTTTAGTGAACTGTGTAGGAATCTATCAGCTAGTGTTTTTATATTTACAGATTTGTGCATAAATGCTTAGCAAGTTGATCCAGACTCTGTACACTGTTGTAAGTAGTGGATCTGTTGTGTTTGCGACTTAGTTATAATTTCTGTTACATATTTATCCAGGCTGGTTATGCATATTCTGTTACTGGTCATATATATTTATGTTTTCAACTGTTGCTCCTCTATTTTTACCTGTTATGCTCTTGTATAGCTTATACACTGTCAAAATTTGGTTCTTATAACGTTTGTGTTCAGTTCATATCAATTTAGTTGATGTTTTTCTGTTTGGAGAAGTATTCCATTCGTATAATGTTCTGGTGGGTCTTTTTTAAGTTTGGGTAATTTTGCAGAAATGACTAGCTGTATCTGATGTACCTTTATTGTAATTTTATATTTTTAACAGTATTCTGTTATTGGATATTGACAGCTGCAGTAGATGGGGTTGAAACACTTTTCTAAACAGCTACATCTGTGAACTGAAATGAATACCCATGATTTGGATAATATAGGGCCATGTTGCAAAAGTATATAATCAATGGGGCTAACTGTTACTCTCTGAGGGATATCTGCCTGAGGAATAAAAGATTCCAAGAAGGTACCTTTTACATTTCCTATTTTCCAGAAAGTTGGATAGCCAACGTATAATATCGTGCGGTAGTTCCATTTCTGACATACAGAAACTCAGATCATTATGCCATATAGTGTTTAATGCTATTTTGTTATAGAGAAAATATATGACAGTGTATTGTTCTTTGTTAAAGCTTTCTAGTACAGATTCTGTGAGTCTAACTAGAAGGTCAGTCATGTGTCTAGACCTTCTCAATCCATTTTGTATCTCAGGTTATTTTGAAGTTATATGAATAGTCTATTACTGATTATTTATTCTGTTATTTTTACTTTTTGTGCTTATCAGTCTGATTACCTCAGTTAATTTTGAAGACCCCTCTGAGTGGATTCCTGTACGTGGTAAGGGAACCTCCCAACGAAGGTATTGTTCTTTCAGTTTACCTTCTCTGGGATCTAAACATCCACTCACATGTTTGCCATGCATGGCAACCTGTGAAGGGGAGGAGAGGATCCTGGAGGTTGAAGGGTCCAACCCTAACATACCACTTTAAGGCAAATGTCTCCCTTTTTCCAGTGCCAATGGTTCGGTCAATTGAAGACATTAGGTTGTGGTTCCTTGACGTGTGCTTGTTGCAGTGGTAAGGACCATGATGCTTATGAGTGTGAAACAGAAACCTTATTACATCAATTGCAATGACTCTCGCCCATCGTACTCTCATTCTTGCCCTAAATGGTTAGAAGAAAAAGAGGTGTAGCATTTGAAAACAATTCATAACATTACCTATTCTGAAGCTTAATTGCTTTACACCATCTCATCTCAGATATATGCTGCTGCACTTCGTTCCACAACTACAGTGGGAGTACAGGCAGATCTCTCTGTGCTTCCTAAAGAATCGTTCTCCAAACAACTGAAAAGTCTTTTGACCTCCATGGTTAAAAAAGTTGATGAATCGACTTCTACACCTATCTCTGTCCCTCATATACATTCCACCAAACCCCAGGGTCCACATCCTCTGGTTCCAGGTACAGGCACTTCCTCGGATACATCTTTTTCCCTCACCCTAAGACACAAAACAATCATTCGTTCATGTCCTCAGTCTCTGGAATCTCCTTCCAACAGCAAAGACCTATCCAGTCAACACAGGGCAGGATCCATGGAGGTCGATAGACCTTTCTTGAATAAGGACAGTAAAGAAAAAAAACGTGGTCGAAAACAGAAGGGTTTTCCACCCAATTTGCCTACATGTAAATAAAAATGGCCACCCTGATACAATGGAACTGTCGAGGTTTACATTTTAATGTGGATGACATCAAAACACTGAATGCTTCCTACCATCCTGTTTGTCTTTCCTTCTAGGAAACATTTCTGAAACCTGCTGATACAGTCATCTTTTGGAGGTTTTCTTTATACAGAAATGGCAGGCTGTGGGATGGACGAGTGCATGGAGGAGTAGCAATGTTGGTTGATCAGCATGTGCCCACCCTGTCTTTGCCACTTTACACACCTTTGGAGGCTGTAGCCATCCGTGTTTCCTTGGGTCATACCATCACTGTTTGTTCTCTCTATCTGTCACCTGGAGAGACATATGATCAATTAGACCTTGATGCTTTCATTGAACAGTTGCCATCTCCCTTTTTTCTCCTGGGGGACTTTAATGGACATCATCCCCTCTGGGGAAGTGCTATTATTGATAGGAAGGGGTTGCTCTGTAGAGCATATGCTCTCTGAATACAACCTGTTTCTTTTCAGTACTGGTTCTTCTACTTATTTCCATGCACCTGGTCAGTCCTTTACTGCTATTGATCTCTCAGTTTGCTCCCCTTCATTATTTTCCCATTTTTCATGGACAATAATCCACGAGGCAGTGATAATTTTCCTATAATCTTGAAAGAGACTGGCCGGGTCGATGCCACCCAACCCGTGTGCCTCGGTGGAAGCTGGATTGTGCAAACTGGTCCTCTTTGACTGCTCTTGCAGAACTTGATCCTGCCATCGTCTGTAAGCCATCAATGTGGTGGCAGCAGCAACTGACTGTATTATTCAAGCAGCTGCTCAATGTATTCCTAAAATCTCGACACGTTTTCCACGATATCCTCGTCCATGGTGGAATCCTGTCTGCTACATGGCACAGAAGGCTCAAAATCAAGCCTGGGATACTTTCTGTAGATATCCCACACTCTCGAACAGCATAGCTTTCCAGCGGGTCCTTGCACGTGCTCAATGGGTAAGACATCAAAGCCAGGAGGAATATTGGATTAAGTTTACAACCAACATATCTTCTACCACCAGTTCCAAAGAAATATGGGACAAGGTACGAAAGGTTAGTGGGCAATATAACTCTGTCCTTCTCTCAATCTTGCTCTCTGAAGGCCAGGAAGTAGCTGATACTTTAGGTGAAAGCTTTTGCTGGGTATCTAACACTTCTGCATCTTCTTCCACCTTCTTAGCCATCAAGACTCAGGCAGAGCAGTCACCTCTTTCGGTCAAGCTGATTGTCTCTATGGCTATAATTGTCCCTTTACAATCTGGCAGTACATCGGTTGGACCTGATATATACTTTGAGATGCTGCACCATCTATTTCGGGCTTTTCTTGCCATTCTTCTGATTGTTTTTAACTGGATCTGGCAGGAGAACGTTTTTCATGATGCCTAGTGCCAGGCTGTTGTCCTAATTTTCTCCAAGCCTGGGAAGGATCCCAAGATTCCTTCAAATTATCATCCAATTGCTTTGATGAGCTGTCTCTGTAAGACATTAGAGAGGAGGGTTAATGCTTGTCTTGTTTTGTTCCTTGAACCAAACAACCTCCTCTTGCCCACCCATTGTGGGTTCCGACAACAGTGCTCCACCATGGACCACCTGATTTGACTTGAAATGTCAATCAGAGAAGCCTTTCTCAAATGGCAACATCTTGTATCAATATTCTTTGACATTGAGAATGTTTATGATACGACATGGAAGTATGGCATTTTGCAAGTTCTCCATATTTACAAATTACATGGCCATTTGCCCATTTTTACAAGTTTTTAATGGACAGGAGATTCCAAATTCATGTAGGTTTGACAATTTCCTGTTCTTTTCTACAGGAACTTGGAGTCCCACAGGGTTGTGTTCTGAGTGTCACACTTTTCAGTATAAAAATTAATGCCATCACTGAACAACTCTTTGTCACTGTTGCAAACGGGCTCTGTGTCAACGACTTTCACATCTCATGTCAGTCATTGAACATGAGGTATATTGAGTGGCAGGTACAGACTGCTCTCAGTTGTTTACTAAAGTGGACCATGCAAATGGCTTTACCTTTTCTCTCTCTGAAACCATTTGCATGCACTTTTGCCACCAATGGGGTATTCATCCTGATCCAGAATTTTATATCAGTGAAATTTTCTTGCTGCCTGTAGTTTCTGAGACAAAGTTCTTGCATCTTATCTTTAATCTTAAGCTGACCTTTATACCACACATCAAGCAGCTATGGGTCAAATGCACAACAGCACTGAACATCCTCTGTGTCTTCTCTTCCACCACTTGGGGAGTGGATTGACATTCTGTGCTAAAGATATATCATGCTCATATTCAATTGAAACTCGACTATGGATCACTGGTCTATGGATCTGCCAGACCATCAGCCTTAAAGATCCTAGACCCTATTCATCATCAAGGACTTCGGCTGTGTACTGGAGCTTTTCACACTTCCCCAGTTCAGAGCTTACACATAGTCTCATGAACCTTCTTTGCACCTCTGCCATTTGCAACTGTCTTTACTATATCCTTTGAAACTTCATTCCTTACCAAAGCATCCCACATGGGGTTGTGTTTTACTTCCTTGATGGGCCATGCTTTTTCAGACCAGACGGTCTGCCATTACTTCTTTTGGCCTTCGTATTCAGGTGCAGTTGGATGAATTGGGTCTGTCCTTGAATAACATTGCAGTATCCACTGGTCAGCCCATTCCACCATGGCTTCTTACAGTCCCCAATTGTGACCTATCTTTAAGTCATCTGAGAAAAGTAGACACTTCTGATTGGAAATATTGTTTGCTATTTGCTGAACATCTTTCAAACCATCCTTTCATTCCTATTTATACAGATGGTTCAAAATCAGGTGACTGTGTGGTCTCTGCCATGGGTTGTTGTGGTTTGGTGGTTGTGTGCAGAATACCCTTTACAGCTTCTGTGTTCACTGGTGAACTGTACACCATTTCTCTTGCCTTGGATCACATTGAAGCTAAGCAGTATCCAAATTGCACTCTTTATACTGACTTGCTTAGTTCTCTACTGGTCCTGGAATCGCTTCACTTTAGTTCACACCCTGTTCTTGCCAATACACAAATCTAACTGGCCCATTTCCCTTTAACATTTACTTCTATCCAGTTTTTTTGGATACCAGGCCATTTTGGAATTTGTGGGAATGAGCTTGCCGACACTACAGCTCAGTCTATCTGCTCTGGCACTATCACTGCTGTGCCTGTTCCATACATGGACTATGGTCCTGTATTCAAGGCTAGGCTCTGTGCCAGCTGGCAATTGACTTGGAGTGAGCAGTGCATAAACATGCTTTTCCAAATAAAACCCTATATTGGACTTTGGCCATCTTGTTCCCGTAAGGATCAGAAAGAGGAAGTTGTTCTGACTAGACTTCGCTTTGGCCACAGTTTTTTAACTCATCGTTTTCTTTTATCTGGAACTGATGCACCAGTGTGTGTAGTTTGTATAATACTCAGATCACAATAAGCCACATATTACTTTCTTGTCATTGTTTTGATTCACAACGAGGGCACCATTTTAAGCATGTTCTGTCCCAAGGTTTGTTCATAACGTTAGACAGTGTTATTAGTGATGGTGGCACTGTCCACCTTGGTAATATTTTTAGTTTTTTAAAGGCCATAAATCTTTTTAATGTCATTTAAGTTTTTTTAATTTATACTTTACACCTTTTTAATCTGGCTCGCTTTTAAAAATCACAGTTCATCTAGTTCGATTTGGAATTAGAAACTGGACAAAACATTAAGTAACTCGAAACTAGGACTGGAAATGTCAACTTCAGGTGACAAATGCTGCTGTTTGAACTACCCATTAGTCATCCTGATGAGTTATTATTATAATTTTGCTACATATCTTTTAAAACCTTTTTCTTACTTTCCTTTTTGAAAATGGCCATAACATCAAATAACTCAAAACCAGGGCTGGAAAGGCCAACTTCAGGTGATTGACAGTGGTTTTTGTACTTACCTGTTAATCTTCCTGGCGAATTATGATAATTACAGTTATGCTACAGAAAGACCTTTACAACTTGAATTACTTTAGTTTTTCTCTTAACGTTGTGGACTAGATGTAAACATTAGTTTTATGCTATTTATGTTGTTTTTTTAAGTTCATTTTGTTTTACCTTAATTTTCTCATATGAATTTTACTAAATTTACTTTTAACTTTTTACCAGATGTGCCATAAAATACTAAATCAATCAACCAACCAATTTTGAAGGTATGTGGATG
Source organism: Tachypleus tridentatus (assembly GCF_004210375.1). Classification (NCBI taxonomy): domain Eukaryota; kingdom Metazoa; phylum Arthropoda; class Merostomata; order Xiphosura; family Limulidae; genus Tachypleus; species Tachypleus tridentatus. Next base: position 20,785,984 of record NC_134831.1, read on the forward strand.
GTTTCTTCCAGTATTTTACCTGTTGCACTTATCAGGCAGATTGGGCAGCAACTGTTTCATTTATTTGCTGATTTTCTTTCTTTATGTAACATTAAAATATTTGCTTATTTCCAAGAAACTTTGAGATCTATCCTGATTTAAGTGACTGGTTAAAGAGTGCTGCATAGTGTTCAATTTCCTAGTGCCTTTTTTAAGGAGGGATGCTTGTGTGCCATCTTCTAGAGTTTTGTTCTTTATGATTTTTATTGCTTGTTGAAATTCTACTGCTGTTATTTCTTTAGTAATATTTTCTGTTGTATTGTTGTCATTTATTGTTTTAATGTTATTATATAATTTATATTGGAAAAAGTGGATTGTATGTTTCTTTGTTTGTTTGTTAAAAATTGATGTACTTCATAACAGAATGGAGTATTCATATCTGGTTCATGATATGTTCTAAAGGTAATTTGTAATCACATGTTCTCTATGGAATTATTCTTGACTTTTTTGAACTAAGTGTTGAGAGATGTATTTTAAAATGTGGTCTTTCTATTGGTTACAAACATCTGTCTCAACTAAGTATAATTGACAGGGAACTTGTATCTCTGTTTGTAGAAAGAGGATGACATTTGTAATGAGATCCAAGAAGTTTATTTCTCTATTTTCTACTCCATTAAGGAGTGTGAAAAGAAAATGCATAAACAGTGTAATTAATCTATATTCCTTCTATTTATGGGAGGTTAGTAAAGTCATTTTCAAGTTATAAAGTGATAAGGTTAAAAATTTGTGAAGTTGTGCAAAACTAAAAGAATATTTTTGTGAGTTCTCTTCTGAAATAAAGGAATTAAAACTATAGTGTAAATTTTAATACTAATTCTATTGGGATTCATTCATAGTAAGATTGCTTAATTAAATTTTTAATGTAACAAAGTAAAACCATGCAGAATGTGCAGTACAGAGGTGTCTGAAATAATAGAGTTCATGTTTATTTGCTTACATAATGCTCTTAAGAATACACAGTAATAACGTGCAAAATAAACAATATCCTGTAACATTCGTAATTTTTTGTCTTTCTAACTATGGTATAATAGACTTTAATCTTACCTTAAGAATTGGAGAAAAAATGTCAATTTTGTGTTTCACAAATACTTTTGTTTACAACTGTTGTTTTGGAGTAAATACATTATAAGGTAGAGACTGAAATGGCTTATAAACAAGTTTGTGTTTAACCAAATAACTGGATTAATCTTAACGTTTACTTTTTAGACAGTTGGGGAGGAGTTTAAGTTGGTTTGGTCACTTAGAATTTTTTTCATGATTTGTTTTTAGATTTATCTATATTTCTAAAATTTTCAGGCTATTTAGTTACTTTTGCAGTTTTTTACCATGTCAAATTGACATTTAATTTCAGTGAGGTGGGACACAAAAGTTGAATCTATTTTCTTTTATTTCCAGCTTTTAAAATCTTTAATTGTATAAACACCAATACTGTTTTTAAATTCCTTTATGCACATGTCACAAAATGTTGAGTTATAGTTAATTACACTAGTTTACTGTCAGTGTATTTTAGTAACATTATTATTGTCTAGTACATTATAATTCAGTTTTATATTATTTAAGACTTTATTCATTTATTTAAAAAGAAACTGCTAAAACAGTAATTATATTTTCACATTTGCTCTCAAGTAGTTTTAGCAATTGAGATTTTAACTTTACTATATATTACTGTGGTTAAGAATATCTTTCTTGCTGGCAATAAACTACATATACATACAGTAAGGGGCATGGATTCTGGGGGGATGGGGTATACATCCCCCCTTCATTTTAGGTGGGAGGGGGGTATGGTGGATACAACCATCTGCCCCTACGGTTTGGTCTGTTGAATTGTTTATTGCATCACAGGCCTACAAATTGTGTTTGTTTTTGTGATTCTTGTGTTCTTACCAGTCGAATTACATAATTAGGCCAAGATGTAGGCTTTTTCAGTAGCCGAAATGTACATCTTTAATATAGGTGTGCTTCTAAGCTTTTCGATCGAAGCAATAGTTCATAAGTATCAGTCAGTAGGCCTAAGTATACATGCAAGTATTGTGGCAACAAGATTACTCTCTGACTGCATGTTTACAGCTTTCAGGTTCACGTAATCAGAGATTACCAACTTGCAAATTGAACAGTCCACATAAGTGGTTGCAAAAATCATACACCCCCTACCCTATTGGGTGTAAAAAATCTACACTCCTGCATACAGTTCATTTACTAGTAACCTGATACAAGTTCTTAAACTGGCCTTGAAAGGAAATTACAAAAGGCATTCCTGAGTTCAAGTTGTGCCATGCCCACTAACAAAATAAAAGCTGGGTTTCTAAGTGTCTGTTTTAAGTTAAATGGCATGCTTATTACCAAGATAAGGAGCAGATGCTGTCCTTGAAGGTTATTTTTCTCAGTGCAACAAATATTTTGTACATCTGGTTTGAAAGGTATTGAGATGAGGCTAAGTTTATTGTGAGAGTGTTGTGTAGCACTTTGCAATCATCTCTTTTGCCTTATATTAGTTTGATAAACAGATTTTTATGTTTGTATATTTTAGTTACTTGTGTATTATACATGTTTTAGGTTTTTTTTTTAAAGACATCTAGATAAGGTAGATCATTGATGACAACATAGCTATTTGACTGTGATGTTATTTGCAACCAATGAATCTAACTAAATTAATAATTCTATAGTGAGATAGCAAGTATGTATAAGTGAGCTTAATGAGGTTAGCCTCAATAATAAAAAAAAAATCCCTAGTCCATTGTCACTAAACAGTTCGTCTTAGTAGAGTTAAGGACATGAATTGGGAGATACGTTGTTGACAGATGAATTGTGCTTCCCATTGCAGTCTGATATGAGATATTGATGCAGTTGGAAAGTGTATGGAACTAGATATAACCACAGTTAGTTGGAGGAAAGACATGCATGTGGTGGTGAAATTCTGATCTAGCTTGGGATCCATATTTTTGGCCTTTGATGACTAGGAGTGATGTATGATACAGTGATGCATTTTTACAACCATTAGAGTTGCCATTTATGTAGGTACAGTATGTCAACTTTCTCTTGATGGATGGTAGCATATATTTCCACTATACTCAGTTTTTTGAAAGAAGATATTTAGTGACTGAACTGACCCTTAAGCTAAATGAATTTGAATTCAAATGACCATGGTGCTTTAGAAACATGGTTGGCATTCAAAAGCTTGCTTTCCAAACCATATTGATGAAACATATGTGAATGGGAAATATACTCTTCAAAACAAGAAATGCAAAAGGGATATTTTTGTTATTTTAAAGAAAAATATATGTAATAACATTACAAGCTCAGAGTATGTTATGTTACACGTGTTAAGGCACTGATTGTCAAACCAAAATGACAATAAAAGCTGTGCACTTTGAAAATGGAGGAAAACATCGGATTTTTCGCCAAAACGCATGCGTGTCCAATAAAATTGTTTGAGAGATCTGCATGTTCTGCAAGTGCAACATGTCCAAAATCCCTATAAAAGTGACGGGTTCTTGGTTTCCATAGCTCAGTGTTAAGCCACCGACACACAATACAGTTACGCCAAGACTGACTGAAGCACAACGCAACAACGCCATTGGTCGTTGGAAGCAGGTGAATCTCAATCAGATGTTGCCAGAAATGTGAATGTCCACCCAAGCACCATCACAAGGCTATGGAATTGTCACCAACAACATGGATCAACTCGTGACCGTCCACGATTTGGCAGACTTCGTGTGACCACGCCCACACAAGATCACAACATCTGGTTACGTGACCTTCGGGATAGGACCACCACTGTGACGTCTACTGCTTCAACCATACCAGGGCTGCGTAAAATTTCCGATCAGACGGTACGCAACCGTCTACGAGATGCAGGAATCCGACCTCAACGTCCAGTCAGAGGTGTCATTTCTCACTCACCAATATCGTCAAGCACGGCTGCAGTGGACTCGCGCACATTGGATATGGCCTCATCAACGATGGAGGCATGTTTGATTCAGCGATGAATCACGTTTTATGCTTCGTAGGCAGGATGGAAGGACCCATGCTTACTGTCGCCGAGGTGAACGTTTTGCAGCAAACTGTGTGCAGGATGTTGACAGATTTGGTGGTGGCAGCATCATGATTTGGGCTGCTATTGCCTACAATGCCAGAACAGACCTTTTGCACATTTGAGGGATTTTTACGGCTCAACGATACATCGACGAGATTCTTAGGCCCCATGTGCAACCCATCATGGTGAACGTCAACGATGTTTCTCAACATGACAATGCCCGTCATGTTCTTCCCTGGCCCTCTAGATCACCAGATTTAAACCACATCAAACATCTTTGGGACAAGTTGGACTAACGTCTGCGACAGCGACAACCTCAACCACAGACTCTACCTCAGCTTGCAGCAGCTTTGCAGGCTGAGTGGACAGCCATTCCACAGGATGTGATTCGTCATCTCATCACTTCCATGGGCAGGAGATGCCAAGCAGTTATTGATGCTCATGTGGGGCATACTCGTTATTGACGTTGAGTGACATTAAACTTCATCTAATGAGCGTGGACTTCACCTTTGCAGACTTTGAATGTTCAGCAGTGAATGTGCAAAGTTTCACACATGTCATGCAGAACTACCCGGAATAACCTTGTTAACAATTTGTCTCATATTTTGCCTTTTGCTTTTCTTTTTTTGAAGAGCATATTATTTCAGTAACTCAGAACTCCATGTATTTTAAACTTTTCACATCATTGTAGGATTTGCATCAGTGTCTGAAGTGACCATATGTTTGGTAAAAAACGTTGTAAATCATTTTTGGTTGCAAAATATGTAGTACTAAATAAATATCTGCTTATCACATAACTTGTTGTCTGACATTGCATAGACATTAGCATGGAATAGGGAGGCTCACTAGAATTAGTTGATAATATTAATTGTGCCTTGTTAGACAGAATTTAGTAAACTCTACTTAGCATTCAACTTTTTTGAGTAATTCTATTTAAACAATAGGTTTGTTTTTTTGAATATTTTTGTGAATGTCAGTTTATTCATAAAATGAATTGCTTAAAAGAAACTGGTTCTTTATGCAAAAATACAAAATTGTTTTTAGTATTGCTAAATACTATTTTTACTATTTTTCTTAATAGAAAAAATATTAATACTTATATTAATATAAGTATATTTAAATGTGAAATTTAAATTTTATTTTTATTTAAGACTAATTACTGATTTTATTTTAATGACTTAAAGTGCTGCAGATTTGTGAATTTATGTTTAGAATTGTTATTATATTAATAATGTGGATTGTTTCATCAGAAATTAACTTTAATAAAATATGAGTAATTATTTTTGTTCATAATAATTTAAAGAAATTACAGTTGATCAATGTTTAAGATATTAAAATGAGCAAAATTCAGTTTATACCTTGTTAGTTAAAGAAAAATAAAAATAACTATATTTTTAAAGAAAATCTGTGGAAACATCAGTGGTATCCCTGAAGATGCAGAATATTCTGATGCAACTACGAAAAATTTGTAATCACCCATACCTCTTGGAATATCCTCTTGACCCACTCACCCAGAACTTCAAAATAGATGAAGAACTTGTGAAAGTGTGTGGTAAAATATCTCTCATGGATAGTCTTCTCAAGGAATTAAAGAAACATGGTCACAAGGTAATTTACCAATCAATAAATTCAGATATCTTGGGAAAATCAATGATTATAGTGCATGCAATCTTTTTATTTGTTGCTGGAAATTTAAAAATATTTATTCATATTTTCCTTTTAAACATTATGTATTACTGCTGATAGTTATTCTTAGAAGTTTCTCCATTATTTGTTTTCTAACTATGCTATATTGTAGTAATCAAATAGTATAACATATTTAGTGTCAAATGCTAGGGTTAAAACTGTTGTCAAGAGATTTTATACATGTGTGCTTTAACTTACATTGAGTCAACATTTGGTTTCAAAAAGAATGTTGAATTATGTTTTGAAGACTTAAAGGACTTGCAGACCTTGGAAAGAATCAGAAGGTTTTAAACCATTTTAGCCTATCTAGTTTTTTGGGAGAGTGATGGAAACAAGTCTCTTTAAAAGTGGATTGATGAATAATGGTCAAAATGTGAACTTATCAAGACACCAACTAGAGTTATCTTCCTCTTCAACTTTAAACCTGTAAACATCATCTCCAGGATCATTGAAAAGAACACATTCTGTGTACATGATAATTACTGTTTGAATCTTCAGTCTCTTATCTGGCATATTGGTTCAAAGGTGGTTTTTGATCAGTTTTATCTTACTGCATTTTGCACATCTGTAAGTCTCAGAGTACTTGCAAGTATTTTGAACTCACTGCTAAGTAGTTCTGTGGAATTTTCTCTGCATTAAAATACTTTTATTTGTGAGCTTTCAGTCCTCTTACCATAGCCTTCATCGGCAACAGTGTATTGTATAATAAAAATTCATTAAACAGTAAGACACTACTTTAAAATAGGTATCAAAGCCATTAAAGGTTTAACTTTACAATGAAACCACAACAAATAACATGCTTTGTCTATGTGGTATCCATGCAGTATATAGCAGTTGATGGCCATTGTTTTAATTAATAACTGCTGGTGGCCCTTCTGTCTTGTATGGCAACAGCTTCTTTGATTTTCAGCACCATGTACTTATCAACCTTATATATGGATATTTTGATGATACATAATCAGCTAGTGAGCTTCATTAATGTTATATATATCTACTCTCAGAATATTTTGATTGTAAGAAAGCACACACTATAGAAATGTGTATCAGATTTCTTTTTCTATTTATTAAAACCTTCAGACAAAAAAGTTTTCTCACCTTGGTATTTAGTGCCTGTAATAAAATGACAACCAAAATGATAAATTTTTTCTGTAGATGCAGAATATTCAAGCTAAATGTTTTACCATTCAAATATGAATTTTCATCCATGAGTCTTTGGAAAGCAGAAGGCTAACTTAGATCAGATTGAATTGGTCAATTGTGGGGTGTTTGGTATATGTCATTTGGACCACCTACTCCAAGAGTTGGTCTAGACAGAGTTGATTATCTGTCAGTGCTGCTGTTTGACTTGTGTAATTCTTCAATGCTAGTTGGTTTGCTCAGTATAGCTGCATATCTGCAAGCAATCTGAAAGATCTTGTAAATGATATCAAATAGCAAAGTTGGCATACCCAGCATTAAGCTCTGCAAGCATGTGCAAGAAGCAACTTTATAGTGGCCTTGAATAATAATATTTTACCATTTTGTTTTGTAGTAACTGACATTAAAAGTGTTTTTTAAATGAGATGATTTAGAATGTTTATTTCTTATTTTTAGTGTCTAGATTTTTTCCCCCGTTAGAATATCAGTGTGTGTGTATAGTGTGGTTAAAAGAAAATTAATGATAACCCTTCTTCTTCTTCTAGGTATTACTTTTTTCCCAAATGACTACCATGCTTGACATTCTACAAGATTACTGTAATTTAAGAAAATTTAAATTTTCAAGACTGGATGGAAGTATGCCTGTCAATGATAGACAACAACAAATACAAAATTTCAATGAAGACCCAGACATCTTTATTTTCTTGCTTAGTACCCGTGCAGGAGGACTTGGGATCAATTTGACTGCTGCTGATACTGTGATAATTTATGATTCTGACTGGGTATGTTTAATTTCACACAGGAAAAGAAGAGATTTGTGTTTTTTGAAGTTTTTTTGATCATTTGTTTTATTGACACTTTTAACTGTATGCACATGTTGAAACATTTTATGGAGTTACTTTGAAAACTTTTTGTAATAAATTTATTGTTGCATGTCAATACAGTTAATATAAGGATATTACATAAGTTTTAATTTCAAAAGAAGATATAAGCAAAACTTTCTTTGCTTATGTTGTCACATGACATGTGAGTGGTGTTACTGGTATTTTAATTTGTTTTATTCCGAGATTCCAACAATTGCACTATCTTATTTCAAACACAATCTTTATATACTTTCAAAGTCCAGATTAGAGAGTGAACAAAGTAAATGTTTCCTTTTAATGAGATAATATAAATAAATTTTCTGAACCCACAACAGATGGCCCTGCTTGTCTGTCTTTAAATTTCAAAGCTGTATTCAGAACCATATTATTTTGATTGATGTACATGTTTATAACCAGTAGAAAAAGCCACAAACTTCCAACTTTTTTGAAGTTGATGACATTTTATGATGTCTCAATTCTGTAATATGACAGTAAGTGAACTTTGTACTTAAAGCATTTAACAATTTTATATCCTAATTAGAAGAAAAATTTAAATTAGATATTTCTGGACATTCTGTTTCAGTGATTTGTGTATTTATTTCACTTCACTGTACCTTGATGATTCAGCTACAGTTAATGTTAGGCAAAGAAAATAACATGTAGTATAAACTCTTACCTTTTAAAAAGTATTTGATAGTCATTACACAGACTAGAGGTTAAATATGGTAACTGTAGAGTAAAAAGTATTTTTATTAATAAATATCACTTTGCATTCAGACCAGTTTGAATAAGACTGGCTCTGTAAATGTACATAACAATTTTTAGTCAAAATACTTTGTAAGAAATGATTTTTTCTATACCATAGACTTGTATGCCAAAGGTAAAAACATTGCCAAATTTTGAGAACGTACATTTACAGTTATAGTGTATGTATAGTTCCACAGGAACAGGAGTATTATTTTAAACACCTTCACTGCCTAATAAAGTTAAAATTATTAAGTGAACAGTGAGTTTATAGTTGTTAACCAGTCAAGCCATGTTGTCTCTTCGGTTCCTAAGATTACACCGGTTTAGATGTTAAGATGCTACTAAGTTGTGTTTTAAAATTCATAAACTTGTTAAATTCATGTGAACCATGAGTGTTTCATTGTATATTACACAGATAACAGGAGAATTACTGAACAAGTGCAAATTGAGTATATTACAGAAATATTAGCATGTTTCCAAAACATTGTAATATTCATAATTCAGGATGCTTGTAGGAAATGAATGGCAAAAAGAAATTATTATTAACACCAAAGAATTACAAACATATTAATTATGGAATATTTGGTATGTCAGTATACATATTTTATACATAGGTATTACTTTTATCTATATTTATCTTTGCACTTACTGTATATTGTCAGGGAGCATAATGTCAGTAAGTAGGTTTCTATCTAAACAGCGTTGCAGAGCTGTAAAAAAGGATTTGTCTTCCCAAAACTAGTTATGGAGGATCACTTCAGTATAGTGTAAAAGATGCTATTAACAAACTCCTGTTTAGAGATAAACTGTTTTTATTAAGTAAGTTCTTTTGATCTCTCAAATTTTATGCATAACTGAGTTTCCACATAAGTAGTCATGGAGGGAATTCACTGGGTATATTACATTATTGACATGATGTATATGAAGCATTCAAAACAGAATGTTTATTTCAGTAAAACCTGGCAATGCAAAGATGGAACAAATCTACACAGTTTTGTTTAGCTTGTATTTCATGTCTGTGTATATTGCATTGACATTTGCAAATATATATATTTAGTAAATTATAAAAAAATTACCAGTAATTATATAAAGTAATAATTTATCAGTAATTCTGTTTTAATTCATTATGAAACAATATTTAAATAAGCATTGCCTTTACAACACACATCATGTGTAGTAGAGCTTAGGTAGATATCATTAACTGGTGGTTGTCAAAGAAACAGGTTATGTATGACCAGTTACAGTTAAAGAAACCCTGTCTAAAGCAAAATATGGACAACAGAAGTTTTTGTAAAAAAATTAATTGAAATATTGATGTTTAGAATGCTTCATTGACAGTACATAATGATGTGGCACATTAAAGGATTTCCAAGAACATAACTCTATCTGTATCATAATTTTTTGTTGAAACAGTTATATCTGTGCCAATAAATAACAGAATACATCACATTTATAATAATCAGTAATTTAGTGTGTTGTATGCTTGAGGAATATTTACTGTTTGCAGTGGCACCAGTATCAGCTGTTGAACGTAAGACTTACACATGTAAGTCTGTTCTCAAGGTTAGGTTGACATATATTGGGGGAGTGGGGAATGCATTTTGGTCAGATTAGTAGATTTCTGTAATGATCTATGTTAAATTCAACATTCAGGAAATGCAAAATTTAACCATTTTGCTTCATTGAATAAAATATTTTATGGGAGAGCAGAAGGATGCAACTGTTTTCAATGGTTGCACAACTTTTACTGCATGCTAAAACTTTTACTATCTTAAAATTCACTAAAACAGATCTGTATAATACAACTGACTTTGTCAAACAACAAACAAAATGCCAAGGACAGAAAAGATTAAAGACTGAAGGTAAAGATGGGCACATGCAGCTTGATGAAATTGGATTAATAGTTTTCACTTTATATATTGTAAACTATGGGGCTTTTAGACTATGTTACACTCTTGAGCTTGAGATATTAGTTTTGAAAATTGTGTATTGCTACTATTGTTAAGTACAAGCAGTGTGTTGGTGTTTTTATTACGTCTAAATCCAAGGTATCTAATGAAATAAATGCAAGTACTTTTATTAAAAGTAAAACATATATTGTTGATTTGTATTCTTGAGAATCTTCTACAAATTTAGAGGGCTTTTGCAGTACACATTTAACAAGATATGTTAATGCATTTCTAAATATATATTAAAATGAAGCAAAACTAGATTATAAAATAAATGTATGATGGTCAATCCATTACAGATATGAATTTACAGGATAGGTATTTGTCATTGGTGTTGGATTTATTTTAATGTATTAAATACTGTTGTATTAAAAATTGATACTGGTGTTACTTGCCTATACAAATGGCTTTATAAATATCAAATGTGTGTCTGTGTGTATTATACCATGTATATTCCTAAATTATATGAATACATAAAAGTAGTAAACTAACATAAAAATAATTGTATCTAGGTTATGACATGGCATGATTTTAATTAGATAGTGTGTATTAATCACACTGTTAAGAAATGATATGCAAGTGTTACAAGCCTATCTTAGTGTAATTGTTTGTCTGTATACCCTGCCCTTTACACATGGTTCAGCAGGATGTTTCATTTTTCTGTGGTTTAACATTGTTTCTGTACTGGCCCTCTAATTAGTCTTTGCAGAATACAGATTATATTTTAATTTTTAGTCTCTTGTTGTATAATAGTATTCTCAAATATCACTTAGCTTACTTCAAACTCCTAAGAAGGAAGTAACTTTAGCTGGTTGGTTTCATGTTAGTTTGATATGTATCTCTAGGCATTAGATTACGATACTGGTGATGTGTCAAAAAGTAGTTCCAATTTTGTAAAGTTGAAATCTTTCTTTTTTTAATTCTATACTTATCATTAGTTCACTTTCAGCATTTTCTACATAGGTTAATAATTTGAATATCAGATGTTAGGTATTATTAGGATTATTGCCTAGACTTGTGCTTTAAAAATATATATATTATTTAGTAGTACATTATAGTTTGATGAGGTCTTCAAAACAACTGAAAACTTGTAGTTAAAATAAAAGTATGTAATGTGGTGAACAGGCCTTGTATACGTTTTTTACATTAAGTCTGTGATAGTACATCCATTATTTATTTACTCATTGAATATAAAGAAATACCTTATAGGATAAATTATACTTGCATTTAAATATTTTCTTTTGGTATATTTAAAAGTTAACAGAAAAAATTGCCTTTTGCATTAAGGCTTCCTATTTCTTTCTGTGATTAGTCATATTTCAAAGATATTCTATTTAGGCCTCACTCCCAGGAAATATTTTGACATTTTGCTCTATTTTTCATGTGTTTTTACCATAGGTTAATGATCATGCATAAGTATAAGCCTGTAGTATAATTGTATAGTTAAATTTACACAGGTATTACCTACAAAATAACTATATAAAAAGAATACAGTAAACATAATACAGAATTTTCTTACACTGTTTGACAGAATCCTCAGTGTGATCTTCAGGCTCAAGACAGATGCCACAGGATTGGCCAAACTAAGCCTGTTATAGTTTATCGATTAGTCACTGCCAATACTATTGATCAGAAAATAGTTGAAAGAGCTGCTGCCAAAAGAAAATTGGAGAAAATGATCATTCAGAAAGGTATTTCATAAATGTATGTTCTGAAAGTAAAAATAATGTATATATGTAATAGAAATATTTCTGTCTGTTTGAAATGTTGCATTTTTACAGTACAAAAATATTTAGGGTGGTGAAAGCATGTTTTAAAAAATTGTGTTAGCTTAAACTTCAGCATTTCTTTATTATGCACAAAGTAAAAGCAGACTGGTTTAAGCTGCAACCTTTTTCCCTCATATAAACTTACAACAGAGTAATGGTGTTATTATTTGTGTGATGAAATTTACAATTTAGTGTACACTGCATAATTGAACATCTGCATTTGCAGTAAAGAAAAAATGGACAATAAGCTTTCACTATTACAAGAAGAAAGATTAAAGAAAAGCATGTTACTTAAACATACATTTCATAAGTGTCTTATGAAAGTAACCATGATACCATAGTTTTAAATGCTGTTGAAACTGAGCTTTATTTTATTTTTTTTTAATTTAAACGTTTTAAAACTCTGAAATATTAATTGTAGTTGAAATTTGTATTGGGAACAGGGTATCAAAGAACTTGTGTTTATGATGAGAAATCTTTACGTGTAGCATGGATGCATAACATGTACCAGAATTCCTCGTTACTTAACTAAAATCATGCTGAAAATGTATGAAACCATATCAGAGATTGTACTAGCAAGGTTGTGCTGTAACCTGTTATACAGCTACTGGATTGTGTTTATAAGACTTAGAATAATTTTAGTTCACTTATTCCAAAGTAGTGAACCTGTCTATGGAATGTTTGGTGTGTGCAAAATGGCATGGCTATTTAAGAGAACAAAAAAACATTATTATTTTTCAACATTGGCAAATATTAAAATAGTAGTCTCAAAGGTCTGCATGATGTTTATTGTGGTGCCCAGAAAAACTGAATTTATAATTTTCATTTTTTACCCAAATAAAAAATATATAATTTTACATTAAAATCCTGAAATAAGCAGTGTTCATGTCACTTTGTTAAAGTTTTTGATATATTTCTATAAAAGAGTGATTCAGCTTGAGCTCTGAATTTTCTGGTTTACTTGACTTTTTACTAATTATTTGAATTATTACTATACTAAACACAAATTTCTGCTTTTAGGCAAATTCACCACAGGCTGTAATGCCTTCATGAAATCCCACCAGCCAATCAGAGCCAAAGAATTACTTGAGTTACTTCAGTCCAAAGATCATGAAGGTGTGGTCAAGTTTTCAGATGGCATGAGGTTTTCAAAACAAGAATTGGATCTTCTGCTTGATCGATCTGATATGGTCAACAGATCACAAAAAACAAACTCCTTGAAAGAAGTGGACAGGCTTTTCAAAGTAATTGATATCCAAGGAACAGTTAATTAAGGTTCTTGTTAAGATAAATCTTAGTAGCAATACTGAGTTGAAATCTGAAATTCTACTTATATTAGATTTTTTTGTTATTAAATCACACATGTTGATGTCACCCTTTGTTTTCTGAAATTATAAATTATTGATGCTACTATCTTTTTCTCACCTTTTAAGCTGAAGATGCAAGTTTTAATAGTTTTAGTCCAGAATGTATTTACATAAAGAAAAATAAAACTTTGCTCATTTTTGTATTTTAGTTTTGGAATTATTTGTGTTAATTATGAATGAGGTCACGTGCTAAAAAGCATTTTTTGTTCTGGAACATGTAGTTTACTAAGCCATTTGTAAATAATCTGACCAGAAGCATCTAATGTCATAAGTACAACTTCTGACATATAAATTTTATACATAATATAGTTTTTGAGGCTATCCAATTTTAAAGTGACTTTAGTTTTGAAATTACTGTGATCTCTATCATACTGAAAAATTCTGATCACTATTACTGTGTGCCAAGTCACTTCATAATTTGATAATGTTTTGTTGCAGCAAGTATTGCATATTGCTTTAGACACTAGTGCAGCCTAAAATTTTATTTATAGAACACTATGAAATTCCACTTGAGTATTAGAAGGAACTGTACTATCATCATCTAGATTCAGGGACAGTTCAGTTTAGAGATTCACTACAAAACTGCAGCTAACCTGATTCCCAAACTAGAGTGAAAAACATCTGAATCTTAACTGCCAATACTAGAGCATGTTCATTTCTCTATTCCCCTCAACCATATCACTATTTGCAAATAAAAAGTAATTACTGGCTAGAGTAGTGACTTGCATGGAAGTGACCAGAACCCATGTTCCAAGACCTACTCTGTACATCAAAGTAACCATCAGATCTGAAAGAAATGATAAACAGTTCTTTGCCAATTTAGTGAACAGATTTAATCCAGGATTTTCTATTTCAAATTAGTGTACTTGCAGTATTTGCATTCTGCCATTTCCACTAAACTTATCAGTTATTTGGCTTATTTAGTGGTCATGTTGACAAAAGAAAGGGACAACTCTCCACTATTAAAAAAATAATTTAAGTTCTTGAAGCGAGTAAGAAAGAATTTTCCCATATGTATTATTGACATAACTGGAGCAGCAGATTTGGGTATTATTGCTAGTGTATGGGGTCTGCAGTAGATCTGAGTGTTTAGTGGTGTTAATTACTAATTGATTAAGCAATGCTCAACTTTCTCCAGGGTAGTGTCCCAAAGTTTCTGCAGTGAAGGGATTTTCTTTTGTGCTTCCTTCAAACCTTTGTTCAGGTTTGTCACCTTTTGACAATTGCAGAGTTTTGATGTCTTGTTTGCTCTTTTTTGAGCTGTGGTGGTAACATCAGATGCTTCAAATTTCTTTCTGTCCAGTTCTTCCAAATTTGTAACACCTGGTATGTTTCCAATCACCAAGTCGTGTACGGTTTCCTTGATTCATATGGCCTCAAGATATCCTACATATTATGGAGTATACACCTTTATTTTTCCATTGAGAAAGTTTTTCACTGTCCTATCAAATAGCACAAATTATTCTTATGTACCTGCCATTCAATACTAGACTCATTCTCACTGCTGCACCAATTGTCTCTTAGAACTTTCACTTTATTTCCATCATAGCCTTCACGTACTGGCATGCTGTGATTTCTTGGCACCTCTTGATGTTTGTTGCATGCTCCCCTCACTATTGGCACTGTTGATCCATTTGCTAATTTGAATCATACACTAATCAATCATGCCTTCTTGTATTAAGTCTGAGGAGAAAACTTGATTCTCTTCCTTCTAACAGTAGTATCCACAGTCCCAGTCATTCTTTTCTTGTTTCTTACCAACACTGTCTTTGTAAATAGCTCCAGCTACTTTGAGATTTTTGACATTGTTTTCTAGTGATGCACTTTACTTCTTGGCAATGTGTCCAGTTTTATAACAGACATAGCATGTCTTTTCCCTTCTGTCTATTAACCTCCTGTTTGTGGTCAGCCATCACCGATTTCAGATTTAACTGGATAGTTTTGGACTTGCCAGATATAGCCTCCATACACTTCCACATATTGTTCTGCCTGCTGGTTTCATCTTGTCTGTCTTTTGGTGCTTTCTTATTTAAAAACTGCGATATGCTGATTGAACGTACGATCACAAACTGTTCTCGCACGAATAGTTCCCTCAAAACTATTTTCATATCTGGTTATATCAGTACATCTAGTAAAACATCACCAAAGACATGCCACAAACAGAAATACAGTTTCTCTCGTGTCAGGTTTGACTCCTCTGAACTTTAAAAGAAAATCTTCTGCAATAAGTTCATACTGCTTCAGTAAAACTACTTTTAACTTAAGCAGTGTTATCATAAATACAACATGGAAATGAACATGATTACTTACTATAGCAAGGTAATGAATGCTACAGAAAGTAGATGTTGCACAACCCAGAAAGGCCTACTAGGTGTTTAGATTTCTGTTATTTTCATCATTCCTATATGGATGAAAGTTTACATCTGAGATTGACTGTTCAATATTATAGTGGCCAGATAGCAACATGGCTCCAGAAACTTCAGGAGCATGGAACCACAAAAATACTGACACGTTATCCTGAAGACTGTGTATTAATAAAAAATGTAAACTTTGTGAATAGAGAAAAGGAAGAATAATTTAAAGTACAAA
Organism: Tachypleus tridentatus; assembly: GCF_004210375.1. Lineage (NCBI taxonomy): Eukaryota > Metazoa > Arthropoda > Merostomata > Xiphosura > Limulidae > Tachypleus > Tachypleus tridentatus. The sequence goes on from NC_134831.1 coordinate 20,802,163, forward strand.
AGAGCATACTCCAAGATGCAACACCCACAAGTAGCAGTTACAAACTAAATTGATCAAACACTCAGCTGATAGATGCAAAAGGCACAAGTTTGAAACTAACTATTCACTGAATCAAGAATTGCACAAAAATTCTCATTAAACAACAGTCACAGTAGGAATCAATATGTCAACACAGTAGGGCTTACTTTTTTTAGAAATGGGAAGATACCAGGGAACAAAAAACAATAGCTACAGTTTTTACATCTACAGCCTTAAAATTCTAAAGCACTCCACAATCTTCTGACAGCTGGACTCTTGTGTGTTAAGAAGACAATGGAGAGCTTTCATTAAGGAACTTGTAGAAGAAGTATGAAGTAAATCACATGAACCATGCCATTAGTGAAAAAACAGCATGGGTAACTACAGTAGTATTGTGTTGTAGCACCACTTAAAAAGACTTGTTGATGTGGATGTCTATTTTTAACCTTAAAGTATAAACTGTAGCAATAAAACATCAATAAATTCATTTCAACATTCTACTGTTCTAGTTCAGCAAGTTAGAATGTTTATTTACTGATCTAAGATAAGAAAGACCCACATTAATTCTGAAGTTTATATTCGAATGTTTATCTATGAACTTACTATGTTTGGTTTTTTAATTTTGTGCAAAGCTACACGAGGGCTGTCTGCACTAGCTGTCCCTAATTTAGCAGTGTAAGGCAGCTAGTCATCACCACCAACTCTTGGGCTACTTTTTTTTTACCAACAAATAGTTGGATTGACCATCACATTATAATATCCCCATGGCTGAAAGGGTGAGCATGTTTGGTGTGATGGGGATTAAAACCTGCAAACCTCTTATGAGTCGAATGCCTTAAACACCTGGCAATGCTGGGCCTTATCAAGAACTGTAAAACTCAAATTGAAACAAAGAAAAAGGTGCTGCAAGGGCTGTATTCATGTGTGTGCAGACAGTATTATATATGCTTATTATCGTCACTAACATGTGTCCAAACAATCTCTATTATCCAAATGTAAATCCCATAGCGATATTATTGCAGAAGTGAATCACACCTGATAAAAAAAAAAATGGTTGTCATCCATGTAATAAAACTTCTTGTCAAATTTAAATCTAATAAAAAAACTACTGATTCTTTTTATTCCTGCAAACACAACCAGATAAATTTACAATTTCTAAAGAAATCACTTGTGGAACACAGATCATTTACCTTGTACAGTATAAAAAATGCTATCACCAATATATAGAACATACTCAATGATTCTTAAATTAAGTTTCAACAACCACAAGTTTTTCATTAACACTGAAAAAGATCATGCTGTTCAACACTTTAGCCAATCTGGTCCTTTTATTAACAGATTGAAACTGACTTTAAATTAGAGCTGATAGAGAGGTTTGTTTTGTTTTGAATATCACACAAAGCTACACAAGGGCTAGCTGTCCCTAATTTAGCAGTGTAAGACGAGAGGGAAAGCAGCTAGTCATCACCACCCACTGCCAATTCTTGGGTTACTCTTTCACCAAAGAATAATTGGATTGACCATCTCATTAAAATGTCCCCAAGGTTGAAAGGGCAAGCCTGTTTTGTGTGGCGAGGATTCGAACCCACGACCCTCAGATTACAAGTCGAGTGCCTTAACCACCTGGCCATGCCAGGCCTCAAACTTGCACATGAACTCAGCTGTTATTACTTTCATGTGGAATAGACTTGGAATTAGTTTTATAATAATATAATGCAGAAGCAAAAAAAATTTGAACTTGTGTGACTCAAAATGTAGTAATTCACAGAAAAACATTGCCCTAAAACATTTTAAGGCAAGTTTATAAGTGAAAACTCCAGAATAAGAAAAGTATGTAAGTGAGGAGACTAGCTAAATTGAATACACTTACATAAATTTTCTGTGAAAATATTTTCAGTAATTATATAAAAAGACAATCTTATTTTTAAGTAAAATTACAGTACAACCAAGATGCATTGAAGAGTAAGTGATTACAACCATAATAAAGAAAAGTTCACAATTTATGGTAATATATATTAATAGAGCTACAATAAGAGTTTATCTAACATCTTGGACTATTAGAACTGATTCCATATTCTGAGAGAATCAATTTTCTTTTATATTTATTAAATCACTGAAAATTATTAAACACGTCTTTTAAGATTATGCAATATAAAGTGACAAGCACACTTCCATTTCAATACTTATTTTTATTGCAACATTATTACAAATTGATCACAATCAATGAATAAACATAATATTTTCTATTAACATGTTATAAAGACAATTATGAAATGCAATATACTCCCCCCTCCCCAGAAATTTACATTTGATGATGATCATATTATGAAAATATTAATTAATATTTGCCTATATGCCTTGTATAGCATAATACATTTGACTAAATTCACAGATGTTATTAAATACTGCTCTGGATATCTTTTAAGACCATGAAAAGTGCAGGATTTTATTTCTTTTCTGTGTGTTTCCCAGCATGTTTTATTTATTGTATAGTGAATATTCTTATTTTTATTACATATATTTGTGTATTATCACCAATTATTATGTTTTCACTTTAAATTAGCTAAACAAACATTCTGGGAAAATCCTCATAAACAAAAGTATAGAGCAATCATATAAAAATACTGTGAACTATCACTTTAATAAACCCTTGAGGGGGGGGAGAAATTTTACTTTACGCTTAAAATAGTTTTGTATTTTCCATACATCAACTTATTTTGAATTAATTAAGTTTACTTTCTATTGTTAATCTCAACACTTTCTATACTATAAATTTTATTCTGAAGCTATCCCTCAATAGTTGAATACATTAGAGGTAAACCAATTCCGTAACAGTTATTCCCAACCTTGCATAGCTTCTGTATATTCTTCTGGATCTATGAAGGGAGCATCAACAGACCTAGATTTAAAAAAGGAAAAAGAAACAAAATCTGTAAATTAACACGAGAAAAACTAACAAGAACTGTAGCTAAACTTATGAAAGAAGAAAAACACTTTAGTTGAACAAACATATTTGAGAAACAATTTCTGATAAAAAAAAAATATTTCTATATATATGTATATATATTAACCTGTATATTAAACTGCTGAGATTAATTTTGTTTTATGCTGAATATAAAGGAATATAAATTCGGAATACAATACAATAAAACATTTTCACCACATTGACTACCTTTAAAAAAGTAAAATGTTAAAATAGCTAAACTAATAGGGAATAAAAGATTATATTTAATGATCAAAGAGTTTGAAAATTATTATTTCTTTTTATTTGTGTAACAATAATAATACATAAAATATATAATTATTAATTAAGGCAAAACAATGTATTTATATAAATTTGTTTTTTTAACACATTGAAGTCAGCACTACATAAAATTAAAGATTCATATCTGTAAGGACCTTAAATTTTGTTGTAATTCAAACTTTTTCAAATACTGAGGAAGTAAGAACCTATTAAGTCATTTGTAAGTACCTAACGTGAAGCGTGCTTGTACTGTTATTGCCTATATGGTGTATAAAAATAGCATATATTGAAACCAAATGCCAAAATGTGAAAGGTTTAATTTTCAATTATTTCTTCAGTTCAGCAGGTTCATGGAGCTACTTCAATTGATTCCTTACATATTAATACGCTTAAATCCACTAAAGTTTTTCTGCCAGCAAAGATATTTTTCGAGATAAATGTGTGCTACTCAAGTTAATATACATTGATTTTTCTAAGAATGTAACAGGAAAGTCTATGGTAAAAATTTGGTTTAGTGTCATTATTTGAAAATAAAGTACTATTACCAAATAACAATATATTCAAATATTCTTTACAACCATGAACCTTCCTTAATTGACAAGACTAAATTAATTACAACTACGTGAAAATGATGTTTCCTGAATTTGTTCTACATACTAAAATAAAATCCTAACCAAATTATTTCCTGCTCAATCTATAGCTCATCCATATAATCAAGTCAAAGTTTACATAATTTTTAGATGAACATTCCAACATCACCAGAAATAGTAAATATTTTGGATGAAAGACTTAAAAATTGAAAATACTTAAGTTATTAAATACAGTGTGATTATATGCACAGCTTGGCCATAATGTGTTGCCAGTTCATTTTTCATAGAGATCACAACAGCAACTGAAGTGAAATTCAGTAATAAACTAGTAATAAATAGGCCTCAAGGCTGCTTTAAGATTAGAAAAACCTGTTTTAGCAATATATTCATGAGATATAATTTCAGGTTACTACCAACAGTTAATGATTCTTTTCTGCAGAGCCAGAGGAAAACAAGTTGAATGCACACTTTTGTGTAGGGGGAGTTATAGTATGACTAAACATGCTTTTGTTGTGCTTCTTATTGAGGAACTTACATTTTGAAATATAGTGAAATGTGCGTGAAATAGAATTTAATGTAACATAATACAATGCTATTTGGAAATACTTAGATTATGATGAACAAAATGAAATTTTACTAAAAGAATCAAAGGATGGATAAAATATTAAATAATAGTATCAAGAAAAGGTATTTAATATTCCTCACTATTAAGTTTGTGGATGGACAGAAAGAGGGGTCTTACAAAAAAAATCAAGTGTAACAAATAAACTTATTAATGATTATATTCAAACTTAAATTCATCAGAACTTTCAACAATATCAAGTAAGCCAGAGCTTCTAACTTCACATGTGACAAATATGTCTAACTTGTGCTAAAAATATTTTTGGTTTACACCTACAAACATGGAGAAAACAAACCCTAACCTAATGTTGGGTGTTATGTAGCACCACAATTCTTTCCAGCAGATGTCTGCGACTTGTTAGTGGTAAATTTTAACAACAAATCAACAGCACACAATCCACTTATTTTAAATTAAATATTTAAAACAAGTTTAACATATGTACAAAAGTTTGTTACACTGTTGGTTATAACAGTTGTATCCAGAACTTTTTTATCAATATCTGCCAGAAATATTGACAAGAACAAGTAAGGTTCATTTACTTTGAAACACCCTTTGACAAGACAAATTATTTTTCTTCACTCAGTTCTTACAATACAAACAATTATACTTTCACTTTAGAAGTTGCTACTATACATTCTTTATGGTTAAACTTTCACAGTTAGATCTATCTTATTATGTCTCTCATTAATTTTGTCTTACTTTCACTAACTTACTTACTCACAATCTGTATCTGCTTATATTTATAACAGGCCACATAAAAAATCTAGAAATATCTAGCTCTCGAGTAACAACAATATTACAAATGATGAGAAAAATATCAACATTACTACACAAACTTAGTACAACAATTAAACAATTAGTAACTGTTTCACAGTTATGTAAATCTTGTCACAACTACCACTTATAAAATATAACTTAAAAGTGTTGTTATCAAAATAAAATAATCATTAAATTATAACTCTTGAACTGAACAGTCTTGTATATTGAACAAAGAAAAATCAAGGAATTTGAAACTTTTTCACACGTTACCTAACTCAGAAAAGAAATTGTACACTAAATGTTTAAACGTTTTACTTCAATACACCTGAATAGATATATTCAGTTTTCATGTCATTAAAGGGTCACAACTATAGTACTTGCATGTCATAAAACTGCCTTGAATAAGAAGTCATAAACTGGGCAAGAACAGATACTGGTATAAATTGTACAGAGCACCTTGAGGACTTTCTTGGATTTCTATTTGTTTGTTTTTTCCTATGTGTGTGTGTGTGTGCTTTAAACCACCATATAACATTAAAGTGACTACTTTTGCACTTAGTAAGGAATGGTGCAAGATCCTACATAACATCTATTAATTGAGATTATTACTACCAATGACTCATATTTATTACCAAGTTCCTCTTTTTTGCTCTATAAACTTCTAGTAAAGGTGATTTAGTCAGAACTTAACATGTTGTATGGTACTAACGTTTCACATGTAGAAATTAGCAACATACTATCAGTAAGACTGATTTATCAACTGTGTTCACATTAAAGGTGAGATGGTTCTCGGGGACTTCATTTTTCTGTCAGGTCTATTACAACTACGACTAAAGACTAAGTTAACAAAATAACCTCATAATAGGCCTTTTCTGAGCTCAGGCCTGAGGGCTACAACTCCAATAGCCATCACTTTAATATGAACAAAAGATGATTCTTATACTCAAACTTTTGGTTTGTGGTTCATTTGGTCCAAGAGGAATTTAATAAGAAGATACATTTTCTAACAAGTTACTTTAAGAAATTCACATTATTAAAGATTGAAAAGTTTGTGTTTCAATTAATCATTATTCTTATTTAACCTAAAACTTCTGTAATATCAATAAAAGTGTGTGTGTTCATAGCACAATTTATGTATTTGAATCCTTTATGTATAATTACAGTTCAAATATTAGACCAGGTCTGTTTGAAATAAGATCCATGTACATATTATTGGTCTAAAAGCTCAAAAGTCAGTTAGAAGTATTACCAGTTTTTAATAAATATAAATAAATTCCTCAGGGTTATAAGTCAGAAGAGTTCAAGATATCAATTATCTCTTATACATCTAATACTATAAAGACCTATTGCCTGAAGAGCAGTCTTAAAGCAGTAGTAAAGTACTACAAATCTATCAGAGAAACCAGAATCCATACAGATAATAATTTGAACATGGTAGTTCTATAAATACACACATACAGAAATTTGTTTTTTAGTGCATTACTTGTGTTTCATCCAGTGACAAAGCAGTTTGTATCCAACTTGCAACAAAACCTTTTATTGCAAAAACAATATTTACCAACTTTACTGAAAAACACTAGATAATCACTAGAGATCATGAAAATGAAATTTGAAAACTGTGAAATGAAAAACTTTTTAAAATTCTTAACATGAAAACCACCTTCCTTTCAGTCTAGTTAGAGTTTGAGGCAGTCTAAATAAAAAATAATTAAAAGGCAAATCTTTGATACAGAAATATTTTATTAAATTTTCTGATTTTCTGTGTAGACCATACTGTAATGTTTACAAAAAAGCTTACCAAATTTTGTGAAGATACAATAAAGAAATATAGAATTATAGTAAAGATAAATTCCCCAACATTGGCTTGATCCAATGAATCAACCTTGTACATAAAGGGTTAACCAAGTGAAATAGAAAATATTACAAAAAGATGCGACTAATTTCCAGTGGAGACAAGAAATCTTACATTGAGGAATCCCTAGGGGAATTTTTTTTGAAACATGAAATGAAAAATATATTTGAGGTGACAGTCAATGAAAAAAAAAAATCATGTACAAAAGGTTGCAACTCATAGCTACTCCTCGCAATGAATGACACAAGAATCTCATATTTATCTGGAAGACAAAAATAAAAAACATTAAAGATTACAAATTGTTGGTGATGAAAAAATCAAACAATGTAGGAGTTTTGAGGCTCATAGCAGAAACATATTAGTGAGAAGCAGTTATATGAAATTCTACTTGACTAACAACACTGGAAGAAATAAAATCTACAAAACACAGAGCCATATCACCATTCATGTACATACACGGAAAGTACAGAAATGTATTAGTGAGAAGCAGTTATATGAAATTCTATCTGACTAACAATGTTGGCAGAAATAAAGTCTACAAAACACAGGACCCTCACCACCATTCATGTGCATATACAGACAGTAAATAATAATGATTTTCTGACCCAAGTATTCTTTAAGTAATAAAACAAGGAAGACAAAGGTGAGAAAGACACTTCAACAACAAAAACAAACAGCCAGAAAGTACATCAGCAACATGTGGATGAAACACCAAAACCTAAAGGTGCACAAAAGAATGATAGTGATAAATGCTGACAAAAATTAGAAAATATTAATTATTAAAAAACAAACCTTTTAAAAGCACTACAATTCCAAACTTAGGCTGTGGAAGATGAATATATACTAGATCTGTGGTTTTAAGACAATAAAACTGATAGAAATAAGCCAATAAGATAAAAAATTTCCTGCAATCCTTTTAAAGTTGTTGAAAATGATTTGAATGCAAACCTTGGGTGACAAGACTATACTGATTTAGAGATCAGTAGGTTCTAAAGAAATAAAGCCCTCACTGCTGTATCCAAAGAAAGAAAATACAGCTATGAACTGTCCTCAGTACTGTGAAGGCCCAACATTTTTGACACCACTACCCTCCTCAGAACAAGAAGCAACACTGGGCAGACAACCCTGAAATCAATCACCAAGAAAAACTGACTGATGGCTTGTGTAAATACCCAAGAAGATAAAGTTACATCAAAAAGCCCAGTAGAATCCTGAATACTGAGAAACAAGTAACATTATAAGCATCACATACAGAAGAAAGATGATATGCAATTTTTACCTTAGTGAGCCTGAGTTAATAACTGAAGAAAACACAGAAAACAAAGAATTACAACCAGTACAGAATGAAAACAAAATGTAAATTCAATAGTCCTTCAGCCATGAGAATAATGAGAAATAAAGTACATATACGATATCAATAAGTGCCCATATACGATATTGCATATTCCAAATAAGGGCAGGTATTGATAAAAATATCATTGGCTTGTGAATATATTGATATGGGTTAGTAATTAAGTTAAAACATGTAGTTATATTACAAGTAGAAAATACAGGATACACAACAAATGGAAAGAGTTGTGGAGCAAGAGGATTTGTTGTTAAGTACACTGTGAGTATCAAAACTCAGTTTTTAGTATTATAAGCCTTGTGACTTACTGCTAAGATACCTGAGGGCAGTACAGAAGAAAGCAGAAAATTAGGTCTGTTTCTTGGTATGTGCAAAGAGGCAAAGCATGAGACTATAGTAGATTTTTGTTACTTTATTTAAGAATTAGTATTTTTGTACATTTGGTATGGCTTAATGTGACAGGATGAATTATGTTTCTTAAAACTATTTCAATGAAGTTACAGTGATTAAAAAGTTAATAATTTAGTCAGGCTAATGCTATCCCCAAAGCAAAAGAACTTTCACTTCAGTATTCAATTTAAATCAATAAACTCATTTGTTGTAATATGCTATCCATTGTGATACCCCTACATAAACTTATAAAATAATAACATTGAAAAATAAATATATATTAATTACTTGATAAAGTTAATTATATGTGACTAAGCAAGAAAATAATGAAAGTTCTGTGGATATGTACTGAACACTTGAACAGAAATATAATCAATGTGTTATATTTAATACTTGCCTTATCATGATATCCCCACAATAAAGACATTCAGAAGCAATAAGATCATCCAATTCCATCTGCAAACAAGAAAAATCATTAATATAATTAATAACATCATACCACAAACATATTTTCATTCTTCGCAAACTTGTGGACATGTTATATTCACAATACTTTCACAACCTTTATAATAATTAAATCACTTATTAATTTACTTACTTTAAGTTTTTCTTTGGCACTAACTCCTGGAATTCCTGAAACTGAAGACAAAGATGTTGCATCATCTCGTCCTGTCATGGCCACAAGTTGGCGTTGAATTTCTTCAACTCTGTGTCTCTTAGTAGTTATTAAATGAGTTATAACCTACAGATTAAAATGACTTGTTGTTGAAAGTAAATTTTTAAACTTTTTAATTACAGATAAGTTAAATATGGTTCAAATAAATTGAGTAACAGTTTAAAAAAAAACACACTTGACCTGTTTGCGAACAGGAACACCACCAGATGTCTCTCAATTAGATCCCAGAAAAACTCAATTATAAAATAATATTAAATTCTGATCACTGCCAGATATTTGAGTCAAAAATCTTCAGAATTACTAATTAAAAAAATATTATTAGAATTATAAAAGACTTGTTCACCAACAAACAGACCAATTTTAACTTGGCAAGCATTGACAATATCTTTATTTCAATGAAATTAATTTCAGAATTATAAATTTGTAATTATAACTGTTACAATTATACTTTTATTATATATTGTTTGATAATGAAACAAACATTTTATGGTACACATAGAAATAAAATATGCATAGTGTTACAAGTTCATGTTTTAATTCACAAAAACCTTGAACTGCTTGTGTTTCATGAAACTAATGATTATAAAAGACATGCATAGTAAGAAAATAAATATTTACACTTTGTTTACATTTGACATAAAATGCTTCATGAAGTACTGTTTTCTAGATATGGAGCTACACTTAGTTTAAATGATTATTAACAAAACATATACTTTATTTTTAATCTCCACTATTTTGTAAATCTTGCATATTTTACCTCAGCAATAAGACAGTCCATGTGGAACATGTGCTGACAAGGAAACAAATAGAAAGCTCGAGTCATGACAGGAAAGAAACAAGCAGAGCATTTCTCCTGGGCTTTGACTAGAGTGTGTCTGTTCCATAAAATATAAAAAGTTACAACTCAGTTTAAAACATAGAACTTAGTTATTTCTCAGTAGTTTTCATGTAGATTTACATACTACAGAAAAAAACTACATAGTCACATTCCTTCAGTTACCAGTAAATGAATACTTTAAATTAATTCTGTGATGTATAGTACAATTCTCCAAAATGGAAGTTTTAATAGCCAGATTCATCTCCAGAGCTGTGTTTTTCACAAAATATATATTTTAATTCCACTTCAAACAGAGAAAGACTAGGAACAATTACACTTGAACAAGCACTTACAACTAAATTACCTCATTATGGAAGAAAGCAAAATGATAAGGAAGCGATAAAATCAGTGGTTATATGTAAGTTTACAGTTTATCCCTTATACTTATTAGAAGTCGATGCTTACACAATTATTATTATTTTTATTCCCTTTTGAATTACTATTTCTGTATTTATATTTGTCATACATTTATTAGTTACCTAACTAGTGATAATGTAACTAATACATCTGACAATATATAATGTTATTATTTTGAATTAAATCAGGTGAAAAAAATGAATTTTCACCTGATATTGGCTGATCCTCTTCACTAAACATATTTACCCTCCAATCTGAATAATTTTAAACTAGCAAAATGAACATGTAGGTTTTGTAAATTTTAGTAAAACTTATGTTTATAAATGATCTACAGTTTAACCAGTATTTAAATGTAACATGTAAAGGTACTGAAACAATAAAAGGTGAGTGACAAATAAAAATATCTGATTTGACTAATACTGTCATAAACAGAAGTCAACTATACTTACTTATTCCTGAAAGTCTGAATTTCTGTACGAATTTCACCAGCACTTTGTGTAGCTTCTTCCATTTCATCTTTTAAACTGTCAATATGTGTATTGTATTCATCAAGTGAAGAACAAATTGCATCCTGTAGAATACAATAACAAAAATGAAGATTGATGTACAAGTATGCTGACAGCAGCAATATATTATAAATCAGGAAAGAAAAGGAACAAGCCAATTAACATTAATTCTATAGTGTTTTTTTCTTACGTTAATTTAGATACTAGTGAATTCTTATTTTGAACACAGAGAAGAATACAGAACTGTAGAACTTAAACAAGTGTGAAAGTATACCTATAGAAGATATACACAATTTTAATACAGACCAGAGATGGATGGAAGCACAGCAAAACTGTTAAGATTACAAAAGGAAGAAGACTTGTCAGGGTTATTCAGAGGTTTTCCTACTTTTAGTAGCTGAGACAATCTGATTTTTATTTTTTTAAACTGTTATAATTACATAAGCACAGAAAATATATGATAATGCAACCTACAGAAACAAATTAACACTGTATAAACTAAACTCAGAAAAATATTTTATATTACATTTGAAATATAAATATTTAAAGAATATATAAGAATATTTTGTTTCTAAAGCCTCTGCCATCCCAAGTGTTTGTGTATGTTCTACACTTCATTAGCTCACTAAGATCTTTTATGTCCTCTGCAACTTGATGAAATAACAGCAAATGTACAATAATAAACACACATGTTAATAACGTGAAGTATGCTACTAAAACTGTTGCTGTTAACCCTTCCCCTGGTTGTCTTGGCATCTAAGTGCTTGATTATTTTAATTTAATTGCATTAGGAATAATTTCACAAGCTATTCATCTTTAGTACTGTAATTACAAAGTATCTTTCTTCACTACTTCCATTACTTGTACAGTAGTTACAAGTATTATTAACACACTGCCAAAGAATATCAGTTTTTCAAACCTTATCATTGTATGGCCTATTCAATGTTCCACTGAGCTACTGTCAATGCCATTTGTTTGGTTTGGCACGTTCTTATCAGTTAAGTATAGACCTTCACTGTGATTAAGGAATAATGACAAATCCATACATTACAAATTACTAGTATAAGTGTGTGTCTACATTAACTACCTGGCAGCAATGCTATGTGCCAATGGAAATGTAAGTACTAAAAAGGAAGCTTATTAGTAACAAACTATCAGATACATTTCATCTTCATAATTCACAAATATCAGCATGTTAGTACAGCAACTTTTTCAGTAGAAACCTGAGTAAGCTAACCAATAAATATGTAATTAATAGAAACACCTCAATATGAGATGGAAGAAATCTACAAATGGTTTTTGTCAAATAGTAACCAAATATAAAAGTACAAACAAAAATGTTTTAATATCCCCAACAGGCATCTTCACATTAAGAAAAAAACCAAATCACTCTATACAAAATTAAAAAAAGGAACAGTTCTCCACCAGCTAGAGACAAACCACATCCATGGTTGAAATATATGTTTACTTTTGCTAAAACAATTTTTATTCAGAATTAACCACCTTTAGACTTTCCATATATAATGTTACATATTTCTTAAGAGTGGAAAACAAGTTAATTAAATAATTCCTTTAAGAGTTAGATGCTGGAAATAAAACTACTAGCAAAAATATAAAATACAAAGAAGAAGAAAACATTTTTGTCTTTCAAGATTGTTTTAAAGAAATTTTTTATATTTTCTGAACTCTTGCCAGGTGCTTACCTCTTCTACTGCAAACAATACTTAATTCTTTAAGCCCTTGTTAGAGAAATTACAGTATCTTAATTGGAGCCCAGCACATCTTTTCATCCCACTGTTTTCAGAATATAACACAAATAGAGTAACATAAGTGAATTTACTGCTGATTCTCTGATGATATAGGAGTAGAGAAGAATAATCTGTTTTGACAAAGGGTGTTCTACATTAACTGAATCTGCCTGTGTTGACTTTGATGTAAAACAGACAATTATTTAAAGCTCCAGGTACAACTGTGACAACCTATAGAGTAACAAATTTTTGTACACATATATGATTTGTTTTCAATACATTATTTTAAAACAACTGAATTATATGCTGTCCATGTATTATTGAAATTTTTTGCCAACCAACACAGACACCTACTGTAAAGAATCCTGGCCGATCTACATAAATAAAACTTGACAAACAATAATACACAAATACATGGATTTAAATTCTCCTTTCACATATAACAGTCTTTCACTCTCAAATCCCAATGTTTAATTTGTTGTATTATACATTGAACAAACAGACCATGAACAAGGTGACAGAATCCAAGTATGTTTTAACCACATTAGAAGTTTGGATAAATGCCACTTTAGTAGCTCAGAAAATAAAATCAATGACTTCTCTGTAGTTGAACTCAAATATGCACCATCTGATACTGTACAAAGAGATCAACTTGAAAATGTACTGGGAACTCTCCACATCAAGAATTAAATTACAATTTTTCTTCTTTTAATTTCATCAGTTATATCTTTATATGTTCACAGGATTTATTACATTTTTCATAATTTGTTTATTATACCTTACTGATATCTTATTTAAAAGTTTTTTTAAACATGAGAGTTATTATATTCACTTCTTTATTAGAAGTATTGTTACACAACATGTATAGTGTTGTTAAAACTATGTGATGTCTTTTGTATGATTCATGGTGTCTCTTCCAAACTTTTAATATTCTTTTTTTAGGTCTGATATGTCACCTATTAGTAAATCTTTCATGTTCTTTTATGTCTCAACATACTCAAGTCAGCTATAAATATGAAAATACCACCTACAAAGTTATGTAATTATACTCTTATCAACATCATTAAAGTAGGTTAGAAAAAATAAAAAACCCAAGAACTGATCCCTGAGGCACTTCACTAGTTACAAGATACAGTTAGAAGGACACCATTAATAACACATTTTTACTTTCATTCATTCAGGCAACCAATAGTCCAATTTATTAGTCTTTCTCTAATCTCACATCAAATTAATTTTTTTGACAAATATTTTGCTTTGCACCTTATTAAAAAAAGGATTTTGAAAATCTCAATATACTTTCTCCATTATCTAGAGAAAACATAAAATCCTTGAAGAAACTGAAGAGATTTGTAAGAGCAGATTTCCTTTAAGTGAATGCATAATGATTTTATTATATTTAACTATTGTGATATCAAAAAGCTTTTCACATCCTACACCCTAGAATTATTCCCACTATAAAAACAAGACTATCCAGCCTGTAAATTCCAGGGCAACTCTTATTATCTCTTTAAAAATAGCACTAACATTAGAAATTTTCCAAGTCTAAATAATCTGTCCACTAGCTACTGATTTACCAGGAATTGGGAAGATTTTAATATCTAATCAGTGACCTCCTTTAAAATCGTGCAAAAAAATGCTGTCTGGTTGAGGTTCTTAACCTCTTTTTAAGCTCTCAACTTTCATTTTCACTACTAATGAATTATATCTACATTATCTGCATCAATACCATTATTTTCCTTAAAATGACAAAGATTATGAATACTGCTAATATTTTCTCTTATGGAAAAAGAACCCATAAAAGCTAAGTGATTTTAGCCCCCCAATGTAAAACCAGCATTTATTAATAGGCACAATCCCCAATTTAACATTTTGCTTATCTTTAACATACTTAAAAATCCTTAATGTTTGTCTTAATATTACCAATTACCTATTTCTCCTCAGCTCTTATGCATTTTCTAATGTTTTTAACCAAATCCTTCTTTCTAAAATAACAATCACATCAATGGAAAACTCTGCCCTTTTCAACATACCTTAAAGTGATCAATTGTGACAAAATCAGGGAAGAATGGCAGGATATCTTCAATTTTGATTAAATCACATTCTTGTAAAAACTCCATAGCTTTCTTTATATCATTTTCTTCTTTCACAACATGTTTTGCTTAAAGACAGAAAATAAGCATCAGTGTCATGTATATGTTACATAATGTGTTTTATTTACTTTAACTAGAGCACCTTATTTGTACCTAGTTAGAATAAGATTACTGTCTCTTTGCAGCAGTCTTAGGAACAAATAATACATCCACAACAATTTACCAGAATTCATATACACATATTTTGTAGACAATAATGTAATATACCTCACCAAAGATCACCAACTAAACATACTAGTACTATTAAAAGACACGTACATGAACAATGTTTTGTTAGACACTTTTTGTAATTCAGAACTTATCCTTTAACAACATGCTGTAACATACACTGAAGCAATAACAAGATGCTGTGTTTTGTTTCAGAATTTTCACACAAAATATTATCTGCACATAGGTGTCTCTAATATTCAAGTGGTAGATTACAGAAAAAAGAGGTGGTGAAGAGTACCCACCACCAACTCTTGAGATACTCTTTTCAGTAATGGCAAGAACACATTTAAAACAAATAAAATATTACTTTTTCGTAAAAGTTTAGTCTTCAAGGAATGTATTTCAACAGATTTGAGAAAAAAGATATAGGTTTACAGATGGAAACTAATAATAATTTAAACACTGGAATTGGAAAACTGCTGAACAACAATAAAGGAAAAGAAAAACGACAGAAAAATAGGTGAAAGAATCAATGTAACAGAATATACACTGAGTAAATATTAATCAAGTTAAATATATGTTAAAAATTATACTTGACATCTCTTAAAAAATTAAATATTAGACCAAACCCTAATCAATATGTATATTATACAGTTACAAAATTTCATGCACATAAAAATTATTAATCTAAAAGTAAAATCTTCTCTATATCCTGTGAAATACATGTAAAATAATACCACTAAATCTAAATGTTGAAGTCAATTCAAGAATAATAAACATTTTACGTAAATATTACTATACATATTGACATAATACATAGCCATACATAATACAATGTGAAAATGGTAATTGAAGTCCATGACACACCAGAATGCAAATATAAAAACAACCTTAATAAAAAATAAAAAGTCTAAAAAAATTGAAGGCAAGTGAGCAGTGAAAAGGGTGCCATCTGATCTAAGACATGTCTTGTGCTCCTAATAATGGAGGGTTACTGCATGTTTTTTGCATGCTAAAGGACCAGCTTGAGATTATAAAGGTAGGTGCAGTGGAAGGTTGAGAAAAGCTAGCATGTCAGAATTCTCCACAATTACAGGTTGTGCACCCTTATAGTGGCTAAGGAGATTCAAAGATCTATTGTTTAGCTGGCAATATGGTTATTGCTGTTACAAGATTATGAGTTTGAAGTAGTGCATAAATGGGGAAAAAATATAAATTCATTAAGCAGGATTACAGTAGAAGACTCAATTAATAATTCGAAGCAAGTGATCATCAAAACCAAGTACATAAAAAAAAACTTAGTGAATATAACAATGAAGTGCCTTGGGATGCAGATCATATTAGGATATAAAGGAGTGATACAACAGTAAATTCATTAAGAGAAAGAGTAAAAACTGAACATGTGCCAGTTTTTGTTCTATGCATGTCCATGTAGAAGTAGCTTTATATTGTGAATGTTCTTTCTGATTATTTAATATTGTGCATGTTAGTAACATAAAGCTTGAGAAATAAAATTATCAGTACTTATAAAGATACTCCATTTCCTGCACATTTAGAATTTGCAATAACTGATAGTACAATAAATGACTATTTAGGGAAAAATAATGAGAAGAGATATTAAGAGTATTTATGAATCATGTATCAAGTGTTAAAATGTAATGCTAGTCCACACTTAATCCTGTGTATACAGAAGGGTCAAAGTGTGAACATAAACTTTTTTCTAAAGAATTACATTCATGATTTAATTAAACCATTTTAAGCTCATTGTATAACAACAGGTTTAGGGTCAGAACAGATTACAATTGAATCTTTTATATTATCTAAGTTTTAATTTTTTAATTTCCAAAAGAAATATTGACACAAATTCTCAACCTTCATTTCTAAGCCATATGAAATATTTGTGCTGAACTTCTCATTTCAGACTTTCTTTCAACTGTAAAATCATTTTTAGGCCAAATTAACTAAAACACACACTGAAGATGTTGACAAGCTAGAACGTAGATCTAAAACATCCAATTTCCTTGCTGTACACACAAGTACAAATGTTATTTCAAAGTTAACAAAATAAATATTGTAATTACTAGGCTTAAAGAAAATACAGACAACTGCATTCCAACCAGCTGTTAGAGGATTAGTAGGAAAGTTGAACAGGACTTTATCAAACTGTTGTTACAAAATTACAAATCAAATCAGAAGACATAATGGATGAGATTATAGAGCAGCAAAGAAATCCACTAAGCAATATCCTTTCTTCTTATTACTTGGCAAATATGTTGTAAATACACAAGATATTAGCTCCATGAAAAGTGAATTATATATTAGATAAAAATTATACAGTAGAAATATTCCAGAGAATAAAGGTAGCATTTAAAATAATACATGAACATTTGACTGAAGGTGCCAAAAGTAGAGAAACTGTTAGATGAAAAAGCAAAAGTCAATTAAATATGCTAGAAGACAAAGTATTGTTATATATCCCCATTTGAAAGGTTGAAAAAGTAAAATTTAGTGATAAGTTTCCTTACAGCATTTCCATAATATTTATGGTGACTCTTGTAATAGGACAAAATGCAAGTATCATTCTGATGGAAACTAGAACAGGTACAGTACTGGTAAAATAAAGAAATTTTATTTTATTAGATGCTAGATGGATAACTGTAGAAGTATACCATTTTCAAAATATGATGAGTTATTAACTTTAATACAAAAAGACATCATCACTTTCAAGAAAACCCATAACTGGGAAACAAGCGTTAATTTTAAGTTTGTTTGTTTTATTGAATGTTAAATAAATATACTCAAACTGTCCTAAATTTTAAAGTGATAAAACTAGAGGGAAAGTAACTAATTAACACCACCTGTTGTCAACTAGTGGGATACTCTTTTCCTAATGAAAAGTGTGATCAAGTGTCAGATCAAAATATTTGCATGGCTGAAAGAACAAGTATGTTCAATGATGAGATTCAAACTTGCAGATTGCAAGTTGGGCACCTTCACCACCAGACCATGCAAGTTTTAACAATGAAAGAATTACAATTTTACCATGGTGAAGTTTCCAAGTGGCACAAACAGGATTACCAGAAGGTAATAAACAGTTAACTAGAAAACGTTACGAAGCAGGTGATCTTTTGGTAGAATTAAATAACATTACAAATAGTGTTTGTAGTTCAGACAGAAAATGACAGAAAAGAACTAATTAATGCCAGAGGAAGTATTTTAAAACTGTTATTTGATACTACAACCCCAGATGATTTAAAGGAATTAAATGAAAGGTGGATGGTTAAAAATAGTTATCAAAAAATATGATACATTTATTAAGAGTGCAGGCTACTATAATGAAAACATTAAATCAAACTTTGGAAGATTTGCATAAGTGTCAGAAGTAAAATTATATATCAGGTCATCCCATAAGTAATGTCTGAAAATTTAAAACAGAAAGTGGATCATCATTTCTGTCATTGTAGGTTTTAATGACTAAAATATGTAGTAAGATGTGTATAAAAATGTCCAGACAAATAAAAGAAACTAATCCAACTCCACTTTTCAGATCATTAATCAAATAAACCCTTATGAAGATGGATGTGTCTGAGGAGCACATTAGGCATATAATGCTTTATGAATTTAAAAAAAGGTAACAGTGCAGCAGAAACTACACAAAACATTCAAGGTGTGTTTATGATGCAGAATCTCTCAATGAATGAAAATGTCAAAGGTTGTTTCAGAAGTTCAGATCAGGTGACTACAGCTTAAGTGATGTGCCACAGTCAGATCGTCGTCCTGTTGAGTTTAATGATGACTTGTTACTGGCTGCACTTGATGAAGATTGTGCTCTAACAGTTGAAGAACTAGCACAGAAATTTAATTCAACCCATTCAACAGTTCACAGTCATCTGCAAAAGCTTGGAAAGGTGTCAAAACTTTGAAAATGGGTCCCCCATGATTTGACAGAAGCTAAGTTTAGAGCAAGAATGGATATTTGCACTTCTTTGCACTCTTGTGAATGTAACTCACCTTTTTTGGAGAGGTTAGTGACTGGAGATGAAAAATGGATATTTTATAAAAATGTGAAGCATTGCAGACAGTGGCTAAGTACAGGTAAACCAGTTAAAGCACAACCCAAAATGGATCTCCACCCGAGGAAAGTCTTGTTAAGTATTTGGTGGGATATTATTGGTGTGATCCACTTTGAGTTGCTGCCATTCAATTTAATGATTACACTTCTATTGTCAACAGTTAAAGCACTTGGATGCTGCATTGAAAGAAAAAGAGACCTACTTTGATCAATCGTAAAGGTGTTGTGTTACACCAGGATAACGCACAGTCCTATACAGCAAGGATCACATCTGCAAAGATTGAAGAGCTAGACTGGGAAAAACTTCCACATCCTTCTTATTCTCTAGTCTTTGCCCCAAAGTTTCCAGAGCTATCTTGATGGAAAAGAGCTTGGAATACATGAAGATGTCAAACTACCCTCTCTACATTCTTTTCCTCCAAACCCCAAGAATTTTATAGAAGTAGCATTCAGAAGCTTGTGAATCATTGGCATGAAGTAATTAATAATAATGGAACAAACATTATTGATTAAACAACATTAAAAGCATTTTAACTCCTTTCTTTTTTCTGTATCTAAAATCGTGCATTACTTAAGGGATGACCTCATATAATGAATGAATTAATACATGGAAGAATATAGTAAAAGATGATACATTAAGTTAGAACCAAAATGTTAGTTTTTAATGCAATATTCAAAACAGTTAACAGCAATTAGTATTTAATACAGAAAACAAAGGAATAAAACTAGTTCAAGCACTCAATAAAGCAGATAAACAGCAACCTCAGTTTACAGTTCCTATGTGCTAGTAAATCCTATGCACTCATCCATCACAAAACCTGTCATTACAGCATAAATATATTTCCAATTGGTGACTGTATCAATAGGTTTCAGAAATGTTTTCTGTAAGGAAATAAACACAGGATGATAGGAATCAATCAAGGCCTTAATGTCAGTCATGAAATGTCAGTTCCACTGTGTCAATGTGGAGGAAAACCCTTCAGTTACAACCACATTGTTTTTCTTTTTTAGAAGGAAGTCTTTCAACCTCCATGAATTCTAAGTGGGAAGGTCTCTGTCAGTAGATGTATATCCAACAGATTGAAGGTGAAGATGAATGATCGTTCAACATCTCAGGGCTAAATAAGATGGACCCAAGCATACACTAGAATCTGGGGCTGAAAGAAGTGAAGTCAAGCAGTCACCAAAAGGAATAGTGGGAATTGAGACAGAAGCAGACATGGACCTGTAAACAAGTTTATCCAACGAGGAGAAAAGATTCTGTACATAGTTTGAAAACAACTTTATTGGGGGCATGGAAGGATCTATCTGCACTCCCATTGAAGAAGCAAAATGTAATGCAGCAGCATGTGCCCAAGAAGGAAATGGTAGCAATAACTTCCAAGCCTTGGGGAAAGAAATGTGAACAGTTTTCAAACACTGTACCTCTTTTACTTCCATCCATATAGGGCAAAAACGAAAGTATAAGGGGTGAGAGCCACTAAAATTAATACAATGAGGGTCTAGCTTGCACTTGTAGGCATCACGGTCTTTGCCACCAGAACAAGCACATGGTTCTTTGACCAAACTGCTGACACAGGAAACATTTGAGAGGGTTGGGAATATATGGCTGTAACTTAGAGTTCAGATAACCTGACTTCACAGTGGAAGGTGAATGTAGTGATGTAAATGCCAAAATCAGAAAACTTGTAGGCAGCAAGTGGAGATATGCCTCACTGCAGTTTTCTTGGGTGGAGAAATCAGAGAAGATATCTGACTCAGGGTTGTTCTTCAAGTTCCTCACAACAAAAACTACTCATGAGGAATTCAAAGTATCATGGAGAGTAATCTCAATAGATATATCCCCAATGGCCTTTGAATACAAGAGGAGTTCCCTGTGCTTTGGAGTGGATGCTTCCAGCAAGATTTCCATGAAACATAGAATCTTTATTGACGTAGGAGAACTAGCAAGTCCCTCTAGGCCCTACTGTATAGAAAAGGGGGATATTTGCCCTAAAGGTTTGTCTGAAAGAGAATGTAATATGAGAAAATGTGGTCCAGATGTAAAAGAAGGTGAAGACTGCTGTTCAGGGTCTTCAAGACATGGTTGTTTACCAATGTGCTGTTTTTTTGGTTTTTTTAAATACACAAACACCAGCTTCGACACAATGTTCACAATACCTGTTGAGAATGTCCAATACTCTTACTTAGTTGACTACTGTCCAGCAGGACCAGCCAATTGACCCTAAGGGGTCACCCCAAAACAACCTGGCTATAGGAGTTCAAGGCCAAAGTGGTATGTTGGGGTTAGACCCCTCAACCACCAGGATCCTCTCACTCATCTCCTTCACAGGTTGCCACATACAGCAAACATGTTTAGATCCTAAAGAAGGTAAGCTGAATGTACAGAACCTTCTCTGAGAAGTCCCCTCACCAGGTACAGGAATCCACTTCAAGGGGCTAGAACAGAAGAACAGAGAACTGGAATCAGAAAATTAGTAAATATTATTCAAGGCTATATTTGAAAGGGGTAAATAAAGTCAAACTTGTAGAAGAATGACTTAGGTTATATCTCTCTCTCATGGGAGTTTCAATCTTCCAGTTATCACCTACCAATATCATCTCTGGACTGGTGACCATTGTAGTTTAAGTAAGGTGAATTAGCTATGTGAATGGGTATGGAAACAGCTTTCCTACAGTATGTGAAAGAAGTCTGGTTTAATGATCACAACAGCACTGTTGGATTTCAGCACCTCTAGGACCATCTTTTCTTTTTGGCTCATCTTAAATTACAGAAATAGTACTACAAGAAGGCAATGCTAATAATTATTGAAAAAGAAGCTAAATGCTATAATCAGAGTCTATTCAGAATTTCACTTTTAATGTAAGGTTAGACCTCTACTGAAAATTTAAAATGTTTTAAGCTTAAAAATGAAATCAAGTCCTCTCAACAGTTATGCATCACTTACAAATTTTACTAACCAACATGTTGGTGTACTTATGTTGCCTCAACTGTCAGAAATCTTGGAGATCATTTAAAAGAAAATCTTATCTTAGGTTCAAGAACAACTCAAACATCATTTGAAATCTACTTTGTGAATGTGACATGTTCAAAATAACTGGTAAAGTTTGAAACTAAACTATGCTAATGGTGAAGTAAACTCTTTTGAGTCTGACTCAAAAGATTATAAGATTAAACAATTAGCAAAGTACCATTGAAACTTTAATTATAATTTAGGTAATTAAACTTCTTAATAATGTTTATTAAAACTATTTAAAAGTATAAAATGAAACAGTTCAACTATTTTGATTGAAGAGTTGGTCAAAAATAGAAGAAATGTGGTGCAATACTTGTTTAATATTTTATCTTCTTGTGAAATACCAGGTTTGTGCAACTTGTGGACACAAATTTCTAAGCATGAAGAGCTGACATCTTCAGTAGTTTAAATATAATTTGTACATTTTCTGTATATTATACATCAATAGAGATTATACCTAGATTATTTAATAAGCATTTATTAAATAATAGTGGTATCAGACATAATGGAAGAAGAAAATATTTTTTGCACTGAATTATTTAGTAAATAATTTACTTTTCTGCTTTTCTTAGTCTGGTAAAAAAATTCCCCTGGAATTAAAACAAACGTTTTACAAAATATGGGTCATAATAATATGTACAATGTACCAGTTATTCAATGCTTCACTATGGTGACAAAATCCTAAAACAGATGTTGAATTGGACACTACTGAAGCTCCAACTTAGTGTAAACATCACTGAGTAAACTGCAAATCAGATGAAGGCAACATGATAAACATGAAGAAGTAGTTTCATTACCTACACTACCCCAGATGATCTGAGATATACAGTATTAAAGTACTGTGAAAAATTAAATAAAATCATAAAAGACCACCTATGTTAATCAAAATTCCTTAGATTCAAATGTTTATTGATCTTATGCTGTTATAATACCTTTTCAGTCATATATATTTTGATTAGCTATTTTTGTCTGTTAATGTTTCATATAAATTCAAAGTCTGCTTAAATGTAAATGGTTTATTTGTGTTTTACTTATGTAACAGTTAAGAAAACATGATTTTCACAGTTTCTTATTAACAATATAAGAGCAAAGTTTGTCAATTTTACCAGTCATGTAGCTCTATGTAGCTAAACATAGCTCTAAATTTACTGAGTGTATTTTCATAAAACTCGGCAGGTTGTTAATAAATGTTACAAGCCTGTTGTTCATAAATGTCAGAAGTTTGAACCCAATGTGCACTAACTAGATTTGGTGGACCAACCCTGTATTGAAATAGGGATACTGACTATAATTCTGAATCTTCTATGTGTATTGTCCCCTGCTGGTACAGTGGTAAGTCTACAGATTTACAACTCTAAAATCAGAGGTTTGATACCCATCAGTGGACTCACAGCAGACAGTCCAATATGGCTTTACTATAAGAAAACAAACAATCTATGTGTATCTACACAAAAGATGACAAACGTTTAGCAAAATGTACAAATCTGTTATACATAAAAATATTTGTACTAGAAATATGTCTGTAAATTGATGATGTCAATTTGACTCAGACTAAAAAGTTATAGCATAAGGTAATGTCCATTTGATGAATAGATAATTTTGTCTATCATACAGTTTGCATATTGTATTTGCATAACCTCTAGAACCTCCAAATTGTATATTTAGAGATTTTTTAGCATCCTTGTATATTTAGCAACTACTTTCCTCTACCATGAACTTTCACTTAATCAGCAACGTAGAGTGAAATGAATAATTGACAACCATAATACCATATTGAATGGTATTCTGTAAAAAATCATGGATTGTGATCTTTGATCTTCATCTGTCTGCAAACTAAGTCTTTACTGAATCAGTCTGAGTAAATTAAGATTTCATGTTAAGAATAAAAAACATTCTTCATCTTTCATCATAGAGCATCCTGAGTGAATGTGAACATTTTCTACACTGAAAATTTATTTCCAATAGATACTTCCTCTCATAACAAACTTTGCAAGTTAAACTGCCCTCTATTAGCACAACATTTTACTCATCATGAGCTTTGATACTCCCCCACTTACCTAGATGTATGTTAATGTGAGATATCTCTATACTAGCATGCAAATAACATGCAGCAACTCTCCACTAACAGGAGTGCAACACTAACCTTATTGTAACTAGCACCCTCTCTAACCTTGCAGCTGTCAATCACTATAAAACTGAATAATAAATAAACTTAGTAATCCAAAAATTGTTTAATTTTAAAATCTAAGTTCAAGGGAAGTCCAGTGCAATCTACACCTTGATCAACATATTAGTTTTGGAGAATTCCTCTCCTCAAGAGTAACTTTGAACAAAGCTATGTTGGTCATAGTGAAAAGTATCAAGCATACTGGAATGTGGGAATCTACACAAAATTAATTATCTACCTATTTAAACTACCTACAAATAGACAAACATGTATTGTTTAGAGCACCATAGATATTTCAAACAAACCAATCAATTCCCATTGAATGAAAGATACCTGCAAGAACAATGAGCATAGAATTCTAAAATATACACATAGAGGAGAATCTACTCTTTCTATTGGTTGTATACATGTTGTCTATCATCCATCTAAAGTTAATTACCAAACTATCTTGAAGGTTCAGTTGGTAAACTTGACAAATATATTAATATATCAGGAAATGAAGAAAGTACAATGTTTAAATTTTAGATTTTGCTTTTGATTATGTATAGTTTGTTGTTTCTAAACAGTTGGAAAGTTTAGCAGCCTGTTTTAAAAGTTGAAAAATTCTAAAGTGTAGAACTGAAGCTCAGATGCAACATGTGACACAGACAGCTGAATTTTTTTAATTTGTTTGAAATTAAGAAGCTAAAACTTAGATAAAATAAAAAATTAAATTATAAACTACATTTTCATGCCAAGTTTACTGACATATACTAATCAATTTAAATGTAACATTGTAAAAGGTCACGATGTGCTTTTTGACCCAGGACAGAAACAGTTATAGTAGGAGATCAAGTTTTTTCTTTTAGCAAAACAACATTAAGATGGCCACTAAAAGTAAAACAGACTAGCTTTACTGTTAATCATACAGAAGTAAATACTCAAAAGCAACAGACCTATTTTCAACCATAACTTTTTTCTCAATTCTTCATTGTCTTCTGGTCTATCAGCATTCCTCTTAGCTAACTGCACATCAAACTAAAAAACAAAATAAACTACAAATTGTATTATAATACTGCATGTTTGATTAAGACAATAACTTAGAAAATATTTAAATATGAGATAAAATCAACAAGGTTAATTGAAGATAATGACAGTGCTTTTATTTTCCAATTTAATTTTGAGAAACAGATTACAATCTCATAAAACACCACCAAAGCCATGTCTCTAACAAACAGTCACAGATATTTAACAAAAACACATTTTGTTTTTATTTTAATAAGCATTATTGCAGTCATAACATTGACTTAAACCAACATCTGCACTTTTGATTTTCTTACATTTTACAAAGCTCAATGAGATATGTATGTAAACAAAATGTGTTACTTATTCAGTGCCTCAAATCACCTTCATGTGTATCTAAAAATAAGATTATTTAATTTATTCACTATATGCCATATAACTTACCTTCAGAGCCAAATCAACAGCTTCCTCATACAAACCCATTGTTGTATAGATGTGAACACAAGCTTCATTTTCTTCAACTTCTGAGCACAGTCGAAGAGCATATTTCAAATCATATGAAACCATGCTTTCCTCCTTATTGAGAAAAAAATCACATCCTTATGTAGTACATTTTTAGAAGTAACTACTATTATTCTTACAATGCTAAGAACAGATATTTCTTCTTTCCCTTCTTATATCTGAAATTCTACAAGAGACATAAAATATAGTTCTTGCAGGTACAAAATAAATATGTAGAGTTTATACAGAATCACATATCCTCATATAATAAAACAAACAAGAAATACTGCATCTAGCAGCAGTAATATCAAGAAAATAAGTCCACTTGACCTCTGATGTCACAGAAGAGAAATCTAGTTGACCTCAAGACACCAACCTCCAGAGAGTGCAGCAATACTGAATGATTTCATAAATTATTAATATTTTGTATTATTTTCTAGCATTACTAATAATATTTTCATTTCTCAACATCTATCCATTTTAAAAATATCCAGTAAGACATTTCATCATTAATCAACTTGAACAGATGAATGGTAATTCTATTATTTAATTAATTGTTATACTGTCATTAATATTTAAAACAATTCTCACTCAGATCACAAATAATGTAATATCCTTACTGTATCCTTTAACATTATAATTCATCCCAACACAACTTACCATTAGCAGTTATGGTCAAATGGGCCACAGTTGAGTTTAAGAGTAGCCCTCTGCTGTCATTAATGCTCTCAGATAATAGAAAAAAAAGCTTGACATGCTTCAAAAATCAACATTCTGAATTAATAACTTACCACCTGTCCAGTACTAACATGTCCTGACCTGTTTGATGATTGAACATCTCACTGAATGGTCCTGCCTGATGCTTCCAATACTCTAAAGAGTTTAGTTTTAAAGTCATACTGCTATTTTAAAGCATCATTATTTAGTAGGCTAAGCCACCTTTTGTTTTATTTAAGGCCAGTTCAAAATCACAGAATGTATGGGTAAGCAGTGGCCACTAAAGTAAAAACAAACTGATTACACAATGAGTATAAAAGGTCATTTTCCAAGCCTGGGACTCTACATCTAAAGATGACTAAGCTTCTGCTTGTACCAAAGACATATGGACCTCTCTTATATATACATACATATAATCTAGTAACTTTAAGAGTCATTCATAAGCATTTTTATTTACTATTTCCTGAATGCATCATAATTAACTAGATTTTTTCAATAGCAAATTATCTTATTTTCATATCTTCTGTCTCATCTTTATTTATTAATATTCATTCAGTTTATATTATAAATTTGTGAATAGAACCACATCTCAGATGTTGATATAATATTAATCTTTCCAGATATTCTTCTCTTAATGTTCTTTTCAATAACTGGCAAAAATTTTTCATATATCAACCATTTAGCTCCTAAGAGTATATTTCTTTCAAATACTAACTTATCAATTTTTCTCCTTGTTTATCATCCAATATCATCAGCTAGACCATTTAAATCTATCTCAAACCAGGGATTGTCTTCTGTATGACACCCTTTGTCTCCATTAGTTACTTCTGGATTACATTTTTTTTTTTTTTTTGAGTCTCCATCTTCATAAGAAATATTACATCATTTGAAATTATTGTCACTTGTAGCATCATCATTGGAATCTTACTTCTTGGATTTGTTTTCACTAGAAGAATCAACCTCATCAAATATACATTTTTCTTCAACTTTGCTAGTGACATCTTTTCTTTTTCAGTGGTATCATTTTGTTCTGATTGTTATCATCATTAATATTTCTTCCTCATTATTCTTATTACATTCTATATAATAGTGCAACTTCTTAAATGCAATGAAAAGTAACAAATTAAGACAAAAAAGTATCACACAAAGAGTCACTGATATCATATGTATTTACATGTCCTAGGAGATAATACTGGAACAGAATCAAACTTTTGTCTAAAACAAATACATTACATGATAATAAACAGTTAGTAAATAAACAATTTTCATGAAACATTGGAAAATAAGTTAGAAAAGAATACCTAAAAACTTAATGTTCAATCAACAATGTATCAGACACGAGGCATTTATATATACATCCTATAAACCACATGAAAATTAAAAAAGATGATGACCTGTACGCTGTTCAAGCAACTATGTAAAAAAGATAACATTTACAACATAGAAAATTCGATTACAAACGAGGTACTCATTAAATAATTAATGAAATTACAATATAAATATTCATATGCCTAAAAATGCTATATAAGAGAAAATGTTTTTGTAAGGATAAATGTTGCTCACAGTTCTCTGGCAATCTATTTTTTTGTACTTTCACAATCATGGTATGTTCGAAAGAAACACTTTTTTAAAGTTAAACAAACCAAACCTGTATGACTGAAAATGATGGTGAGTTGGTTCAGAACTAGTTCTAATGCTTCAGGACAGCAGTAAGGATGATAACTTATTTGTTGATCCAAGCATGATCTTTCTTATTATTATTTACAGTCAAAAAGTGTTCTAGCACCTGAGATATGATAATCAATACTTTATGATTAATGTGGGTGAAAACATTTAGTAATATTAACAATTTATGACATTATCTAATGTGGATGCATCTATTGAAGAAGCATCCACCAGAGGCTCCTATGCATCTAGTCTCTAGGGTATACTACTAATGGTAATCAGGTTTAAAAGTTTAAACTTTCTTTGAATACTAAAACATTTTTTAACTTGATAAAGAAAGTGCATACAACTTTCCAAATAAACTGTTATATGAAATGTATATGACAGCCCCACAACTTTAGCTCTTAAATTAGTGATAGACCAGACTGCTTTTGAAAGTGTTACCTGTCCTTGTAAAATAAGATAATCCATTAATTTATCCTTTTGAAGACGAGCATATAATGCCAACAAGTAGTTATGAATAGCTTGATCTCTGTTTTGTAGTTCGTTGATACAAAATTCTAAGTAACGAATAGCTTCACTACCCTGAAAATGAGAAAGAAACCTGTGAAGAAAAAAATTAGTTTTCTTGTATCATTTTAAATTAATAATCCTTCTAAGGCTAAATCTTATAGAAAATAACTGGTATCTTATGTTTAAATGTAAACAAGTTTACAGTCAAAATGTAATACTTTAACACACTTTAAGCACTACATGTCAAGCTTTGAAAAAATAGACAGTTTCAAGAATCATTATCAAATATGTCACAAAAGAAAAATTAGATTTTTAAATTAAATTATTAAACAACTGAAACCAAATAAAAAATAATAATTTTAACAACAAAAATACCAAGTTTGTAGAAAATTTAGCTAGTAACAACCTCATTATAATGGTTCTGAGTATATTCAAGTTGTGTACAGAGATGCTGTAAGTGCAGGGGGATGGATCACCCTATTAAACCAAGTACATGTATACAATTTAATTAATTATTTCACCAGACAATGATCTTGGATGTCAGAGCAGTCCATGAAAAAAAAAAAATTCTTTCTGATATACCTCAGCTACCATAAGCGAAAACATATTTATAAATAGCTGCTTACCTTACATTTCTTGTGTTTCATTGACTCATCAAAATATCTAGCAAAGTAAGTACTGAGAAGCAGCATATTGTTGGCTACAACAAATGCCAGAGGATAGGCTATCCCCATAAAATGCTGTATACTGTATGTTAAGAAAACTGGAAGCTGCTGTAAGATCCTTAGAACAGACAACCCTCTTGCCAACCACATTGCAAGAGGCAGAAAAACCATCAGGGTGAGAATGGTATGCCAGTGATGGCTCACAGTATCTGCCATCTGTTCCTCTCCTAACTTTTTCCTCAGTTAGAATATGCATTTTTGTAGAATTACATTTACAGAAGATCTTGAAAAGTCTTTTCTTCAGTTTTAATTGTTTAGTTATATTCCTATAATCTCTCAGTATTGTTAAAATTGAGATTAAATATCTATATATCCAAAAATGTTATAAAAATACACAGGTTTTCATAGGGTGTCCTAACCTTTTCACATGACTGTACTTTTCATGCCATTATAAGCTGTTAAACATTTGGGGAATGTGCAACTCGCATTATATTGTTGAATTACGTTATCTCTGAGCTGCTCATGTGCATGCTTCTAGACATATTATTATATTATCATAATTTATTTTACCTAATCTAACCTTAACACTCCTACGAAAAGACGTTTTTAGTCCTGATTTCTTCAAGCCCGTTCCCCTGGCTGTGGTTTCGCTAGATAGTAGATAGGGACAGTGGGAATCTCGTTAATCCATTCATTAATGGAT
Organism: Tachypleus tridentatus; assembly: GCF_004210375.1. Taxonomy (NCBI): domain Eukaryota; kingdom Metazoa; phylum Arthropoda; class Merostomata; order Xiphosura; family Limulidae; genus Tachypleus; species Tachypleus tridentatus. The sequence goes on from NC_134831.1 coordinate 20,832,472, forward strand.
TTAAATGGCAATTTCATTTAAATACAAAATTATTAGCCTAATATTAATAACCTTTCAAGTTGCTCTGGGGCCTATTAGGCCCCACTTTTCGTAGGAGTGTTAACTAACCTAGAGATCCCTAATTTTACATTTTAGTTACTTTTATAATAATAATAAATAAAGAATAAACATGAAAAACAAGATATAAAATACTTATCCACATCTTATTTTTTTGCTGTTAACTGTTGACAACATTTAATCCTACTTTTTTTTAATACTAATGGTGGTAATGCATAAAATACTTTCCACTTAATTACATAACACACTAAAGAACATACAATAATAACATGCAAAAAGTACACAATTTTCCCTAGCCATCACAATTTTTCTAGCTTTCTAACTAAGCAACAAGAGGTGTTACAAATTCATCGAAGTTAATCATCTTTTTTGTTGAAATAAAGCTTGTAATAAAAGAGAATTTGCCATTTTTCTATACAGAACACAATACAATATAATAAATCACCTGCTTGGTGGAACCTCAGCTTTCTGTTGATTACAGATAATATAGAATTAAAAGTAAGAGAGAACTATTAACACATCCTGAAAGAGGGAATGTGACAGGTAGGTGTGGGAAAAGGATACTAATTTTCTATTTGATGGTTCTGTAACTAAACAAAGTGGGAAATGATAAAAATTGTGGTTTGCTTAAGCAATGACGATCTTATAGGGAGTAATATACATTAAATTTTTTACTCTTTTAATAGGTGGTGTATAAAATGAAGACAAGATTCACAGAGAAAATATATCATGTTTCATACTAGAGGAAATTCAAAATTTTTTTAAAATAGTTCCTTGTAGAATTAGGAAAATAGGAAAAGTAGTTTAATAAAATTTGAATATAAACTGCTAAAACCTTGTGACATATGCAGTAAATGACACCTGAGCCAATAGGGTTAATAGATAATTGCCATATAGTCTTGAATCATGATGAAATTATTCACATTGCTAGTCACATCGGTTTGTCATCTCAACAGCTTGCTTTGAATGTTGAAACCTCAACAACTATTGCTTTAATGACACTAATTACCAAGAATCAGAGTAGTCTTGGTTCATTTCAAGCAGTATGGCTTTAGCTACTGAATGTACGTAATGTGAATTGTTTTTGACATCTTTACTGCTGTGCTTGCAACAGGCTTTGTTCTATGTCACAGCACCTAAAAGACAGCAAGAAGGTACAAAAGCTGGAAAAAAGCTTGTGGTAAATGTACTTCTTCAAGAAGTTTTCTATACATAATAGCAGATCTGCTGAAAGATGTATGTGTATAAAAAATGACATTCTCCCTCCCAATGTACCAAATCTCTACACAAAGGTAGGATGAAGCTCACACCACTTTCACCTCAGACCCAAGAACCGGGGAAATCAGAACCACTCTGATTACCAGTTGTGGCACAAGGATTAGCTCTGAGCTATTGATCAGTGAACTTGACATCTGATATAGATAAAAATGTCTGTCACATACAATAAACTTCAACTGTGAAATAAGTAAGGACCATCCAAATTACAATGCAATCCCTTTAAAAGAAAGGATAAGGGACAGTCAAGGACAGAACTGGAACAATCCCACATACCACTACTATGATCTACAATGTGGACAAAAGAAACTGAGTGAAGGGGATAGAAAATTCAAAACCTGTGTTGGGATTTATGTTGAACAGTTCACTCTACCGATATTAACACAATGGTAGGATGAAGGTTCCCAATCAAAGGGGTAAACTGCATTCTGATGTCATTAGTTATCTCAATTAAGAGAATATCCCTTCATCTACACTCATAGAACATAACTTCCCAACTCTGTAACTGAATGTTTATTGTGTGGAACTCATTCAACAGGGTTCTTCTATGGTTAACCACCCCAAGTTGTTTGGAACTGGAAAGTGGTAAGGACACCACTCAAAGAAAGGAGGGTAACACTGTGGTGAAGAGTCTGGAGAAATGTCACCACCTAAGACAGTGCAATGGATGATCACAAAACCTCATTTTGAAAAGCAGACCAAACTAAGTAATTCATTCCAGGCATGGCAAAGATGGGAAGTAATCCCCTTCTGCTTTACCCATGCAGACCATGAATGGTACAGTCTGGGATGTGCATGTTTATGAAACAAAATATTACAAGCTCATGAACCTACAAGTAACCTTACGGAACACTTCATTTCAATGTTGAATACGCAAAGCCATGGAAGATAAAGTGCAAAATACCGTGCCTGGGCAGTAAAGAATTTGTGTTAAAGAATATCTGGTCAGGCACCACTCACCATAGAGGAGGATACATGAGATAAAGAACTAGGAAAAGAACCCAGAAAAGATAGTACAAATAGAAACTTACCAGTTAGAGTTATACTTAAATCTGAAGACTAGTTACAGGTGGTAGACAAAACCTTGACAAAGAGGAAACTGCTATGTGATGTATATTGTGAGAGATGAATGTACTGGGTGTGGTCCACATGCTGGATTGTAGAATTTCTTCCACTGGATGATGAAGACAAGAAGCAAGGGGAAAGTTAGGTGTCAGATTTAATGAGAGACACATAAAACAAATTCCAGGATGAAGAAGTTAGTGAAGAATAAACTAATCAAACCAAAAGATGAACCAAATTACAGGGGTAGAAGATGAAAGATCGTGAAGAGAGGAAGATAGCCAGGGGATAAAAAAATTGGGAATATGTACCACAGAAGGAAGCAGTATGGGCAATATATTAATGAAAACCCTTAACTCAACACAGAAACCTATGTGGATTTAGTCAAAGGCAAAAGGTAGCAGAAAGGAAAGAAAACAGAGGAACAATCCTTCTGAGCTGTCAAGGTCTTTAGAAGAAAGGAATAATCTGGATGAAGGAGAAAATAGGTAGGATGATGGTATGTGAAACATCACTGGCAAACAAATCCAATCGTCAATGTCTACAGGCTAAGAGAAGAAGGAAATATGTTTTAAGGAAAAGATGAAACATGGAGCACAAGGAAAGTGGTTCAAATGGAGGAAAAGTAACAAAATGGAAGACAATACTAGCATCTCAATTGGAAGCATAGGTTGCCTGGAAAGGTGACATATCTGGAAGAAATCCATGAGCATGAAAAAAAAAGGAAGTTAAAACCTCTACAGTATTGAGGAAAATGAAAGATATGGGATAAATATGCCCTTTAACCCAAAAGTGAGGAGACCGAAGATGCATGGTCACGGAGCCAGATGAGAGATTTCACCACATAAACCACAGTACGCTAATCAGCAGGAAATCCCTAGCTGTAGATGAATGATGGTATACTTTCCATTTGTCTTGTTACACTACACTGAAGACAGGCAGATAGAACTAGCTAATAAGGAAGCAACTCAATGTGTGAAACCATATCTTCTTGCCAAAGAATGGACTAAAGCCAGGCATGAAGATGCAGAACATGAAGGTTTGGAAGTAGGGTATGTGACCGAGATTGACAAAAAGGTAGGAAGAGGGACAGAAGCAGAAAAGAGCAGTTGTAATAACTGAGGAAACAAAGGTTGTGCTAACCAATAAAGAGCAACCAGGAAGACCAAACAAGGCATGGAGTGAACGAGAGAAATCACTCAGTGAAGTAATCAGATGGTTGAGTAGACATAAAGATACTTGTGTGACCAGTCCCAGCTGAAGGCATTGATTGCCAGAGCCTAGAAATGAGGTATAGGTGACCAAAAGAGAGTTAACTTATTACTGAAGTTCATAGCAAAGAGATCCATATAGGGAGAACCTCACAAATGACAGAGATCCCTGAATATGAGGGGATCCAATGCCTACTCTGTGGGATAGATCTGGTCAGGGAACAAAAGATGATCTGTGATCAGATTGAAAGCACCTGACACATAATAAGATGAATGTGATGTGCATGGTCCCAGTATAAGAGATCCAATATGCCAAAACAGAGAGTTCTGGACTGAATGTCTCCTTGGTAGTTCATACATGTCACCATGATAGAACTGTCTCAACAAAAATGTTCATGAGATGAAGGAACTAATGCAACGCTTGACGTAGAGCTAGAAGTTTAAGAACATTGATACGCAAAGCAATTCTGTCTTTAGACCAATGGCCCAAAGTCTCCTGGTGATTGACCCATGCCCCCATCTCTGAAGGTATGTATCCATGAAAAGATTTAGAACTAGACCCAGGGGAGGAACTGGCATGCCTGACAATGTAAGGGATTTGTCCAACCACTAAAGCAGATTGCCTTGCAAAGAAAGAGGATCCCAAGCAAGGTTCCACTGATCATCATGAAGCACCCATGAAGGCATCCAAAATGGACTTAACTGAGAAATACCAGCAATATTATCTATGACAATATCCTCAAAAGCAATAGAACCTTTTGAGCAGTAAGTAACTTAGCCAAAAAGGTGTGGCAAAACACAAGTTCCATTCAATGAAACTGTAAAAGGGTAGACTAGGCCTAACTAATATGAGTATTGAAAAAGACCCCAAAATGGAAAAGGTATTGGGTGTGTCTGAGGAAAGATTTCTCCTGTCTGAACAACCAAGTTCACTAAGCTGCTGAGTATGACTGGTTGATTCCTGTTTGAAATGAGTCTAAAAAAGCCAGTCATCAATATAATAAAGAAATTGCAGCCCCAGAGTATGGAGATGTTGAGGCAAAATATGTAAGGTGCCATGGCATGTCTGAAAAGGAGAGCCTGAAATTCATAAACCATCTTAAGATAAACAAACCAAAGATTAGGATGAGACTGAGATGAGATGATATTGGTATATATAGGTAAGCACTGGAAAGATCTAGTTTAGTAATCAGAGTGAAAAAAGATTCCTTGGTAAACTGGGGTAGTAAAACAAGGTGGTTGAGGAAAGATAAATCGATTACTGGCCACCAATCCCTGTCTTTCTTGAAGACAATGAAAAGTAAGAATAAAATCCCCAGGAAGAATGGTGAACAAGATCAATGGCTCACTGCATGAGTAATTCCTGAACCACTTCAGACAGATGCTGCCTGGTCATGGAATCTTGAGAAGGAAGAAAGGGAATGGAGTAGGAAAATACAGAAGGTGGGAAAAGAAACTGGACACTGAATCCTTCTGATAGAACCTGAAGTACCCACTGAGTACCAATGAAGGAATATCAGTGTTTAAGAAATATGAACAGTTGAGTTCCCATCAAACCTGAGCCCACTGGGTAGTTGCTTGTGGCAATGGGAGTGCATTATGAAAGAAACGATGAGAATAAATACCCCAAACAGAAGGGATGGAGGAGGGCTGGGAAGGGAAAGGAATATGAAATTAATTGAAAGCACATGAGGTTCTGATTGAGACAAACAGACTATGGTACTTGTAAGGGTGGATAGTTGTTGGGCCAATGTCACTCTGAGGCTCTAGAGTTTCTAGCACTGTATCAAAAATGCAACAACTCAAAAATGGGACTAAATATAAATCCCCACCATATGTAAAAGGTAAAAAGCCCCAAGCCAATATGGTATCACAACCTATAAGGCCTCAAGCAAAGAAGAGAAGGGCAAGTGTACCTCCAGGAAACTCCTCAGAATGTCTGGGGAAAACTTCAGATAGGATGTTTATGAAAGTCAGCCAATGTGACAGACTAGTAAGGGTAACACAAAAGCAAGAATATTGTACAAGACTGACAGATTACAGGATCCCATTCTGGAAGATGGGAATAAGAATAATATGGGAATAATAAGAAAACCAATTATGCCTCCGAAATAGGCATTAAAGAATCTAACAACTGTTGGTCTAAAAGTGAATAGTCAGCATAATGATAGGAAAGTGTAAAATTATTTGACATCCTTGTGAGAGCTGCATGCTAATCCCCTTGCTTAATCACAAGGCCAAACGATTAGTATGAGGTGAAGAAGGAAAACCAAAAAAGGGTTAGGATGTTTCTTTATGCAGTAAGGAAGGATGAGATGCACAAGAAATTGGGGAAGGGATAAATCATAACAAATTTCATAAAGACCATAGTGGGTCCAGTAGTTTCATTAGGTTGATCCATACAACATTCAATCTCCTGGCATATAAAAACAGAAAAATCCACCATTGAACTATCCACACCTGATGCCTGAGAAAAAATGTTGGCCACTGATGTAGCCCCTGAAGTGGAACGTCAACTTCAGAATTTACTGCACAGAAAGGTTCACTAAACATGAGTGCAGAAATAAGGTGGCTAAAATTAATTGATACTGACAGAAGAAACAAAATGAAAGCAAATTAATTAAAAAAAAATACCACTTCATGAGGAAATAGTCACTCATGAAGCATTAAACAAACAAAAGAATGCATCTAAATCCAAGTTCTGCCAAATAAGAATTGACAGTTTGGTAGAGGAAGGTAGAGGGAGTTACATGTATCAAGTGAGCATGTCATGGTCCTATTGATGAGGAGGTGAAGCATGATGATTTGTACGAGAGAAATGTTGAAATTTTGCAATTCCAATAATAAAAAGAAAAGCTTGTCGCATATGTAATATATATATATATATAAAAAAAAAAGGTTTGTATATGGAGGGCAACACTGAATGAAAATAGCTAATTTTATGAGAGAAGATTAAGTACCATATTGGAAAGTTTGTCTTTGTTTCCTATACTCTTCAGTATTCAGATCATATGTGCTTCACTTTTTTCAATTCATTCTTAAATAATGTTTTCTTTCAAATGCTTTTATTTAAATATAAATCATTCAATCTTCCTATAGTTTAATAATAATAGTCATATATTTATTTTAATTTTAAATTACATGGCATAGAATAAATTGTTTTTCATTATCCATCAATATACAACTGATAATAATGTTCTCTCATAACCTTAATATGACATCAAAATAAAAGAAAAAGTATACTTCTACCTGTTTTGGATCTTTGGAGTTGTCATACTGAACAAGAGCAGGAATAAGTTTGGCAGGATTTAATTTATGCCCCAAACTGATCCAAGCATCAACTGTCTTTTTTGGTATAGACTGCATTAAAACTGGAGAAAACTGGTAGAATAACTCTGATCGGCTCTGGCGGAAATAATGGCAATTTTAAGTTATATGTTTCAGTCATAAAAGATATTAAAAGTCAGTTAAGATTAGCTAAGAAGTTCCATTAAAACTAAGATAAATGTTTTCTTAAATTGTAGCATAATTCATAATAATAATTTTGTCAATGAGATAACATTTCAAAACTCGTTCATTTCTTGCCCAAATAATGTGGTACACTCATGTAAGAACTACTGATTTACCATTAAGTATCATATAGATGGATTCAATAATAACTACAGATTCATTCAAAACATAAGAATGATTCTGCATTGGATAATTTAACTCACTATCTTGAATTCATGTAAAATAAGGGCATTGGTAAAAATAAAAGCAATCTTTATCACTTGGTAAACAAAAAGAAAGTTACTTCTAATACAATGTGCTTAATTCTACAGCTTTCTGTCTCTTGAAGTTGATTTCTATAGAGATAAAGAATTTGATTGTGATTTTTTTTTTATACATAATTTCTTAATAGAAGTAAATTCAAGAAGCTGGACCTGAGCTCAATAAGTAGGCTTGGTTTCTTTGTGCAGTCAACACTTTAATCTCATGACCTTTTTGAACTGTATCATTTAAATAACATCAACTCAGCCAAAAAAAGAATATTACAATATTAATCCTTTCAATCCAGATACTACATGCTGTATTATCCCTTCAAGCAGAACAATATCTACCAACTACAAAGAATGACAAAGCAATTAGAATTAAACAATCTCAATAATTTTCTCCAGATACTGTTGTTTCTTTTTGTTAATGCTAAAAGTGTGATTGGATTTAGGCATACTGTGCTCCTTAATACAATGTGCTGCAGCTACAACCCTATTAACTTCACCTGTCACTACAGTATGTATATGTTATATGCATTGTTTTTTTTGTTGTTGTTTTTTTTATAAGTCTCTCAGTTTTACCAATGTAGTATTCATTACAAATATCACAACTACATCTCTCTCTCTCCTCATATATTTCTCCAGAAGTCTAAGAATACATGATACACTTGTTGTATTGGCAGTGATTGGAAGGTATAAATACAGAATTCACTTTATGTGACTTAAATGAGTACATACATTTATCTATCACACCTATACGTAAAACCAATCCCCCCATGATTTTTAATGAAATTGTTAACCTTAAGACTAATCTAAGACATTCAATATTTGAAATACAACATTTTTTACTTAAATTCTTTTTACTTTCTTTTGTTCATCATAAACAGTAAAACATTTGCTAACCATTCAATTCTAAAATCTCCAAAAGATCTACCCTTTCTCCCAGAGAGAGGTAATGTAGAATACAACCACAGTAATGTCTAAAAATTCTAAGCAAAATTAAAAGTAAACTGAATATTATCATGAACCTAGTTAAGGAAATTAGGAAAGCAAATTAAGCTGTTTAAGCTACTTTTCCAAATCCCACAAATAACATGAACAAAATGCAGCCAGGAGGCAGGAAGGAGATCATTCATCACCAAGTGCCTAGTAATGGGTTACCTTAATATTAATGACATACACAAAAATTACAGCATAGGCTATAAACATCTTATTACCCACAGCCACACCTTGAGTTTGACAACAATGTTGGTCATTTAACTTAAAATAATTATTATGTAAAACATATTTCAGGAGTTTATGCACATCAGGTTTGGAAATCCCATGGAGATGCATTTTAATCTTATGCTGATAAAAAAAAAAGTTCCCTTGGAAATGAGTACAAAGAATATATATCAAAAGAGCAAACAATGCTATCATCAGTGATTTTACTGATGAAAGATTTCAACATGTCCTTCCACATACAAGGTCTTCATATTTCTAATTGCTGCAATGATAAAGTACCTGTGTGCTTAGTTTATCATTGAATTATTACACCATCACAACTTTCTTCAGCAACTTATATCTTATATTTTCTTTTATAAGCAAATTCTGGAAGGACTTTCTCACTATTTCATCAAGCAGCACACCCAGATATATTCTGTCAATGATCTGATAATCAGATACTAGACAAGTTCCCACTGCTGCATTATTGAAGCCACTGTCTCATAGGACTTTCACTTTCTTATCTCCAGCACAGCCTTCACCTACTGGTATGCTGTGATTTGTTGTCACTCCTCAATGTTTATCACATGCTTCAATCATTACTGGCAATGTTGATTCATTTGTTAACTTCAGTTGACCATCAGATGTGCACTGATTAGTCATGGAAATAGCAATTATTTCCTGTGGTGAATCTGATATGTTTCCTTGATTCTGTTTCTTCTAGTAGCAACAGCATCCAGTGTGACAGTCACTCTTTTCTTGTTTCTTGCCAGCATCATCTTTGTAGGGAGCTCCAGCTGCTTTGAGGTTTCCACTAGTGTTTGTTGGTGGCAAAACTGCACCCATTTGTGTAATGTGTCCATTTTATAACAAATATAGCATCTTTTATCCCAATTGTCTGTTAACCTTCTATCACCTTTAGCAGATTCCTGCTTCTTGTCAGCCACCACTGATTTGACTTTAACTGGTTATACTTGGACTTGCTAGTTATACACTCTCCATGGGCTTCCATATAATGTTCTGCCAGTTTGAACAGAAACAGCAACATATCAGTTGAGCATGTAATCATGAACTGTTCACATATTAGTACTGTCAGTACATCTTGTTTAGTATCACACAGACATGCTACAAACTGAAATACAATTTCTCCGGTGTCAGGTTTCACTTCTTTGAATTTCTGGTGAAGACCTTCCTCAGTAAGTTTATAGCATTTTGTCAATGCACTCTTAATTTTCATAGTCTATTATATTTTTTGACTTCATACCTGTAAACACATATAGGCTTTAACCTGTGAGAAGAGAGCTGAGACAAACTGCCCAGTCACCTTACTCAGTTTTGACTTTAAGCAAATCCTTTATATTTCTCTAGGAAAGCATTCATGTTATCTTTCTGTACATCAGATTTGAGTAGATTTGATCAATCAACCCTGATCAATTCCAATGTTATTCCTATGTCCTCTATTTATACTCTATTTTTAGTCTATCCTCTTTTAATCTTCCTCCTTCTCTTTTCTGCCTATGCTCTTCTTTCTCTAGGGCTAGTTGTTAACAAATTCTTGTATATCACTATCTTTCCATCCAAGTTAATCACCTTTCTCTTTATCCAGTTATCAAAATTAGTCTACATGGTTATATACAGTGATTATAATCTCTAAACTCTTTTTGCTACTACTGCAGTTGTGTGATTGTAAGCCCTACTTCCTCTGTGGTTCATATCTTCTTCTACTGCTGTTTACCACTCTAATATTGGATGGCTTGATAATGACAAGTTTTATAGGGCTGGATTCTCTACAGCAGGTGTTTGTTGGTGATAAATTTCTACAATAAATTGATAGCAAACAATCTACTTGTTTAAAATTAATATATTCAAAACAAGCCAAACATATGTACAAAACTTCATTTCACTATAGCTTGACACAGTTGTATCCAAGCTTTAGATTACTCTTTTTCATTAAAGATCACAAAGACAGGTACAATTAAACTGAAACACCCTTTATCAAGACAAATTATTCTCCTCTACTCTTTTTTCACAATAGAATCAGAAATAAATTCAATTACGTTACCTCATGGGTTATGAAAATCATATTTAGAGCTTTAAATATTTTATTTTTTTGTTCAGTTACTTTAGAACATTCTGTGACAAGGCAAATTATTTTGTTCTATCTCTGTCGTTACAATATGAGCTGTGAAACTCGCTTTGGAATCTCCACTATAATTGTCTTTACCATATCTACATCAGCTTTAAAATTGTCCATCTTGTCAAAGTCCACACAAATATCTGTTGCTACAATACCATCTGCAAAACTCTCACTATAAATCATGCATTAAGGCTAAACTGACAATCACACAGTCAAAATTCATTTTCACTTACTTCTTCCTTGCACTCTGTATCTACACATTTAAAAAACATGACAGAGAAATTAAAAAATATTTAGCACCTAGTAACAACAATGTTAAAACAATGAAAACGTCTTAAAAACTTCAAGTCAGGTGATTTCAACAATATTACAGAAGCCTAATGTAACAAATAAATGGTATACACAACATATAACCATACCAAATTACATAAAACTGCCTGGACAGAAAATTGAAAGAATCTGTTCTTAATATCAACAAGACAAAAATTAAAATAATTTAACTGTTAACTTCTTATAATTATCTAGCTTGTACAACAACTTTTTCTAATGCTGTTTACAACTTTATAATTTGTTTTTTTTTATTCAAAAATTGCTTAATTGTCCATTGTTGGTTTAGTGGAAAAAAACTGAATCTATATATACAGTTGTGATCACTGAGAACTAGTAAACATTGTAAAGTATAACAAACATCTTACTGAGGTAAAATAGTAGAAATATCAAATTATTATTGTTTGAATTTTTTTTTATCAGGTTTTAATTCAATATACATAAATTATTTTGAGAACTATTTTCTGTTTGAATTTTTTTTAGACTAGCATGTTAAGAAAAATTTTGAAGGTTATGCATCAAAACTGAAAACTTTTTACAACTTACTTATCTTACCTGTTTGGTTAAGACATCCAGAGCAGCCTGGAAGTTGTTGTTCTGTAGATGATACTGTATTACCCTTTCATAGTCTATCAATAAAATAAATGATTATCATTTGTAATACTTATTTCAAGGATCACAAACACTTACTGAAAGTAATATTATCATTAACATATTTTGTGTTAACATAGAGAAATTATATATATCCTACATAAACTTGTAGATATAGATAGATTTAAAATATATAATACAAACTATAAAAGACAAAAATTAACATGGTTATGAAAACAGTTAAAAACTTTATGATTAGATTTGCCAACTTAGCACAGTGGACTCTCTCATAATGAATTTGATCAATTTGGCTGAGTTTATAATCCCAAACTGACCTTTAAAGTTTCCATACTATAACTTTTAATAGATTATGTGTACCATCACAAATTTTCACAGGCTTTCAATAAGTATTACAGGACTTTTGTAAACAAAAACCTGAATGTTTAATGAAGTATTTTTACTAAACATTTCTCCATGAATATATAAAGTGTAAAGTAATTTTTATGTTAAGATATTTTATTTCATTTTTATTTAAAATCATTTTACTAAAGATCTTTTGTTATTTTATTTCTTTTGTAGTGGTGGAGACTGTTAGTAACATGTAACAAAGTAGAAATATTAGGGTGGTTTCATTTCTGTTTTAGGAATTATAAGAATGTTTACAGTAACTGCCTTCCCACAAATGGCTGCAGACAGTGTACAGCAGCAGGAGTTGAGATAATGTAGGTGTATATACTCAACTCCATACCCTTACTTGATGTTCCATGATTACTGGCTACTTAAACATCAGCATCTGGATTTTATAATGGAGATGGTATATTCAAAATGCATTTGGAAGTTATTACCACAGACAATATTTGTTATGACTTTAAGATAATGACTGGGATTTACAATATATATATATATATATTGTAAATTTTGGCAATTTTTTAAATAATAAAAAATAAACAAATAAAAGTCTTGTTTCCAAGTTGCAAACACTAAACAAAAAAAAATAAATTATGGTTTAGTTAATCTATGGAATTGCTAACAAACATTGATACTAACCTTTCATAAGTACTGTGAAGTGTATGAGATTTTCTTCATCACCATGACTAGCTATAAGGTTATAAATTGCTCCACAATTTTGTCCTACACATTCCTACAAGTACAAACAATGTTCCCTTTTCCACATATCCAACTCTGTGTTATAAAATCACAATAACTTCAAACAGCATTACAGTTAATAATGGATATTAATTCTGCATCTAGCAATAGAAAAAACAAACAAATATCTGCAAAATAAAATGCTATTTGTAATACTGTTAGGATTATTACCTTATCTACATTTATGCTTGTAACTATTATTGAAAAGCATTTTTTACAGTTTTTGCTTTAAAATTTTCCATTTTTTTTATTTTATAAATCATGTAGAGAAATTTTTTGGAGGTATAAAGCACATCAGTAAAATTTTGGGTCAGAATGACTTTGAAAACAACCTTGAATTACTTCACTACTGTCACACAGTAGTTCTAAAACTCATTCAATATTACTAAAATACACTTTGCTATACCAATTTACTTCTGAACCATTTGCCTATTTATTGGAACATCTTTTATCTAATGATACTTCAACTTGAGAAATATCAAGTTTGATGTCAAATTATGACAAGCAATTTGTCATGAAGGAGCTCAAGGTTTCAAATGTTTGAAATAATGCTCTACATCTAATCCTCTTATATAAAACTAAAAATGAAATACTAACACCTTACACTAGCTGGCAAGAACGTACAGAAGAATTCCTCACTAGTCAGAGAAACAAATCATATAGTTTTAATAATGAATATTCATTTTGAAAGACATCTTTACCAAAGTTACAGTTTTATGTTGAGTTATTTAAGAAAGAAAGTTTACTTTCACAGATATTACTGAAGAACTATAGCAGAAAGAAAATGTATTTAGTAGCAACACCCATGTTACACATATACTCTTTTAGTAGATGTATATTCAAAACATGCACATCAAGTACTTCAAAGCTGTATTTAAGCTGCAGTTTTAAGTGTGACTGTCTCTCAAGTAATATAGTGGATAAAGAAGAGGTATTCTTGAACTTGCAATCTACATGCAATGAAGTGATATTTTAGAATGGATGTTATCTCAAACTAAATGATACCAAAAATGCTAACATCAGGAAAAATAAAAGTTTCCTTCAAAATAAAAGACCACTGTTTTTTGTTTTGTTTTATTAAGTATATCTTTACAATAGAAACCATTAGAATATAAAAGGTCAAAAGTAAGTTTCTGTCTTGTTATTAACAATATAATATATACATATACATAACCAGTATTAAAAAATGTTAACTTCAGAAACAATACTATCTCTTCTTAGCCAAAGCCAGTATCCAACAATAAAAATGCAAATGGGCCAGTGAAGATACAAAAATAATCAAACAAGTGGAAAACTGCCATCAAAAAATAGGTGTGCTGCAAGTAAAATATGAGGCACCCCTGTGTGTTATAACTTTTGGAACAGGTATGTTCTGCACCCACTAAAGAAGAAAGGAAAACATACAGAGTGGAATCAAACAGAACATGCACCTAAGGTTAGAGGACCATACATGGATAGGCCAAGTGTGGTCCAAGAACAAAAACAACATGGAAGTACCTTGCCTAAGTTCATAAGATCAACAACTGCAGCCTGACCAGTCAAAAACATCCAGAGAAAGTTCCTTAGATTTGCATCAATATAGCCATATATAGTCAACCTAGTTAAAACACCTGGGGGAAGAACCCTGGTATACATTAGATTAAGTGCAGTCTGTTCAGGTAGAAAACATCCAGAGGAAGTGCCTTACATAAAAATTTTGTTCCATATTTTGTTTGTAATAAACAGAGATCCACAAATGCAGTCCACCCAGACAACAAACACCTGGGAGAAGCACTTTGTGTTTATTTATCTCCATTTTTTAGTTTGTTATTACTTTTTAAGTTTGCACCTCTCTAACACAGAGCACTAGAAGAGCAATTTTGATTATTGTTCTTTATTTGAAAGAAAAAAGTTATAACAGTCACATTGTGTGCATACTTTGTGGGATGTTTTAATCAAAGCACATTTTAAAAACTAAAACATTTTTACATTTCTGTGTAAAAAGAAAATGTACTTCAAAATTTAACAATGCAGACTGTATTTGCAGCTATTTTGGAAAAATTTGGAGAAATAATTCATAATATGGCAACAAATAATGAAAAGACATTTTTTAACACTAACTTTTTATGTGAGAAAGCCAATAAGCAAAGAGAAACTTTACAACTGGTACTTGAATTCAGAATCTCTTCCTAACAGAGCCATTGCTCCATCACTTTTACTTTTTGATTACAAGATACTGGTCCTGTTAGTCAGAGGTTCCTGGTTCATGCTCAGGCTTGGTCTTATTTTTACCTACTATAACTTTATGTTACAAATTTTCCTTTTATTGGTTCTAACAAGATCTACAAAAATAATAATAAATTCTGATACATACATATGATGATAAGAGTAGTTATTACAGCTGCAGAAATTCTTTCTTGTTATGCATTAAATCTATTCAGCAGACTTGAACATGCAGCTGGCAGTGCACAACCACATACATCACATTACCATGTGTTTGTAACAGCATCAATTCCACTACCAACTGTATTCAGGATAAAACTACCATATTTCCTTCATTAAGCTAATGCTGGGGCACTAACCAAGGCACATATTAGTGACTGTTGATTTACAATGGAATTTTACTTTAAACCATTGGGAAAAATTAACAACAAAGAATTTATAATATAATGCATAGCCAAAAAAGCTTTGGAATTCCTTCTTGTTTGCAGATTTTCATCAGTCTATCAACACTTAAATTTTAGCAGGATCCATATTCACTGTATGTCCAGCACATTCTACTTACTTCCTCATGAGAGAACATTTCCTCACCTTCAGTTTAAAAGCTGTCAAACATTGAAATTCTTAACTGCAGCCATTAGCATGGTTCCTTATCTGAAGTCTACACATACCTAGATCATCTCATTTCTTTTAGACTACTGATGATGACCGAGCACTCAAGGTGTAATGATTCTGGCTTTGAGCTCAGATTTATCTCAGAGTTGACTAATACCTTGGTGCTCCAATAAAGCTAGCATTGTTGTTGCTTATATGATGCTAGATAATGTTTCTTTTCTTAGTCAACCTCTGTTTTGAAAATTACATTGGTAAGATTTGTTAATAACCTTCCAAGCTGTCACTAATTTCAATCAACTCCTCAGGTATCAGCCAGTATGTGTACGTTTGTTTGCCACAATGAAATGTATCTTGTTCTTTGAGATTTACTCGTTAAAGCATGCACAGTTTAGTTTTGGTCAAAAGAACAGCGTGATACAAGTTTACTTGAACTGCATTATAAGTTGGTGGTGTAATCAAATATGAAATATATACAGCAAAACGTATGATATGTAATATGCACACACACTCTAAAAACCATAAGAAAATGCACAAAATCAAACAAAATAGTTAATTTCTAGATTGTCCAAAAAAATTCATTTCTTTTTATAATAAATAAATAAAGCCAATCCTTTTCCTTAGAAGTATAAACTACTACTTCATAAGTGTTCATACTGTTATTTGTATAGTCCAATATGACAAAATTGTATATTTATACTGTCTGAAGTTATTTAAATGAATGTTATAGTTTTTTTTGTTTTTTTTAAGCTTCCTAACCATTCAGCATAATTAATAGTAATATTATTGTTACAAACTGAAGCAGAAAGTGCCTTTAATATTGTCTGGTTTACTAACATGCATATTTTAAAATTAAGTTATGTTTAATTTTGCATCATGAACAGACATACACTATCACATCACCTTAACACGTGGCTGTTCCAACAGGCTATGAAAGATTGCTTGAATAGATTTGTATTGGTCAGTATTCTGACGTTCAGCATTGCGTAGACAACCCAGTTGGTTGAGATATATTTCCAGTAACCACATTATGATCATTGTGGTCTGAGCTTTGTCCTGACTTTTTAGTCCTTCCATTTTTTTCTTTAAAAACAATTTAAGAGCATCATCATCTGCCACCTGTAGAAACTTCAGGGAAACTTCTTCAAAAGATTTGTGTGTCTGGGCATATAATGTAGCAGATTCTTTGAACCTAAAATGAAACAATATTAACGTTGATTCCAAAAATATATAATAAATTTGACCAATCCTTTGAACTTTGATAAGTCTAATAAATTTATTCAGCTTTTTTCCTTATCTATTGGTAAAATCAATTTGGATGACTTTTGTTCCAAAAATATACAGAAATTGGGTACATTATATTAAAATGATTTTGAAACCTCATTATGCCATTAAGTTAATGTTGCCACATTTGGTCATGTTCGATCTGATGACTGTGCATCTTAGTAGAAACCCTGGAGCATAGTGTCCACTGTAAAAGGATGTCACACCCAATGCATACTTACTCTTATCTATAGCATTTTCAAAATCCATTTAGTGCATAAAAATAACAATTGTTCCCATTTCATCAGTCAAACTGCACAAAAATTCAAAGGTGGTGTATTATGTGTTCATAAGTATTAGCACAAATATTCTCTAGCTGATTAAAGCATGTAACGGTTGCATGGTAGATATGACTGGAAGCTTAACATTGATGATCCCACATCTTGTTTCTAGATGGAAATCCTTTATGATAATACTGTATACTATTGTTTGGGGCACCTAAATGAGTAGTGTAATGGCTATGATATGTCTTGTGTTATTGCAGACCTATTTCTGAATTGTCTTAGTGTCCTATTACAAATAAAGATATTTCTATTTTGTAGGTTCTTGTCTTAGTGTCCTATTACAATTAAAAGATATTTCTTGTAGGTTCTAAATCCCCAATCTGATCCATATCTATAAGATTTAAATTTATGAATATTTTACATCAAGCAGAGCTGTTACAAGCTCTTCCAATAAATAAATAATTGACAGCATCACATTACATAAAATATGCCAAACAGTAATTCCGACAGATTTTATTGCACAGCAAATTTATATCATCAGTCTTGTCAAGTGACTTGCTTGATTTACATATTCAAAATTATTTGAATATAACAATCATCTATTTAATAGTTTAAAAATGAAATCAAAACTAAATAAACAGGGACATCTGTTTCAGCTTTATAACTAAATTCATATAAAAACTAAATTAGGTACATAAAATAATAGAGTCCATAAGGTAGTGACTTTCATTATATTTTACAATATAGATATGTGAACTACTTTATGACACCTTAGAAAATTAAAATATTTGGCAAAGCAGTTTACAGGTAGCTGTTTACAGGCACATATAAACATGCAGGTGAATAAGTTGCTCACAAGTGATTATTTTTTTGCACATAAAGTGGTATATTCAGATTTCCATGTTGTTACTTATATCTAAAGACTGAATATCACAGCATCAGGAAAGACAGGTTTTCAAAATAAGAGATTAGACTATGTAAAAATTATGCAACATTTGTTGGCATAGAAGAACAATATTTGTGCACTAATAGTTGGAAAGTCAGAAGTGCAATAAATAGATATTGTGTATTTAGGTAACAGAAAATTAACTATGCTTGAAAGTATGCTGATGACTGTTGTTAATGATTAACTAAAAAGACGGACATGTACACAGTCAGCAGGTTGAAAAATACTTCCACAACAAGTTTTGATTCTAAGCTTGAGTCAAAAAAACATCTATTTGAAAATGTTAAAACTGCATTTACCTATTCTTTGTACTTAACCAGTCATAAAACTAAATTGTAAGAATCTTGACACAGCTCTTCTTCAAATAAGTATCATAAAAAGTGATATACATTTCCATATATCACTAAAGTTTGCAAAAAGACCTTCACTCACTCGATTTAATCATGTTTACAAAAGGTAAAAAATATCTAGTTTTTTATTTAATAAACATTACCTCTAATTAAACAAATACATTTAGCGAGGAATTATACACATAGAAGAACAATACATCAGTAACAAACTTTGAAAAAAATCTCAATGTAATTGTTTTTTGTTAATTTTAAGGTTCAATGAAATAAAACTTTCCTGTATAGTAACTTTCAGCTTTAAAACAAATTATTCTAAAAAAATACCTACATTTTTTTAGTTTAAATTTCAACAGTTTCAATACAAATATGTGATAACTGATAGGTTTTACTAACTTAAAAATCAATACAGACAACCTTTATTGAGGTATGTTAATTTTCCCAAGTATTTTTGTGTAGTG
Source organism: Tachypleus tridentatus (assembly GCF_004210375.1). Lineage (NCBI taxonomy): Eukaryota > Metazoa > Arthropoda > Merostomata > Xiphosura > Limulidae > Tachypleus > Tachypleus tridentatus. The sequence continues at coordinate 20,851,342 of NC_134831.1, forward strand.
TCCTGAAATTAGTTAGTGACTTTCTGAACAGGATATGAATAACCTTAACTTAAACTTAGGTCCTACATCACAGTGACCATTCAACAGAACATATACTTACTTTGCAATGCTATTCAGCCATTATTTCTTTGGGTAACCAAGTGTAAAAGAGGTTTGTGCAGTTAGTCTCCTCATTTATATATATAATGAAATGATTACTTAAGTAGGTAATCTGTGACTTTGAGACACTACATTAGGACTCTCATCTGACTTAAGAGTGTGGTATATACAACTTTGCAGTCTTTTCTCCAGTAATAATGTGTTATTCCTCAGCTGCAGCATTCATATTAGTTTTACGATGATAAGAGGCTGAACCAATACCACTGTAGGCACAAGTATATCATAATTTGTCAAGCACTCTGTAAACAGTATTGTTGTATTTTTGCCTTACACTTTACTGCTCCAGATTCTATTTTTTCAAAACAAGTTTATTCAGACCTTAATTGTTAGCCTCATTTCTATTTGAGAATACTACAGATGTGTACCTTCTTAAAAGTTATAATTTTCTTCATCTGAAAATGTGTTTTCAATTGGTACTTCCCTCTGCTAACAAGATTAGCTCTTCTCATTTTGTGCAACTCTCTATCTATATGTGAATCTATTTCATAATAAATACCACAAGTCTTCCACAAACCCCTATTGGAACCAAAGATTCCAACATATTTTTCATGTAAATCAACATGTGTCATCTCCCCACCAATAGTAGAGCACCACCATCATGTGACACATGCAACTCCCTCTATGCATCACTACCAAACCATCACTTCAAAGTCTGGCAGAAGATGTAAGTACTGGATGATTTCATGGAGAAGTGAGATTGAAGGTAAGTATCTATCAGAAATACATTTTCTGTTTAGGAAAATTATAACTTCCAAAATGGTACTTCCCTCAACTCATAAGACCAGCTAGAATCCCACAATGAAAAGGATGAGGGACCAGTGTGAGGGAAAAACAGACATACCTACCTTCCCCCAAAAGCATCTGAAGGATATTTTTTGTATGAGAGAGAAACAAATCAGATGATTTGAGGAGGGGAACTGCACCACATCTGAACTAGGTAACTTTTTGTCATGGATAGTTATGAAAAAACAGGGCAGAAAAGGAAGGGGCACATTCAAATAGGAGAGAATAAGTCAGGAAAGTGATCCAAATCAAATAAACAAATAATGCAATCCCAAAGAAGGAAAGAGGGTACATTGATGATAATTCCTAGAGTTAGAAAAATAGTAGAATAAATGGAAAATAAAATATATTCATTAAAAAAAAATTTAGATACTCATTTAGAATATTTTATAGACTACACAAATAAAGTGTGAAAACTGTAAGATAATAAACTGTATTTTTCTACTCTTTGCAATTATTCAAAGTCTGAGTGTAAATACCTACATTAAATAACAATTATTTTATAACAAATAGTGGAAGAAAATCATTATATTTTATTTTGTGCAGCTCTACACTTTTAAGAAAGTTGTCAAAATTTAAATAATTACATCTACTAGTTCCATTTTGTAAAGATATTTCACAAGAGTAACATAACCTAACAGCAATTTTTGTACATTATTTTCATTGGGTTAACAAAGTCTAATTCATCTTTTTCTTTACCTACCATACTGTAAAATAATAATTCAAGTGAAGGGTGAAATGATAAACCAAGTTTCATAAAAGATCTTTACAAAACAAATCAGGACTTTAAATGTACTAGACATTTTTCATAAAGATTTTTATTTTATTTTAATAACATATCACAGCTAATCTACCACTCTGTTCTGATCTCTACACAAGTATCTCTTATTTATAAACCACACTGACTTGTACATTTTAAAATACTAGGAGAGAGATTTTGTTTCAGGTTTTGGACACTTGGCTGAAATGCAGATAATTATATCAAAACATAACAAATGTTTAGAAATTTATTAAAAATACATTTGAATCAGTGTTAATTTCATTATATATTATAGATTTCATCATGGTGGCTGCTTTTTTATATATATTTAGAAAAAGTGAGAAAATTCATAAACACTAATTATTTTAATTAAAGTAGGTTGAAATCAACCCAAAACCAAAATATGCAATTTTATTTATGTATAAAAGTAATTAAAGAAAACTTTTTAACTGAATACATTTATATTTTTTGTAATATTTGGAAGAATAATTATAAGTTTTAAGCTTATCTTCTGTAATTTCATGCACATACTTCTTCTGTTCTGTTTCCCTGGTAAGTGTAACGTTCAAGGCAGTCAAGATATAAAAAGTTCATATACCTCAGTGCTTGAAAGTAATATTACAGATGAATTTTTATAACAGTTCATCAGTAACATTACATAGAAGGAAAAACAATTATTCTTAAAATAAAATCTTGAAAAGAAATGCCTTTTACTAGTCTAGGTTTCTTTTAAATATCCCAAGAGATCTTTGATCTTACCTTTTCTTGCTGTAGTAGTCATCAGCTTGTTTTGATAAAACCTTGTCCAATTTTTGAGGGTCATTCTAAAAAATTAATTTGAAGTTATAAATATATACACATCTTATACAGCAGTCATTCTTTTAATACAGAAATGAATTGTCCTCTTCAAGAAGCATCATATTCTCACAAAAATTATACATACATACATACATACATAGAACAAGATGTCTGCTAATCTATTTTAGTCACTTCATCTACTAAACTAAACTTTAAATTAAAAACAAAACATTCAAAGCCAATCCTTACCACTCAAATATTTATTAAACCTTCCTTTAAACTCTCTTAAATCAACTGTCCCCTGAAGGCAATCCATTCCAAAGGCTAATCACCTTGTTAGAAAAACAAAGGTGTCATAACTTATTATTCCTACTCTGCCAAAATTTATATTTATGTTTTCTACTTCTACCATTTCACCAAATATGAAAAAAGATGATGCATTATTACTATTAATTCTATTAACAATCTTAAACATTTCAATCAGATCCTCTCTAACATCTGAAAAGAAAAACAATTACAGAGATCTTAAGCTGTTCTTGTATGATACTCTTTCCATCCCAGTAGCCATAGTAGCCCTCACCTGAACCTTTTCCAATAATTCAACTCTCTTCCTCGTGCAAGGTAAGAAAGACTGAAAAAAATATCCCAAATGAGGCCTATCTAGTGATTTATACAATGAAAGTATAGCCTCTTTAGACTTGTACTAGCTATTTCTGTAGATACAAATTAAAATTCTTATTTGCCCTGCTGCAAGCAGTTGAATGGCTAAAGAGAATGGTGAAGCATAATACCATGATCCTTTTATTCCATAACATTGTTAAGGTTATTATTATCAAAATTATACTTCAAATTATGATATCCCACATGTATTACCTTTCATTTATTATAATTAAAAGCTATATGTCACTAATATTCCCAATTCACTAAATAATCCATGTCCCTTTATAAAGTAGCATAATGCTTCTGAGAACCAACAACCCTCAAAACCTTAATATCACCAGCTAAGTTAAATAGTTTAATGATCATTACTCCATTTAAATCATTGATATAAATCAAAAACAGCCAAAGTCCTAACACAGAGCCCCTGAGATATCCCACTTGTGACATTAATCCAATTTGACTGAACTCTACTTATAAAAACCTTCTGCTTTCTTACATCTGGCTAGTTTTCTATCCAGTTCATCAGTCTATCCTCCACATAATACAGATAACATTTTAACCATTAGCTTTATGCAGCACCTTGTCAGATGTCTTCTGAAAATCTAGATATACAAAAGTGAAACCCACATCCCTACCAACATAAGAAATAACTTCTTCAAAGAATGCTAAAAGAATAGTAAAGCAAGATTTTCCCCAAGTGAAACAATTTTTCACTGGTCACTTAGAAACTACTGAAACAATTAAATTCAATAAAAAACAAAATAACTTATATTTCAGTATTACTTTATATCACATACACAATGTTACCATGTAACACTCGAAAACAAAATTTTGAACACTGGAAAATAAAATAATATATGAAGGTTTGGTAGAATTACCAAATTTTAGAATCATTTATTCACACCAAAAATGAGATTCCTTTTCCTGATGCTGCTTTAGTTTTTTAAGAAATGTATGCTTAATGAATATGTGAAATGAAAAAGAAGTTAATTCTTTAATTCAAATAGGTGTTTATACCCTAATAGAATACTTTCCAACCTACCTTACAATAATGTTTGGCCAATTCATATTCTTCTTTATCTAAGTAGACTTCCCATACATATCTAGGTATATATAAAGACCACAAAATTAGTGTATAACAGGAGAATTCAACAAACACAGTCCAACGTAAATAGTAAAGTTGTTATTTACATTTATTTTAAGATTCTCAAATATGAACTCATTTTCAAAGACTATTTTTATACAGTAAATTTATACAAAACAAAAACTTAAACATATAAGTTACTAGTGCAACTTTAATTGCTAAACTCCTATGGTAATTAACTTTCAAGACACAGCTTCCATACTGGTATTAGTTACATATTTAAAAAAACTTCTTGGTATTATAAACATTTTTGTTACAAAATCCATAAACCACTCTAAGGGAGTGGTGTGCTTTGGACATGAGTCACAGAACCTTTTGCAATGGAAACTGTGAAGAAGGCCTACTGTTAAGATTTTTGATCATCAGAAAGAGCATGAACAAACATGTCATCATGGACTGTAAAAGTAGGTAAGGTTCAACATAACCACTGTATGTCCAGGTATAAGAAAATAAAGAACAAAAAATTAGGTCACATCCTCTATTCCTGCATCATGCTCTGAATAAGATTTCAACTAGAAAGAAGTATTTACTATTGCTATCTTGTAAATCTTGGTGTGCTGAATATTTTACACATATTTTATGTTTAAAGTGTTGGATGCATGCACAACAGAATGGTGACAGTGTGGTGAACAGTGAGAGACTGAAATATGGGCAGTAAAACTGTATTTCCTCATAAGTATCCATATATGCACATGAATACTTGTGTAAATATTCAAAATACCACTTTGAGTAAAAGTGTTGGAAAAAAACAACTTATATAAGATAAATATTATATATTTAGTGATGCAAAAGTCTGTTTTGTTATTTCATCAAAACTGGCAAGCCTCAGTACTAAGTTAGCATAGAAAAACACCTTTGAAAGTTTTAGTGTCATCACACTAAACAGAACCTAACAAAACAGGGCAGTAGTATTTCTGAATATTTTAAACCAAAAATATTTAAAACCACATGGTTATTCATTCTCTCAAATTAACACATGATAGAGGTGCTAAATTACAACTTAATATTCTATCTCTTTTTCCATCCTATTGCACAGTATATGTATAGCTGTGAAAACAACTAACAGGATTCAGCCTTAGCAACTGATGTGCTTGCAGGGTTTATAACAGCAGTTGACAGTTTGGAAATTACAGATTAGCCAAGTATCAGCATATATAATAAGGATGTCTGTCACATCTGTGGGCTCATGTACATGTTGTTCATTTACATCAATACCATGTTATGCACCGTATACTGTTACTGTATATTTATGTCCAAGATGGCCTAACCCACAAATTTTTAAACAAGGCACATTATACAACAAATTAATACATAAAACTAGAACCTTACAATTTTCAATTAAATTTCACTAGACAGCTAAAATCATCCAAATCACAAAATAACATTAAAACTTCTATCTCCTATAATACATTAAAATAATGAATGTTTAATTTCACAAACTATTCAGAAAAGAAATAAACATGTTATTTAAGTAAGAATAATTTTCCAACAAAACTAACAGCCAGCCTAATCAACATGTACATTAACAATTTTAAGCTTCCACCCCTAAAGAAAAGGTGTAAAATGTACCAAAACAAACTCTTCACATAGCACAACCACTCATCAGTAAATATGCCTTGAACATAAACAACTTACAACTTTATTGTGCAATGTTTATAAGCAAGTAAAACTTGAATCATCCTTAATCTCATCAACAGAATAAGAAACTATTTTGTGTTTAAAGACAAATAGTAAAACATACCAACAACACTTTATTTGCTCATATATACCCTCTGATTGTTCTACAGCATGTATAGGATTTACTTCAGGACTGACAGACAGATTCAAGGAATACAGTTTACCACAATATGCATAAGTGTCAAACACAATCAAGCATGTGTTAGATTGTAGTAATATTCCAGTAACTATCAACAAGTTGAACATTACCGGAACTGCTGAAAATGGCTACATCTTATAAATCAAAGACACATTGGCCATTAAAAAATTTGAATCTGGAACTGGATAGATTGTCAAATAGTGAAAGTATAATACTGAAAAGAGAATGTTTTAATTTCAACACTGAAATATTCAGCAAGTAGTAAATTTTCATGGAAGCATAATAGATACACTGCTGTTATTTTTTATTATTATCAATAAAAGATATTTCAATTGGATGGAACTGAAATTACCAGTTGTAAATGAAATTCACAGACAGCACCTTACATGTTATAATAAATATAAATATAATTTATCCAACATTAATGTTTGTTGTTGTTGTTAAAGAAAGTTTTAACACCTACAGATTGAATTATTTTACAAGCACACAGTTTTTAAATGCTATCTTAATAATGTTTCGATACAAGATGTAGTTATATCATAATGCAGGTTGAGTGTACTGCTGGAAAAGGGAAGTAACACACTGTGTAACTATAAGTTGCACCAAGATAGTACTAAGCTTTTAACTAGGACTATAAAAGGTCCCTAAATAAAAAAATACAAATTTTAGTGGACTGTTAATGTAATGTTTTCTATAGTCTAGTCGGCATGAGCTTGAGTGCATGAACTACGTTTACAGTCTTGACCTACTTCTCTTCTTACTATAACCTAATTTCATCCATACAATTACCATATGGTAGTAAGGGGAATGTGACTAAATTGGAGGGTAAGCTGAGTTAACTGTTTACAGTAAGAACTACAGAGGTCAGCTGTAGGTATTTGTAAAATAGACTCAATGAAGCTTTGGAGACCATTAAATTCCCAGATATTACAGGTATATTGTACACAGGTGATGCAGGGCATAAGTATAATAAAGCCTATAGAGATTTTCCTTTAAAAAATGCAATTTCTAACATTCTGTCTATAAGTGTGACTTTGGAGCAGTTGTGGTTGCACCAGTAAGTCTGACCATCCTTACAAACTATATACCTAGCTGACCTTCCAATTTTACTTATGTGTTCAATCCAGAATTTTGATATTTAACATTGAATTCTTCACTATATTGGTAATCTCATTCTTTAAATAACCAGTGTTTTCCATTCCTCACTGCTTAATATTTTCCAACTTTTTCTATGGTGTACAATTATAATGGACTACCAAAATGATGAAGACAACTATACCCAGAATATCCCACTCAGAAGGACTTATGGTACCAGTCTAATATTCATCACAGCAAAGCTCACAGATAAAGATGTCATGCTTGCCTTCCATAAAGGACATTATCAAGCTCACAACTTCTGTTGTCACTTTGGAGCAGTTTGTGGTTGTACCAAAATTTTCTGATCATCCTTACAAACTACATACCTAGCTGACATTCCAATTTTAATTATGTGTTCAATCCAGAATTTTGATATTTAACATTAAATTCTTCACTATATTGGCTGCTAACTCAGTATAAAATATGAGTTCATGTACACATTTGCACAGTACGTGTATTGTCACGAAATTTGGTGGACTTTTAGTAAAGATTACAGACATTTTGTATACAAAAATTCAGATTTTTTTATGAAATATTTTTACTAAAGATTTGTTTGCGAAAATAGAGTCTGTTTTGTTACTATTCTAAGTGCAAAATGATTTCATGTTATAGTTAAAAAACAAACAAACTATTCTTTGTCCAAAAAACCTCTAATATTATTTGTGTAATCTCTAAAACCTTCTAAATACATTTCAAATGTTTGTTTTCAGTAAGACTTTATATTTTATGTTATTTTCTGTACTCTAATAATGTGGAATCTGTCACTTGACTAACCTCATAAACATCATAAAAAAAATTAAATATAAACTATGTTTTTGTCATGATAGAATGACTACATAGTATAACATGAAATACAAATGTTTAGTCCAAGTAGCTTAAGTCTCATAATGCTATATATTTACATATATATTTATTATTTTTTTATTATATTGACCTTCCAGTCATACCTAGCCAATATTACAAAACTTCCATTGATGTTGTGCATGTGCACTCATGTTACAAATCCAGTAATATACAACTGACCTTTAGTCTTCCCTGTCTTGCTGTTTTGGTTGTATTTTAGTGGACCAGTATTTTGTAATATATAATCACATTTTAATTATACATTATATATACAGATTATTACTATTTAGAAATAAATTCTTAAACTTACTTTTCTTAAAATATACAGCAATACATCAAGAAGTAAAGCAAACAATTATCTCTTCACGCTACAACTTTTGTACTCTTGGTGTTGGACACAGGTTGCTAAGCCTTTTAAAATTTTGCATGTAGAGGATACCAAACAACATTTTTTTAAGTTTTATATATATACTCTTAAATAACCAAAAAAATCATAAATAACTACACTGAAACCATAGAATTTTGCTATAATTTATTAAGCTCAGTAACTAACATGTATTTCAATTTTGAAAAAATCTGAAACTTCAAGCATACTAAAGAAGCAGCCTACCTCATTGAAATCCTGGATCAAAAGAACATGAAAGCCTTTTCAAAGATTAAAATGGATGAGAAAACCACCCTGGGGACATTTGATTTGTTGATTTGTCATATAGTGAAGTAAGAGTATATAAGGGACTGTTTCCAAAAATGAAAATAGTTGAATGGAGCCACCGTGTTTGACACTACATAAGCCACATCTCAGAAAAAAAAAAGATATGAAGTTCTTATTTCATATTCTAGTTTGATAATACTAGTAATTTGAGTTCCCTTATTTACACAAAACTATAGACTTAGTATTTTGGTATCAAAACATCTATTTTTAAACAGTGCTGCAGTCAACATACTACGTGACTCACTAAAATCTATATTTGAATGTGTTCTACTAACTTTTAAATTAAGAAACTGGCTCATACATAATATTAAAATTTTAATTATAATCTACAGTTTGATTCCAAACTTACTGACATAAATTTATAAAACAGTAATTCAATAAAATTTTTAATACAAGTCAACAAATGTAATGATATAGACTTTGATATGTTTCTTGTCGTGAAATGATTAAGTGTCTATCACTCAATCTCGAGCCCCACTTGTAGTTCATGATGTTTCTGATCCTGGACCTGATTGTACACACGTAAGCTATGGTACATAGCTGCAAAAGAGGTAGAAAGTAGATTTTGATGCTTAATACAGGAATCCTTTCTAGCAACTTTTTCACACAACCATTTCTATTGCAGATGATCAAGTGTTTATTGGTACATTTTCCACTGTACAGACAGACTAAAGCTTCCTCTCCAGCTGTTATGACAACATCCTTAGAAGCAGAGATGGTATGAAACACCATGGCTTGTTTTAGAAAGTGACAGCTGTTGAGAAATTTCTTTAAAGAATTTTCTTTCCGATTTAATAGAGATGTAATAGGGTCTCATATTCAAATATAGCATGTAAGAAGAGAATGCTGCTGAAAAATTCAGTACCTAAATATTTCTTTTACTGCCTTCATGTTCTGCATACTAGACTTTTGGATGTAAATCTTTGATTCAAGCTAAAAGAACAAATCATGAGCAGCCATATTATTGCAGTATCTGCAGTATGTCAGTATCATCACCAACAATTACCGTGTTTGTCTTCATTGCAGCTCCACAGCTGTCTGTAAGTAAGTATACCAGCATCTCTCAGTTTATGAACAGTTGTCTGTTTGTACTGTTGGCCAAGAAAAGTCTCTTCTATATTTTAACCTTCATCTTGTGATCAAGTAGCACATATGCTGCAACTTCACTGTCTGCTTGTCCCTTGTGAGCCATATCCTTAGTTCATGTTGCATTATAGCCATCAAATACCATTATCACTTTTCCATACTTTCTAATGACATAATCCAGGTACAAAATAACAATATCTCTGCACATGGAAGATTCAAACGGCTATGGAATGCAATATATAAATGCTCCTCCATCTAACACATACTGAACTTCATCACATGGGCCTGAAATGTTGAGGATTAACTAAGCCCAGATGCTATCTCCTGCAATTGATTTTCAAGGTTGCTGGAGCAAGTGGAAAAAGTAAAAAAGAGCCATTAGGTGGCTGCACAACTCATAATTGAAGACTAAATATCCATGTTGTGCACAACCCTACATTTGGGACTTTTAACATGGGCTTAAATGGATAAAGTTAAGTAATTGCTTTTAATGGTTTGGTTTTACAGTGAAGCGCTTTTGACAAAAGTCACATTTGGTGGGTGAGAGAAGGCTGTTTGATTCAGCCTGTACAGGCTTCAAAAAGAAAGAACAGTAGCCTTGCACCAAGAATCTGAAAAAACATTCTTCTGCTATATCTGCTTGAAAATAACCAGAAGAAGAGACGGAACTGCATCCTCTCATCGTGAACAGCAGCAGGTCCTACTGATATACTACTAGATCAATGAAGAGCAACCTTCAGTTCCACCAGTATAAATGGGATATTATAAAGATGATCTGCCTGAAAAGAGAAATTCCTCAGCCCAAGACTTTATGGCCATGAAGACAGGGGAATAAATAGAAATGGCAGAAATATAAGATAAAGCTCTCCCTGAGAGTACTGGTTTTATTGTGCATCAGCAACTTCCTGGCCACTGGAAAGAGCAAGATGAAATTCTGAATCTTATCCCAAACAACTTTGGAACTGGTACTAGAATGGATGCTGACTCTGATGTCTAACGTGTGAAGTATGGGCAAAGGCCTGCTGGAAAGAGTGCAATATTTCAAAAGGCACTCCAGGCCTGTTTATGAGCTTTCCATACCTGCTGGCAGGCAAGAGACTACCATGATGAAGAAACCGTGGAAAATGTGTTGAGGTTTTGGGGATAAAATGAGCAGCTGATTGAATTATACAATCAGTTACTGCCTCCACACAGTTATTAATAAATGAAAAATTAAAAACAACAGCAGGACTAAGTTTTGGGAGAACAGTGCTCTCCAACTTCCACTGTGGCACACAGGTCAGGTAGCAATGCCCACAGCCAATCTCACGCAAAATGAAGGGAAAATGATCACTGCCCCATGGATTACTGTCAACTTTCCAGAGAAAAGAGAAATGAAAATGAATGAAAACAAATAAGTCATTAGCAGTAAAACACAAACTAAATGAATGGAAATAGACAAAAGAACCAGTACTGAAAGGAGAAAAAGTTGCGATCTGAAAACACACACTTCACAAAATGACCTCCCCCCCCATAAACATCTGCTCCACCTCAAAACAGATTGTGCCCTTTAAAGTTTTTAAAGATTAAAAAGGGGGTCAGAAATTGTTTTACAAAAGCATCAAGGTTTGACTGATTGGAAAGCTTCTGTTGGAGACATGTAAAAAGAACAAACAGTAATGATATGACCCACAGAGATTCAGAGAGCTACAGCCTCCAGAGGTGTATTGAATGGCACACACAAGGTGGATACGTCTTGGTCAATCAGTGGTACCACACCTTCATGGAATTATCCATCACATAACCTATCACTCCAGTATAAAGAAACTTCTCTTATGATGACAGTATCAGCAGGTCTCAGGAATGTTTCCTGTAGGGAGAGACATACAAGATGATAGAAATTAATTATAAAAGTGAACAATTTTATTTAGCTATAGGAGAATTGGGCAAAGAACCCTTCTGTTTGCAACCATAATGTTTTTCTTTACTAGGAGGTGGTCTGTCGACCTCCATAAAACCTATCCAGGGATGATTGGGCAAACCTCTGTTTGAGAATGAGACTGCAGAGACTGAGGGTATGACTGAATAGTGGTTCTGCATCTCAGGGCTGAAAAAGATGAACCAGAGCAGTCACTGAATGGAATAGTGAGGATAGAAACAAGAACAGACATAAGATGAAGATTCTGATAAAGGCATAGAAAGATCTATTTGACTTCCACTCTAGGTGTGGAAAGTAGTACAGCAGCATGTGTCCAGGGGACAATAACTTCTGAGCCTTTGGATAAGAAATGTTATTCGCAGTCCTTAAGTGCTGTACTGCTTTTTCCTCTATCCACTTAGGGCAAAATCAAAAGTTAGAGGTTGTAGGAACCACCACAACTGATGCAGTTAGGGTTCTGTTGACAATCAAAGGCTTCATGGTCTTTGCCACTACAATGAGAACACATCACAGAACCACAACAAAATGCCTTTGAATGTTTGAACCACTAACAGTGGAAACATCTGACACAGTTAGAGATATATGGGTATACTTTAAAGGTCAAATGACCTGGCTTTAACAGTGGCAGGTGAACATGGTGATGTAAATGTCAAAATCAGAGCATTGGTAGGTTATAGTATTCCCTCTTTTTTAAGTGGAGATGTGTAACATATATTCCTATAGCAACAATACTATTAAACATAATGAGAAAGACTTTGAAGCTCCATGTAAGATGACACCAAGAATATTTCAAAAGCTTAGTACAACAATTACACTACATACACAACATGCGAGTTGTACAGAGTTACACAACAAAACTTTTCATAACTATTGTTTTATAAATAAATAACTCCTGAGACTCTTGTTATTAACAATGAAATGTCAAAATAAACAAAATAATAACTCTTATATCAAACAGTTGTATATATAAGTGTTCCACGAGTTTCTATTTTAGGTCAACTGCTGTTTAACTTGTATGTTAATGATGTTGTAAACATATGTTTATGGAATTATAATATAACAATATGCAGATGGTACAACTTTAACTCACAATATATCAACATTAATATGAAATTTTTATAAAGTCATGATCAGAGATGGAGTTCTAAATACAATCATTTATTTGGAGAAAATGAGCAGTATTTTCTATGTTTGTAACTGTAAGTACGTTGAAAATGTTACTATTAAGACATACTTAAGGTTAACTAAAGATAATGTTTTAGTTGATCTAAACATATAAATATGATTTGCAATAAATTAAGACCCATTACAGCAAAGGTATGGAGGATACAGAATATTTTATCAATCAATATTAAAAAATAACTAATGCATCATTAATAGAATCAGTTAATTATAGATTGGTAGTACATGGCTCAACAAGTAACATTTACTTAAAAAATAAACGTAATTCAAAAACTGTAAATCAAAGTTCATCTATGATGTACTTAATATACGTTGCGTTAAAAGATGAAATTATAACAAATCAGTGATAAATTTACTTTATAAATGTAATAATTATAAATTCTTATTGCAGTCTACCATATAAAATACCAAAAATCATATATATAACGCTAGAACACAAAAATATAAATATTTCGAAATTCTAAGTTCTAACAACAACTTGGAAAAATACCATATATAATGAACCAACTTCTCAGAAATTTATGGTATATAAACACTATTGCAAAATTAAAAAGCAAAACTAAAAGACTGGTTATTAAGTGTTGTTCATATAAAAACTAAGTAGTATTCATTGAATGGTAATTTATTCTTATTGAATTAAGGTGGACAAAAGTTATGTTTTCACCTATGTGTTCGTGTGTATGTTTGTTAGCAAGATTTCTAAAAAAAAAAAGTTTGGATAGGTTAATATGAAATTTGGTATAAGTACAGACCACCATCCAACACAGAAGTGACTAGTTTTTGGAACATCAAAGTCACAGTCAACCATGTTGGACCACTATTTGTGCCATTAGGTTTCAAATCAACTGTAAAACATGCTGCCCATGTTGAGCTATCAAATTACACTACACACAAAGTGCTTACAAATATACCTAGTGATAAGTTTTTATTATATTATTACACTGGTTTACAAAGAAATTGAGGCAAGCACAAAAATAGCTGTTTTAACCTAATTTGGGGGTGCTAAATTCAGATTTGAAATCCGTTTTTACTCATCACCTCTAGTTTTTTAGATATGCATACTGTACATAAAAGCGTATATGCATTCAGGGTTAATTTCTAATATTATGTGACTTATGTCTTCTTTTTTAGTTATTATGCAATAAATGTAAGTGATAGCATTACATTATATATATATATATAGCTATATATCAAGACGGATTTTGGCAGTTAAGCGTAGCCAACATCGCCTCAATCAACAGCCAGTAGTGCACTGGCAGTCAGCGAGGAGGTTGGTGTCCCTCGACAATTGTGTTACACAATCTTTTGGGTATATATTTGTATTACAATTTCCAACGACGCACATAATTATTATTGCCTTACATATGATTTAATTTTACTTTGTTTTTTTTTCAGATTCTCCAATGGCTTCAAGCTCGTCAAAGCACCAAGGATGCCTCAACAAGGCCAATTCTTTCTGCTACGTATGTGGGGACTTCACGACAGTTGCACAGCATCGAACCATCACTTCCCTCCTCAGAACTGCCTACTTTCATTATTTTGACTGTAAAATTGGTGATCAGGACAAATCTTGGGCTCCACACATCTGTTGTAAACCCTGCTACAATGGACTAACTGCTTGGTTTAATGGCAAGAAAGCGGCTTTCAACTTTGCAGTCCCGATGGTTTGGAGAGAGCCACGAAGCCATGCAGATGATTGTTATTTTTGTCTGACAAATATAACTGGTTTCAATGCATCTTCTAGAAAAAAGATCAAATATCCCAACCTTCCATCTGCTATGAGACCCGTTCCCCATTCAGATGATCTTCCTGTCCCAACACCTCCAATAAATAAGGATCTTCTTTCCTCATCAGATGAAGAAATGCTTCCAAGGGAAGATTCTGCCAAGTCAATCTCTTCCGAAGATATTGACTCTTCTTATTCAGGAACAAGTGGCAACGAGCCACACTGGATCACGCAAGAAGACCTGAATGACCTTGCTCGTGATTTGTATCTGTCAAAACAGCAGTCAGAGCTCTTGACTTCTCGGCTTAAACAGTGGAACCTAGTCCAGGAAGATGTAAGGATCACCAGTTTCAGGAATTGAAACAAAGACCTTGCTTCATTTTTCGACATGGAAAACAAGTTGTGCTACTGCACAAATGTACCTGGCTTGTTCACTTTCCTTGGTTTGCCACATAATCCTTCAGACTGGCGTCTTTTCATAGACTCTTCTAAGCGAAGTCTCAAGGCTGTGCTTCTGCACAACGGGAATAAATATCCCAGCATTCCCACTGCACACTCTGTCCATCTAAAGGAGTCCTATGACAATATGGAGCTTCTTTTAGAAGCTGTTAAGTACAACCAGTACCAGTGGAGTCTGTGTGGGGACCTCAAGGTCATTGGTCTTCTTATGGGTATGCAAGTGGGCTTCACAAAGTACTGTTGCTTTCTCTGTCTCTGGGATAGTGGAGCTGTATCCCAGCATTACAAGCAGAAAGACTGGGGGTCTAGAAGCACTTTCGTTCCTGGCGAACACAGCATCAAGGAGAATCCTCTGGTTGACATAAAGAAGGTGCTTCTTCCTCCTCTTCACATCAAGCTTGGTCTGATGAAGAATTTCGTGAAGGCCATGGACAAAAATGGTGCTGCCTTCCAACACTTGTCTACTGTGTTCCCAGGTCTCAGTGCTGCTAAGCTCAAAGAGGGCATCTTTGTCGGACCTCAAATCCGAGAAGTGCTGAAGGATACTGATTTTGAGGAGCTTACCTTAAAGGAACTGAGAGCATGGGAAGCATTTAAGTCAGTCTGTAGTGGCTTCCTTGGTAACACACGCGTACCAAATTACCAAGCCTGTATTGAGAAGTTGCTAAAGACTTATGAGGATATGGGATGCCAAATGTCACTCAAAATTCATTTTCTCCATTCCCACCTCAACTTCTTCCCTCCAAACCTTGGAGCAGTGAGTGATGAGCACGGAGAAAGATTCCACCAAGACATTACCAAGATGGAGAGTAACTACCAAGTGGAACCCCAGCATGATGGGAGACTTCTGCTGAATGCTCTTGCGTGACATCCCGGAGGCAAAATACACCAGATCATCTAAGAAAACACACTTCTAACTGTCTGCAGTACTATGAATTGTGTACATTGTGTCATCCAAGTATATTTATTCCGTCAATGTTCTTTATCTATCCTGTTTTATCTGTATTAAGCTGCTGCAACTGTTGAAATAAGCATGTATATACTCTGTATATACTAAAATGAGACTATTTAAAAGCCAGAAAACTAGAGGTGATAGGGCAAAACTGTTTATAAATTTGAATTCAGCACACCCAAATTAGTAAAAAACACCTATTCACATTCTTGCCTCAGACAAAAAATATTTTTTTGTAAACCAGTGTTATTATTTATTTTACCTATTATAAAACTGTAAACACAAGCTGAATATTTTCTAGTACTTCTATTCCATAATGTCCTACTGTCTGAAAGACACAAAGGATGTCTAAAACTAGAAACCTTGTTGTCTTTCTCATGACTGAGATATTAAACAAGGGATATAATCTTTTATGTTTTGTACAACTATAATATGTTATTCAAGTGGAACTTTGAAAAAACATTCTTATAGCTACAAGAAATGCCTGAGCCTAAAAAAGTGAAATATTTGTATGCCTTCAGATTCAATTAGTTACTGTACATAATGTTTGAGGAACACATATATTTACATACTAACAACAACAAACAATGAAGACAGAAATTATGTATGCCAGTTATGTGAATGGAGCAGAATAAGTCATGATAGGCAAGTCTAATTATGTCATTTCACGCAATGCTTACATGAATGGAGTAAATTGGGTTGACTGAGTAAAATAACTACATTAATTTACTTTGTCTTTGACTATGATATAATCAGTGATACAAAAACTGATAGAAATGTACAGAAAGTGTACTTTCTCTGTTCCCTTTATAAACAAAACACAACTTTTGTAACTTAACTGGAGTTTATCAACTGGTAGAAAAAAACTAACAGTTTACTAGTTTCAAGGCACAGAAATGCCAGAATGGACATTCTGAAGTTCCAGTGTCCTGCAAATGTAAATCGATTTATTTTTACTCCTTCATAGCTGTATATGAAACACTTGCATGCCTGTTTATTTCCTGATGTTTGTATACCATTTCAGGTCATATCCAGTCTTCTGTTTGTAGAGAATGCTGAACTTTAGTAGAGGAGAGAGAGAGGTGAAAATATTAGAGTTTATCCCAACATTTCTGTATCACAACTTTATCATGTGATCTACACAACATCCAACATCCCCTAGCATAGTAAAGGCAAATACATCTGTGCAGAGAAGTAGGAAAATAATGTTTATATATGTCATAACTTCTATAGTACAATGCAAACATATAAACAAATGTCATTCTACAGGTCAAACAGCACAGCTTAATGAAAGGATTAAAACACATTTTCAGGAAACATGTTACCTACAAATATAATAGTAAATAACTGTCTACTGAAGCAATACACATCATACAAACACTTATGTGAGGTACATCTGATGAGTAGATGTCTGTTATGAGTCCCTGTCATATAATCTAGGTCAAGCTGAATATGAAATACTAAGAAAAATCATTCAGACTTTGTAAATGGGGCTGTTTGTTATGAAAGCGTACTGTTTGAAAGGTATTCTTTACAGAAATTTGCACTTATTGATCTCTGAGGGCAAGTGGTGGTTTGACCAAGTGTTACATGATCCAAAGGTAATGCTGAACAACAAAATATGCAGCTTTCACTTTCCACTCAACATAATTCTAACAGTAGGCAGTGATTACTTCAAAAGAATAATAAGAATATTCCTGCCCCCGCTAGTACAGCAGTATGTCTTTGGATTTACAACACAAAATCATGGGTTCGATTCCCCTCGGTGGGCTCAGCAGATAGCCCGATGTGGCTTTGCTACAAGAAAACATGCAAGAATATTCCTTGCTTCCAGTTCTTTATATGTTGTTCTGTATGTTTAATCTTGTGATTAATAAATGTTTATACACAAGTTAGAAAGGTTCAAATAAGCCTGAGGTAAGCATGTAATAAGGAAAGTTAATTTACAGATAAAAATGTATTCATATTCCTGGCATTCTATTAAATTAAGGAATTAATTTATTTCTTATAGCTTGTATGGACATAATGTGAATTTTGCCTTCTAATCAATGGAAAAAAAAACACAGATGGAAAAAACTTTTTCATTGATAAGATTTAAATGAAACAAAAAAAAAAGTATTTACCTTTCTTCTTTAGTAATTCTATATCTATAAACAGCCATCTCAGAAAAAGCCCAAATGGTGTCTTTCATAGGATCTTTTGTAATTCCCACCATAGATCCATACATCTGTAGGAAAAATGTTACTAAGAAACCCAAAGCATTTCTGATATCATTCAATGTTTTATACATAGAACAATAAAGTTGACTTACTATAAAGGTTTGGTTGACTTACTATAAAGATGTTTTCATTGTCTACTTATAGATAATGCCATTAACATATGTATTACTATAATTTATTTACTTATGATCAAATTAAAAGTAAAGGAAATGAAAAAAATCATTAAATTTTACTCTTTATAAAGTTCTCATGTACAGTGATAGTTTTTGCTATAAAATATTCAAGTTGACCTGTACACAAATCAACATACATCTTATTTCATTTATTCAGATAAAACTGCAATGACTAATGTGTAAATGCATAAACATGAGTACTTGTGTTTATTTATGAAAGAAAGTTTTTAAGTCTCATGTGTTCTTTTCAATCATAATGCTAAGGTTTATATGTAACAGAAGTCCATAAATATGTTATAATGATGGGCAGAAAGCAATTTTTAAAGTAATGTTTCTACTTAATGGATGCATACTTTATCTTTTACTTATTTACTGTTCAATATAAGACACTTAGTTAAGATGAGTAACTTAGTAATTTTGTTGCGACAGTGAGGGGTATTTTATCTTTGACAGAGACTGTTTCTGTTGATATGTTAAACTGGATGTTGTAGCTGATGAAGAAACCAATAGCTGATTCTTTTAATAAACATATTTTTCCACAGGCATTGCCAGGCATTGTGATGTAGTCTCCTTTATGTTTTTATTGGACATCAATATTTCATAATCCAGCACTCATGGCTCCATCACAAACACAGCTAAAAGATTCTTTAGAATACACCTAGTATGAAGGATGAAGCCTCTGCTTCAAGCTTGGCTTTACAGTTCATTGGATTCAGGAATAACAATATTTTGTTGTCCAACAAGAATGGCAAACCCAATTTCCATCCCAGTTAATGTTACAATAGTTGCAAGAGCTATTGTTAAGTTTCTCTTGCTATTTTATACTAGATTAGCCTGTGATATATCTGGCCATTATCAAGGATTGGTTTACCAATTTGCTTGCACCCAGAAAAAATGATGATTGAGTTGCATAGCCATGAATCTGGCATGTCTTCATGTTTATCTATAATGATACAACAGTTTTTAGTGCATAAAAAGGCAGCCACAGCCTTGCCCAACCTAAATGTTTTGTCTGCAAGGCACCACAAATGAAACCATCACTTCAACCAGTTAACACAGTCTTCTTTCTGGGAAAGAGTAATAAGCTAGATTTTAGCAGAATCATCATGAATTGTATCATTCACAGAACAAAGTCAATCGTTTCTGACCTATATTAAGTATAGTATTAAGTATATATGGACCTGCTATACAAGTTATCTGCTTGCATTGCCTATGTAAGAGATGAGCTGTATCTTTGCAATACAATTATCCAATTCAGAACTGTCAGCACCTAGAGAAGGTGGTATTCTGTGATGTTACATGGAACAAGTCTGGCATATTGCTATCACTCTGTTACAAAAGTAGAACCAGTACACAAAACACTCCTTTCTCTCCAGAAATTATGCTGCACTTCCTCTGATAGTCCTTACATTGGGTTTAAACTTTGTGGCAATGACTGTTTATAGTTATGAAAACTCAATTATATAACTTCTACATAGAATGGCTGTCACTACAGTGGGTGATGTTACAGTGACCAAACCTGCATTATAGTTAGTACTGCATCAATAATAAACTTGCTGCTGCTAAAGTCTCAGTTAATTAACACTTTCGTTATGGTCTCACAGTCAACCTGTAATTCCAAACTGAACTTTTTAGTTTCCATACTATAACTTCTAATATTCTTTGTGTATCTTCAAAAACTTTCACAAAATTGGAGTAAACATTATAAGTCTTTTGCATTTTCACTAAAATATACTCTGTGAAACAATGAAGTCAAGGTGTTCACTGCTCCAAGTGCAAGTGATTTTTATGTTAAGATAAAAAATAATTTTCTTGATGTGAAAATTGTGAAATTCAATATATTTAATCATCAAAATCTCTTCAATAAATGTCAAACTTTCTTTTTTCTCAGCTTTATATTTTAACTGTTACTTTCTATATCCCAACTCTATACGAGTTCAGACAATTTGACCACCTTAAAAAATAAACCTAAAGGTATAATTTTTCCTATAACTGAAAATGTACTTCCAACAGGTACCTACCTCTTCTCATGTAAATAGCTATTCTCATTCAGTACTACATTCTATATGCAAAACTTTTATTCTGCAAGCCTTGAGTTCTCCCACTCGATTGACTGTCATGCATCTCTCATGCACCAACCTTTCACTAATAACAGTGCAGCATACTCTCTTGATGCATGTGATTCTTTCTATTCAATTCTACTGAACTATCAATTTTATTTTTGGTAAAAAGTTTTGGAAGCACTGATTTTCAGTAGGGAAAAAGGGTGGCAAGCACGATTAGAGGTAAGTACCTATCGGAAATAGAGTTTTAGTACAGGAAAATTACAATTTTATATTTATTTCTTGTTGTTTATGGTGGTCAAAATGACACCTCATATAGTATCAGGATAGAAAAAGTTAAGATATAAAGTACAACACATCACCTCCACTTACACAAACAGTTAAAATCCCACAATGAATAGGTGGAGGGACCAGTGAGATTGAAAAAGAAGCATACTTCCAAAGTTTCTAAAAGACACTCTTCAAAGGAGACTTAAAGAACTGAAGATCTGATATGGAAAACTGCACCACATGTAAACCAGGTATACTTTTCACCAATAGTGGAAAGATGTTGCACGTATGGATGGAAAAACGGAAGAGCACATCCAAGTGGGAGAGAACTATGACAGAATACGGATCAGAACCATACGATATTTAAAAAACTCTATCCCAGAAAATATAAAAGTAGGTAAGATGAAAAGGATGTACCTCTAAATTCAGAGTGGCTAGAGTGCAACAGACTGTACATGGTAAGTCAGTCACACCTATAACCCAAGCTGCTGGGAACCTACATCCACACAGGGATATAATTGAGAATTATACTGGTGGCAAGTCAAGTAAATCCATATCCAGCCATCAGGAACTACATTTATGTGAGGGTAGAAAAAATAATCATGGTGGTGGCCAGTCAATTACAATTCAAAACCCACCAGCTGATGAGGGAATAAAGACATTTGTGATACATATGTGAGAACTTATGTTGATTAGTTCAGCTCTAATTCAAAATCAAGCCATTGAAAACCAACATCTGCAAGGGGACAGGATGAGGGATTCCAATCAAAAGGGTGAACTACAATTTTGATGGCTAACTCCCAAATTATATAGTGGAGAATATCATATTATCCACACCAGCAAAACACCACCATTTCACTCTCAACTGAATAGTTTTACAGTCATTTATGCAGATCATTTATATATCCTGCAAGACATTCAGGAAAATGCCTCCACAAGAACTGGAAAGTGTGAAGAACTCTTAAACTCCATTAAATGAACCCATTCAGGAGAGTCCATCCCCATTTTATTGGAACTAGAAACTGGTAAGGACTCCTGTACTCCAATAGAAGAAAAGATGCTGAAAAGGTGGTGGAGAGTCCAGAGGAATGTCATAACCTGAGACAGTGCAATGGATGATCAGGGAACTTTATTTTAAATAGCAGAGCATACTAAGCTATTCACTACAGACACTGCAGAGGAGGGTAGCTCCTCTTCTGTTCTACCCATGTAATACATGGGTGAGTACGGTTTGGAATGGATAAACATATGAAGCAAACTTATCATGAGAATGAAATTACAAGTAATGTTGTCAAATACACAATCTTTCCAGTGTGTCTTTTAAGGCCATGGAATCACAATATGCAAGTTGACAAGATTTTATAGTGCAGATTTGAATGGTTAAAGAATACCTGGTCTGGCAACACTAGCCACACAATGGGATTCAGAATGAAAAAAGAAGGGACATGTGCCTTAAAAAAAAAAGATATATATACTAAAAGACAACTTACTCAGTTAAACTCTGATGAAAGAGTGAAGGATGGCAATAAGTGGATGATAGTACCTTGACAGAAAAGAAATAGCAACTAAAAGCATAGATTGGGAAATGAACTTAGGAAATTTAGACCCAGAGTTCATCATATGAAGTATTTCCAACAGATGGCAGGGTGAACATGTAGGGAAAAAGAAAGGTACATGATCAGAGTGAAAACACCAGGAAGTGATGACAGGAAGAAGGAGACAAGACACAAAAAGCCAACTGAATCACAATCCAAACCTAATAGGTAAGGGACAAAGAGAAACAAAACTTACAAATAAAGAACTGGAGTAAGGAAAGGTTGTGGGAAGTGGATTTAATTGAAAGAAGCATTTTGAAACAATGAAACAATCTACAACATGTATTGGATGGAGAAGGCCATCTGAATCTCACATGTAGATTTATAAAATTTATCCAGAACAAAATAAACAAATCAAGCCAAAATGGCTAAGGACACCAAAGCAGTGTTAGCCAGGAAAGATTACTCATAAAGACCTAAACCAGAGTGACAGAGATGCACAAAAATGTGAAGAGGACTGATGGAGTGAAAAAAAAAAGTAATGTAAACTTATCTGAACTTAACAAAAGTCAGAAAAGAGGATAATGAACCAGAGATAAAAAAAAGGTAACTAACAAGGAAGTGATAAAAGATTTTAAAATTTCATGTGAAATGGTACCCAACAAGAGGCAGAGGCACCAAAAGTAGGAAGATCAAGAGGTTACCTTTTGAGAGAAAGTGTCAGGATTGAAAACTCAATTATCAATGAGAAAAAGCATCTGGAACACAACTCACCAGAATTCACATCAAGTCTGTGTGTTATAAAACATAAAAGGAAAT
This sequence comes from Tachypleus tridentatus, assembly GCF_004210375.1. Lineage (NCBI taxonomy): Eukaryota > Metazoa > Arthropoda > Merostomata > Xiphosura > Limulidae > Tachypleus > Tachypleus tridentatus. Next base: position 20,874,556 of record NC_134831.1, read on the forward strand.
CCACTATTCACTTCCAAGTGAACAAGAAGTGTCCCTTTGGCAAATGATACAAGCCACCAACATCAAAAAGTTTAAATGAAACAGGATCAGACAAACCAGACAAAAAGAACAGTGTGAACTAAAGCATCTTTGACTTGCATAAGTGCCTAGATGTGAAAAAGATAGGACTTTTCAACTAAAGACCATGTTCCTGAAGCTTCCGATTGACAGAACCATGCCCTCTACCTTTGAAGGAGAGCATCAGAGTAGAAAAACAATCCAAAATAACATGCTCAAAACTTGCTTTGAAATTCTCAGAAGCTTCAGGCTATATGGATGTGGAAAAAACAGCAAACATGTGATAATGAATAATCATAGGAACTTTAGATTAACCTTACAAAGTGTCATAAATAGACCTATTGTCCAATAATGAGAATATGACAATAAAAGCTTCAAAGTAAATTCTACAATAGTCTCAGTATGAGAAAAATGGTTACTGAAAAAAAAAAATCTATACCCTAAGAATATGTGTAAAGTAACCTTTCTTGGTGAAGAAGAATCATGGTTTTATAAAACACAAAAAGAATTTGAGCAGAATTATTAATCTGGAGATGTTTTGATTTCAGTAATAAACATGGTGTGAAAATTTCTCTAACACCAGGTGGATGAAATAAGAGAGATCTGTAGCTGAGAACTGATTTCTGAAGTAAACACATGTAAAATATGATCAAATTGGATGTGAAAATACAGGCTTATATCACTGATTGTTGAAAGAAGTCTCTTGTGAAGTGAGATATTTAGTGAATGAGTGTCACAAGAAAAAACCCTAACATATAATAGTCTAACTCTTTCAATATGGGGTTGGTTTATATAGCCAAACATGTGACCTATTTGTACTCATTTAAAGTCTTTTTAGATTTCATACTTCTAACTTTCCATAGTGTGCATAACTTCACAAAATTTGACAGTATTTCACTCAATATTATAAGTCTTTAACATACAGAAAATCACATTTTTAATGCAGTATTTCTAATAAAATAAAATAAAGATTTACACACAAAAATATTAAATATTTATTTAAATAATCCATGAGCAAAATAATTTTGATGTTAAAATTAAAAATACTTTTTCTCATCTCAAAAATCTGAAACCTCCTAACCCATTTCAAATGTTTTTGTTTCAGTAAAACTTGGACAGTTTATATTTTATTTTCTCTAACTCAAAATTGGATCAATAAATCAAAATACCTAAACGTCTTTTTTCAATATACCATTTTGCAAAACGTCATATTTCTTCATTTTTTGTTGAAACTGAAGACTCATCAATTAATTTATAAATAATACCATTATGAGTGCTCAATATTTTACACAAAAATGCTGCACTTGTGAAACAGACAATCATTTTAATTCAATTTCTAAACTTTCTTGCTAACAAAATTTTCTTTACCAAATATAAAGATACAAGCCTACAATTACACTGCTTACATAACTTGTCAGCCAGTATTTTATAATAGATCTAGATTATTTTGGGATAAATATAGTGAAGATATTTGTTTTAAAATTGTTACTTCTATTATGTCAAACCTTTGCTCTTTAATATATTCAAAAAATTTCCAGCAGCCATTTATTTCTACATGGAAAAAAAACTTAAATACTTTTAAGTTTGATTATGCATTTCTTACAATAAAATGTAACTCAAGAATTACTCATTTTTAGCATATCACATACCTCAGTGAATACATCTTCAAAAACCAACTGTTCATTCAAGACACAAAGGGCTTTCAACCTTTCAAAATGGATAAAATATATTGTACTTTCCTACAAATTGACAGAAATGTTTACCTCTGTTTTGTTTTCAAATGACTAGGTGTTTTAATAAGCTCTTATTAGTATTTTTAGCTGTTACATTATTGTGAGAAACCTTAGTGACTTCTTTGTAAGAAATAACAACAAAAATAATGAAGTTGAGTATTATCAACTACAGAAATATATTTTCTTCTTGTTCAACATTTTGCCTTAACATAACTTCAAATATAAGATGTTTGTTAATGAACTAAATTTATTCTCTTTGGAATTTGCAAACTTGTCTTGTTCTCTATGATTTATTATCTTAAAATTACTCGATATTTTAGTGTAGTCACTTCTATTTCCTGAAAAAAAAACCTACTAAAACATAAAAACTTTTGCAATAACTGGCCTTTACTTATTAGAACTAAAGTTTTAAAACATATTTGGTTTTAATGTGGACAATTATTTCAGCTTGAAACTAAATTCATCCTTATATTTTCTTTGCTAGAAATCTAAATTTGTGTATGTTTACTTAAAACATGTTATACATCTATCATCGACATTATATCTGGTAAGCAGTGGCCTTATTTTTACTCAGTCATATGAAAAAAACATGAATTACTAAATGTTAATTATCATTAAGTGTCAAATGAATGGTGATTAAAGCATTTTCATGGAGTTGTAGTTTTTGAATTCTACGTCTTCTCTGGTATATGATTACCCTGTATTTTTGGTATATTTATTTTATGATTAATGTAAGTATAGGGTCTTACAAAGTCCTACTGAATATATTTTTCAGTATTTTTACTGAACTCCAGTATAATTATCTTTGTAGATGACATTTTAACTCTTTTAGTTAATTCACTTTTTCTGATTTAAACACGGAAAGGCAAGTTTATGGAGTATGGACCAATTTTTTTTTACTACTTCCCGACAAGAAAACATGTTCATGAAAAAAAAAAACTAACAAAAACATTTCTTGAAGTCAGCTTAAAAAATAAGTATCACCCCAATGTTGCATAACAGAAGTTACACTTGAAACACTAATCAGAAAGTCAGATTAACTATAATAGTTCCATCCATCCACACACACACAATACTGATACAAATGTCAAGTTGATTTTTGGCTTGAAGAGTTCAATAGGAAAAATAACACCAATAACTATAATCAGAGTAAAAACATGTAACTGATAAAAACAAAACACTTCTAAAATCAGGGTCAAAGAAAATTGATTTATTAAAATATAACAGAGTAAAATTTTCAAATTACAAATTTTTCACTTACAGAAAAAAAAAAGGTAAACACATGCCTGCCAGTACAAGGTACAAATGTTAATAAACAATACAAGATAAATCTCAGTGCTATTAACTTCAATAACTAAAAGAATTAGCAAAAAGAACTGAAAGAAAAAACAGTCTAATTATTTAAAAAGTATGATTCTAAACTCAAACTACTTCTCAAGATCAACACAAGTATTGAGAAATAATTAATAATAGTTCTAACTGTATCTCATGAAATAACTCATTCAAGACATAGGAAGGGTTTTTATAATTGATTAGACCATGAGGTTACATTTCATGTGACAAAGTATTACCATAAATTTAGGCAATCTTTCACAATAATAATATCTGTATGTCACACTGCTAGGGTAAGCTTGTATCAGTTTCATAATATGTACATACATGCTTGCAATCAGTGTACTCTAAATAGAACACAAGTTTGTGCTTTAATGTAACTAAAAACTTGTAGCTCAATTAAACAATAAAAGAAATAATAAGTGAGCAGTAAATAAGATCAAAACAAAGAAAAAGTATAGTTTGTTATCTCATATGCAGTTCATAAAAATTAAAAACTTTGGTGAGGTTCCTGGAATTCCATTTAAAAAAAATAACTGAACATTTTTTTAATTGAACATGATTTCACCACATTTCTTATAAAAATGTTTTGAATAAAAACAAAGCATGCTTAATATTTATAAAGCAATACATGTAAATTCAATCTAATAACTTATGTTTAAAACCATTCTTAAAAATTATTTATACAGTTTGCACAATGATATCAGTACATTTCTTTTCACCTTGATAAAAACAAAGGTACAATTAATGCAAAACACTTTTAAGTTTGAAAACGCAACTTTCTTACCTGTCTGGATAAAGTACTAGTGTGTGGAACTTTGTTAAAACAAATGAAATTGGATTCTTTGGAAGGTTACCTTTTACTTCTGGGTAGCTGGATTAAAGATAAAAACAAGTAAATGTTTAACAATGCATACACCATTTAACTTAATTTTCTAGTAACTTGGACAAGTTATACAGTTTGTGAAAAACTCCTTTACATGCAAAATTAATAACATTGTATGTATATACATATATGACCATAAATTTTTAAGCCATAAACAAAACACATTAAAATTAAACAAAATATGCTGCATATTTTTAAAAGGATCCTCGGGTGCAAGCTACAACATGGGATTATAAAATTTGTCCTACGTTTTGGAGATGACTGTGAAAGTAGGACCCAATTTTCTTTATTTTCCTTTTTTTAATTTTTTAATTAATTTATTTATTTTTTCATCTTTTTCTTATTTTAACTTGGGAGAGCAGCAGCCTTCCCACAACTGTCTGCAAGCAGTGAGGAGTGATATAGATGTGGGACATTGTAGGCTTGAGCACCCATATCTCACTTTCCTATTTTATAAATTTCTGATCTTCTCATGTGAGACTAGTAAATTGGAGGTTAAGACTGATAGACGATGTATCCCCACCACAATGTGGGTCCTACTTCTTCAGTCATCTCTAAAACCTAGGATACATTTTATAATCCCACATTGTAGCTTGTACCCTGGGATCTTTTTAAAAATATGTAACTTAATTTGTTTAATTTTAATGTGTTTTGTTTATGGCTTAAAAGTTTATGGTTATAATATAATTAATCAGAGGTTGGGATTTTCTACTTTTAATGCAGTCCTTCCTCATGATTTTGTTTACTAATTTGACTTCATTTGGATTTCATTACTTAATTTCACTAACATATATATACACTGTATCTTCTAAAAAGAAATCACTTACTCTACCAAAAAAAATTAGTTTTCAGAATGTTTTATTCTTTCCTGTTTAAGTATCACTCTTTGTATGATTTAATTGGAGAAAACTTTACTTCATATCACAACAAGAATAACATCTTAGGAGAAAAATAAGTTGTTAAATTGTAGCCAGTAAGTTTCTCAAAACATCTGGAAATGTTTACAGTGAACTGGAGTCACTAAAAGCTATTACCTAATTAAGTGTAGGACATTTACATTTCTTCAATTATACTTTAAATTTACTTTTTTTTTTAAAGAAGTACAAAAAATGGTTTATCATTTTTTCCCAACAAAGTCAACAAATGTCTCTCAAAATATATAAACAAATGTGGAATATCCACTGTTTACATTACTTGAACTCAAGCCATTAGTTTTCAACTACTAAAACTAAAAAAACAAGTTTTGAACTATTATGGTGATGCAATCTTCAAACTACAAAACTTAAAATACAAAACAGAAATACATAAACCTTAATATACAATAAAATCCAGATCTGAGAGGGAAAGCATGAACCTAACTAATGTTCATATCAGATTTGGACATTTTAATCTAATTTAATGCACATACAGTATGCAGCAAAAAAACAACAACTAGAGACTGCTTAAGGCTTAATAAAAGTATTTTCATGATGTTTGGTTATTTGTTTAAAATTATGGTGTTTAATATAGTCTTATTAAGTTTCAATGTTTATAAACAGGTGTTCTTAATATGTTCACCACATAAACTTGTCATCAAATCAGACAGATTCACTGTTTAGTGATTATAGTACATGTCTGCAGAACACTGTGATGACTAAAATCTTTATTGAGTATCATTTTTATGTTTATTCTATTCAATATATAAAATAAACTGCCTAACTAACTATCTAATAATTATAATTAATTATGAATTTATTTGATTTACAGAATATCATTAACAAAAAACTTAATATGGTTTGTTTAGAATTTCGTGCAAAGCTACACGAGGGCTATCTGCACTAGCTGCCCCTAATTTTGCAGTGTAAGACTAGAGGGAAGGCAGTTAGTCACCACCCACCACCAACTCTTTGGTTACTCTTTTACCCATAAACAGTTGGATTGACTGTCACATTATAATGCCCCCACAGCTGAAAGGGTGAGCATGTTTGATGTGACGAGGATTCAAACCCACAAACCTAGAATTACAATTCAAGTGCCTTAACCACCTGGCCATGTTTGGCCTAGTATTAAGGATATTTAATAAGTTTAAAGAAACCATTAAAACATTTCATTCAAAATGGAAGCCAAAACAGAAAAAAAACAAACACAGATGTATTGAAGCAAAAACCAACATCTAACAGTAGAAAATATGTATTTAAAAATAAGACTATCCTCAGTCTCGATATACAATATAAAACTTTGTTTTACTTAATAATTTACTGTATAAAAATAGAATACCACAAAGCTGAGAAGCCTCATAAACTTTACATTTTGACATCCTACTGTATCGTCATCAGGAGTGAGATGTTGAAAAGTAGGGTGCATGAGTCTTTTCTCAGTCTCACAGTATTTTATCTTTATAAAATAAATTATTAAACAATAAGAATTTTTTTTTAAATTATTTTGAGACTGAGGACAGTTTTGTTTCTGAACATTTATTGTGTACTATTAAACATTGGTTTATCTTTAAAACATCAGTATTATTGAAAACAAAAGTGTCATCTTAATCTTAATAAAATTGTAGTTACCAGGCCACATTACATTCTAAAATAAGTGTACTGAATATTCAAAATCAACTACGTTTTCTTGTTAATATTTTTCTACAATCAAATAATTTATATGACTGGTTTTGCTATTAGTTTTGTATCTTATAAATTATTTTAGAGAAAACTCTTAGAATTTGGTTTCAGAATTTAAAAAAAAATTCCCATCTAAAAAAAGTGCCACACCCTGAAAAGCTAGTAATTATGACCTAATTTTATAAACATTACACAGCTTACTAAGTTAACAATTTGTGTTTAATAAAAATGATCAAAGAATGACAACAAAATGTATTAAAGAACATAAAGAAAATGGTCAAACTAAAAAATAATACTGAATTAGCTGAGTATCAACTGTAACTGAGTCATGTCCAGCCTGTCCAGTTGTGTCAATAGTTCCATAGTAGACACCAGGTTCTGTAAAAAATATTAAATTGATTTTATTTGCTTTTGGTTTCCATAAAAAATTATTATACTCATCACGTTTTAAAAATTCCATCTCCTTTTACAGTGATATGACTGAGAGTAAGCTAAATAACAAGCTCACAGTTTAAAAGCAAAGACATACGAATGATTGTTGTTGATTTAGGACTGGAAATTACATGACTACCTCAATTCCTTAACTCATCTCTCCTTGCAAACAAAAATTTCATACTGCCTCACTGGATACAAGATGGAAAGTTCAGATTCCTGTATAAGTCTGATTTTTCTTTACTTAATTTTTTTAATGTTTACAACAAAAATGCTAAGAAACTAGATTTGATACAAAATAAATTATGATAGGAAAGATAACCACATAATCATATTTCTGCTCAAGATGGCCTCCTTTCCTTACAGCCTTCCAATCCACTTGCTTTAACACTACAAACTGACAAGCAAGTAAAGGAAAGTTTAATAAAACAAACCACCAGGTACTACTTGTTATATTGTACATGAAAATGTAAAGGCAAAATTACATTTTCCAAGAGAACTCAAAATTAGCTGAAAGTAAAGAAAAATACCAATCTACAAATCTGCATGCCCATCTTGACTGGAAGAATATGTAAGCTCTACCACAAAATTACCTACATCAGTGGCCATTCTTATTGCACATATTAAAAGGAGATATACCTCAACTCATAACAATTTGAACAAGTCTTTATACCAGCCCTGGAAATCATTATGATCTCCTTTCAGGAGGGAATGCTACATAAACAGGATCAAGTGATCAGGTCTTATGAAGCAACCACTGCATTATGTAATCTAGTTAGAAGACTGGTAGAATTTTATAATTTCTAGACATCCTGTTTCCAAGAACATCACTAAGTACATGCAGAACTGTTCAAAACTCAGAGGAAAAAATTTTAAAAATGTATAGCTATAATCTTCATTAGTTATACAAGTTGTATATGTGGTTGACTATATGAGTAGCTAATAATGCTTATTGATTTATTTAATCAAGTATTTTTCAAGACTTAAACTTCTTTTATTCTTACTTTTGGATATGCTCTGTTCAAAGAAGAAATCCTCTTAATAAAGCATTTTACAACTGAAATTTTTCTACAGAAAATGTAAATGAAAAATATTCTCATGATAATCCATAGGATTTATTTTAAAAATTACAATGTACTGAAAAACAAATATATTATCAGAGTTAATAACCATTACCTGTCATCCAGCCAAAGGTTTCAGGAAGAGTTCCTGGCTGAGGGTAAAATAACTGTAGTTTGCTGTAACCCAACTGGCCAGGAATTTCTAAAAACCGATCTATTATGGACAATATACAAGAAATAAAATACTCAATTTGCATTTCCAAGGTCCTGAAAGGTAATTACAAAGACACATTAGTCATATACCTGAATAAAAAATAATAATTTTACATTCCTTGAAAGCATAAGTTTGTGTAATGAGTTTACACATCTAAATATAAAATAAAGTCCCTATTATCTAATTAATTCTTAAGCTCAGCTTAAATTCAATTACTAGCTTCAATTCATTACCCTTATCCTCAGAGAGGGAGGGCAAAGGTATTGCAACCAAGTCCATTTGTATGCATGTATCTTGAAAAGTTATTAATCAAAAGAACACAAACATTTTACATGATATAGGAAGTCAATATTGGACAGTACTGATAAATTTGAAGTATATTTTATTATGAAGAAATAGGGTTAGTTTTGGAGTTTGGGGGTTAATAAGTGTAAAATACTATTAAATTTGTACTAGTTTTCATGGGCACATCAAGGTCGATATTCCTCATCACACCACATAACGTGATTAGGATTATTGATCATTCTGGATCTTTGAAGTAATTTCCGAGTTTTTATAGATGAAATCTGACATTATCTAATATAATGCATGCATGCAATCTTGGAGTAAAGGTATACAATATGTATGATTGATCTTGTTTCATTCTTTTTTTATTACAGTATATTTTAAAAAGAATAAGCTCTCAAAAGAATATTGTAAAGTTTCTTTTCTGTTTAGCTTTATTTCACAATTTATATATTTTTTTCTAAGTCTGCATTATAATTGTGAATTATTTTCCCTTTTACTTTTGAGTTAATATTTATCAGTTACTTTCCTTTGGTACTTTTTGTAACTGAATATCTGGAAGCATTTTCTTTAATCAAATATACAATCTATGTAGAGCTAAAGTTGAGAGCATTTTCTGAAAAGAAAAATTTTTAAATGCTTCAGTCATTTCTAATATCATCAACAATTTGCACACAGAATGTTCATTTAAATGTTCCATCATGACTACCTTAATGACAAAAATCACATTCAACAGAAACTTGTCCTCGTGGACAAACAAACAGTTTAGATAGTGATGTGGGTTAGATAAGGTCTTTTGTTGTACTAGTGCTTAGTAATGCATGGTTTGTCTTTTGTGTTATCTTGTTGTGTAGCCCATGCCTTTTTATGTAATTTACATTCAGTTTGACCAAGTGCTATAATTTTCAGGAAATTTTATTTTGATTTAAAATTTATGTAACATAAATATGGCAACACTAAATTAGTTAACTTCCAGAATTTTTTGTTCTCGGGATATCCACCCTCTCTGTAAAAAAGTTTAACAACCAATGTGCATGATCGATTAGGATTTTTTCCACAATGTTCAATCTATTCTTATATTCATTTTGTGACTCTTAATAGGACTATTATCAGTCCAAAATTTTTAAAATAAATATTCAGGTGCTTCCCAATTTATCTCTTTTTTCTTTTCTTTTTTTCAGTTGAGACATGCATTGCTGAAATATCTTTATTTCCAGATCCTGTGAACCAAACAGCTACTCTTATTACCAATTTTAATACAGGATATTTAAAATGTATATCTTAAATTACAATTATTTTTTTAAACAAAGCTTTAAATTTAAAGAGTAAAAATTAAAACAAATTTCTGTTGTTATTTGTGTGTAAAATGCATCATTTCTGGGACAAGAAGTTTTTCACTATAACAATATTATGTTAAAAACTTCACCCTGAACATGAATATAATGTTCAAAACTTACATTTACATTTTTAAATATAACTACTTTTGAATTTTGACAAAAACGTCTTTAAGTACTGGTATTAAAATTTATTGTATTACACAAGTTTAAAAAGTTATAAACTAATTATGCTTCAAATGTAGAACCTTCCTCTCACCTGGAACTTCTGGGTAGTTGTTGAAAACATGCTGTAATACAGGGCATTCCACATTGCTAGGTACACTACCCAGAAACTGGTAAAGTCGACTGTAAAATAAAAAAAAGCTTATCAAAGAAAATTTATACAAAAGAAACACAATGCAAAAAGGTAGTATTAATGTGTTTTTAGCCCATATTCTTCATCTCAAACTCTAGTGACAAAGAGAAAGTACTTAATGTAAAGGCATACAAATATCTTGACATTCCATACTAAATATTTCCCACCACCAAAATGTTCCTCCTTAAGTTAGAATTAGGAATATACTGGCCACATGTTAAAATGAACCATATGGTAAATTGTCCCTACTTTAAGTGAAATAACTCAAAATTAAATGAAGAATATAACTACCTAGACTTCAATAACTATAGATTCAAAAGCTAAGTATAAGGAACATGTTGTAACGTAGAAATCCACTAAAGTTTTTTTTCTCCATTTATCTACTTGCAACAGTGGCAGAGCTCATTCATATGATAAGGCTATGGTTACTGAGCAAGTAAGGTAATTGTTAAAACACAATAATGTCCCCTAAAAACCTCAATGGATTGAACATACACAGGTGCTTGAGGCAGTGCACTCTTGAAGAAAGGTGGCAAATGCATTAACTATTCCTTCTGAGGAAAAATTTCATGTTCCACATACAGATTTTCAATTCTGCCAATAACTCTTGTTGAAACACCTACACAAATGGTTTGTTCAACTGCATTGCAAAAATAAAACTAGTGAATCGAATATTTTGAAACTTGAGATGAACTTTTTACAAATTATGTTGCTTCTCCAAAACACATTTTTTTGCCTGATATTCATATATGAATTTTCAAAACGGAAAATTTGAAATGTTTTTCAAAGAAATGATTACAAATACTTACTTCTGTTGTATTTTCCTATTATACCCGAATTCCAAGCAACCTTTTTTCAATTGTTAATCAGATGGTTTCATGTTGACATATGTAATATGTTTCAAACTCATTTTATATTCATTTACATATTTTTCAAACTTATTTATAGTAGTTTTCTTTTCCATTTAAAATCAATTACTCAGGTTTATAAAGGCTAATGTACCATTGTAAAACAGCAGCCTTAATAACAAAACAAAATGATGTTTTAGTGCAAAATAATTAACTTAGACTACCTCATTCAGTTCTATTTAAATCAATCATTTCCCTAATCACAATACAACATCATGTTTCAAAAAGAAGTACTAAGTGACAAAGCAAACTTTAAAAACTTAGGGTTCTAGTTCTGGCAGAAGTAGTTCACACACTTAGTGGATATTTTGTTATAACAAAGCCAAATCAAGCTATTTGCAGTGTCCACTAAGGAGAATCAAACCTCTCAATTTAGTGTTATAAATCCAAAGATTAATTGCTTTCCCACCAGAGAACAGTTTATAAACATCTTTTTTTTTGTACCAATGTATTAGCAATCTATGTTTCTGTCATTTTGTTCTAATACCTAATAAGGCTCTACACTGACTGTAAGCCACACTAAATTATACTGTTGAAAAGAATATTAAAAAAATAAAAAAACAGCTTTCATAGCATATTTAGATCACTAACCTAAGACTTTTCAAACTAAAGATGCAGGTAAATATACCTTAACATGACAACTGAGGTAAAGAAACAGTAATTGGCTCGAATAAATAAAACTATATTCGTACTGAAATTACAAGTGTCAAATTGGTTTCATTTTATTTAAAACTGACATCTATGCAGAGGTGGGATGAGAATCATCCTGTCTTCACCACAAACCCAAGAGACCAGGTGACTGAGAATAACTCTATCTAAAAAGCATGTCACAAGTATTTGTACTGAGATATTGATCTAAGGACCCAGCATCTGGTAACAAAAAGATTTCTATCACAGGCAATCAATTTCCCTAACTAGGAATTGACCAGAACCGTTTAAAAAGCAATAACATCTCCATATTAAAGTAGAACAAGGGAGCCAAAAGGACAAATTCATAATAATCCTACATACCTCTTCTATAACCAACAACACAGATGGAGGAAATTAAGGGAGGAAGACAAATGACCTTAAATGTGAGAGGACTTTTGATTGGTTTTACTCTAAATTCAAAACCCTGCCATGGGATAGCAGCATCATTGAGAAGTTGGGATGAGGGCTCCCAATCAAATGGGTGAACTACATTTTTTGATGTATCATTCCTTTGTAATTTTATATCACAAAGAGGAGGAAGTTACATCATTTACACCTGCAGAACACTATCACCCTTCTCTACACAGAATAATTATAGCCATCTATGTGTGGGACCCATTCAGGAAGGTCCCTCCACAGTTGACCACCACAGTAGTGTGGAACTAGAAACTGGTAAGGACTTCTGTATTCCAACAGTAGAAAAAAGGCTGAAAAGGTAGTGGAGAGTCTGGAGAAACATCATCATCTAAGACAATACAATGGGTGACCACAAAAACCTATTTTGAAAAGCAGACCATACCAAGCCATTTGCTACAGGAAAAGCAGGGAGAGACAACTATCCCTTTCTGCTCTACCCATGCAATCTATAGGCAATGTGGACCAGGGCATTATGTTTATGAATAAAAATATTGTGAGGTTAATCTCCAATGTGCTGTATTATGGAACACCATATCTCAACAGTTGGTCAGCAATGTAAAGCCATGAAGTACAAAACACAAGTCAATATGACAGTATAGGGCAGATTTCAAGTTAAAGAATACTTGGTCAGACACCACTGACCACATTTATACTTGTCCTATTCCTACTATTTGCATTGTTAAATATGAAAAAAGATGATGCATCAACAGCATAAATTTCCTTTACAATCTTAAACAACTCAATCAGATCCCTCTTACCTCTTCTGTTTTCAAGAGAAATGAAACTGTGAGATTTCAACCTCTCCTTGTATGAGAACCCCTCCATCTAGTAACCCTTCTCTGAACTCTTAACAACAATTCAATGTTTTTCCTAAGGCAAGGATCCCAAAATTGAACACATTATTCCAAATGTGACCTAACCAGTACCTCACACAATGAAATTATAACATCTTTAGACTTGTATTTAATATTTCTTTAGATACAGTTTAAAATCCTATTTGCTTTACATAGCAACAGATAGCAACTGCTTACTGCTTGAATGGCTTTAGACAGCATGCTGACTAGAAAAAAGGATAAGTGATGTCTTATTATACTTTGGAGGATAAATTCAAATTTCATATCTATAATAGTAGTGTATATTGATTTAAAAGGTCTAAGTTTTATTACACTGTTTGTAGAGGTAGATGACAATTATTAGGGCTGGAATGCCATTTTAAACAAAAAAGGTTTATTTGTCAACCCCAACGGTCTGTTTTTAATAACTTGTTTTGTTTATTAACTTTTTCTTTTTCTCTGTTTTTCATTTATTTACTTTCTCACAACTTGCTTTAGTTTAAGTATGCACTGGGTTGAACCACCACTCCTCATTTTTACATTTTTTTAGCTCAGCTTCTATTCATTTATGACAACTGAGAAACGTTAAATCTGTTATTTGACTTAACCTGATTACTGTGTTTTAATTTCGCATATACTTTTTATGATGGTACAAGCTACCATTTCCATATTGTAGTTTGTAGCTCAGCTTTATTTTTCTGTGTTTAATTTGCACAATCTTTTGTTTATAACTTTCTTGTTTAGAATTTCACATATCAATGGAAAAATATACAAACAGGCAGCTATAATAGGTAAGGGATATATTGAATAATGTATAAGAAGAAGAAAAATAACTATCGAAAACAAACACTGCTGTAAAATAAGATGAACTATGGATACTACAGAAACTATCTTTCATATTGGAAAATTTGTAAAGTTCACAATGAAATACATAGAAGTCAAAAACAAAGTTATTTGTGTAATAATGATATTCTTGAAATAAAACTGATATAAATGAAACAATATATGGTACAAGGTTCAGAATTTATGCATAATATATGTTGCATACAAAAATCTACACAAACTACAATAAAATAATCCCTATGGAATGAAATGAGCATGAAACACTACAGTATAAAGTATTAATGAGTAAAGGTTGAAACATCTTACAAAAGAATATCATTCAAAACCTATTACAAACTCTAGCACATGAGCTAGAAATATAACACAACTTGCACTTCAAAAGAAAAGAAAATGTGGTTAAGTACCTTAAATCTTACAACCAAACAGCAAACAAATAATGTTATTGTAGAGCACTCCTGTAAAGTTATTTTTTACTTAATTTATTTTAACAAGTGATGCACAAGAATCAATTATAATAATTCTAAATGTATACACTCAGTGGCCAGTTTATTAGGTACATATATCTAGTACTGGGTAGGACCCTCTTTTGCCTCCAGAACTGCCTGAATTTTTTGCAGCATGGATTCAACAAGGTGCTGGAAACATTACTTGGGGATTCTGGTTCATGCTGACTTGACAGCATCATGCAGTTCCTGCAGATTTGTTGGCCACACATTCATGCTGTGAACCTTTCATTTCACTTCATCCCAAAGGTGCTCTATTGGATTGAACTTTGAAGACTGTTCAGACCATTAAAGTCACTGTCATGCTCATGGAACCAGCTTGAGATGATGTGTGCTTGTTAACATGGCACATTATTCTGCTGGAACTAGCCATTGGAAAATGGGTAGACTGGCCATAAAGGGAGGTAAATGGTCAGCAACAAAGCTCAGATATGCTGTAGCATTCAAAATGATGATCAATTTGGTATTAAAGGGCCTAATGTGTGCCAATAAAACATTCTCTACACTATTACACCACTGCCACCATCATGTACTGTTGACCAAATTCTGACCCTACTATCTACAAGTTGCAGCAGAAATAGAGATTCATCAGACCAGGCAACATTTTTCCAATCTTCAATCATCCAGTTTTGGTGATCCCATGATCACTGTATCCTCATCTACCTGTTCTTAGCTGACAGGAGTGGAGTCCAGCATGATCTTCTGCTGCTGTGGCCCATCTGCTTCAAGGTTCAACATATTGTGCATTCAGAGATGACCTTCTGTATACCACTGTTGTAAAGAGTGGTTAGTTGAGTATTTGTAGCCTTCCTGTCAGCTTGAATGAGTCTGGCCATTCTCCTCTTTCATTAACAAGGTATTTTTGCCCACAGAACTGCTACTCACTGGATATTTTTTGTTTTTCACACCATTTCTGTAAACTCTAGACTGTAGTGCATGAAAATCCCAGGAAATCAGCAGTTTCTGAAATGCTGGAACCATCATGTCTAACACCAACAGTCATTTCACAGCCAAAATTGCTTATATCATGCATTTTCCCCTCTTTTTAATGTTTGGTCAAATAACAACTGAACCTCTTGACCATGTCTGCATGTTTTATTTATTAAGTAGCAGCCATGATTTTCTCTTTGGCTATTTACTTTAAACTGCTGGTGTACCTAATAAAGTGGCCACTGAGTGTATCTACTAAGTTATAACATGACAGAACTGTTTTTTTTTGTTAACATATCCAATAACTTGAAAGTGCTTTTACACTAAAATTGTGAAATGTTGTTAAATGCAATGTATTCTACAGTTTTGGCAAACTCTGGAATATCTGTACCTTGCAGTTGTTACCATTATGAAATATTTGTTATCTCCAGCAAATGAACTTGACATTTTGTGAAATTCTAGTCCAGTAATAGCAGTTTGTTGAGAACTTCCATTGCAGATTTCAAACAACTAAAGAAAAAATATATATTTAAATTTTTTTTCTTCATACTACTTTAAAAAAGGGATATACAAGTAAGATAATGCATCACACATTACACATTTACAATCGTTGTAGAAGTTAGCATCTCATTAAACCATTACAACAAAACTACATTTTGAAAACAGCAATGTTACACAACTCTCCAAGTTTCTAAATTATCATACAAAACACCTTTTAAAAATCCTTAACTTTATTTAAGTATGTTTTTTGTGCTATATGGGAAAAAAATATCCACAAAAAATATATCATTTTGTGTTCAACAAATTGTTGCACCTTTTTTTTTTTTACAAAATAAGTATTTATTAGAACTATCCTCATAATTTTAGTTAGATAAAACAGAAGAGAGTGAAAACAATGTTAAAAACTTCTGTTGCTAATTTTATGCTTAACTAGTAATTAGCCAAAATCTTATCAAGATTCAGTGAATCAGGTATTTTAATTCACATAAATGATGTAGTTACTATTTTCTACCAATAACTTAATAAACTTTCCTAAGTAAATGACATATACATAAAGTAATTCAATAAATAATTTCAGATATTTGTTTCTGGAACCAATATAATTATAGTGGTATGCTACCATTACTCTTTGGATGAAATTTGTTATATGTTGAGAAGGTAAATGTTATTTTAGAATCACATTGAAAATTAACTTGTATGTACTTCAAAATTTAAGAGGTTTCTAAAAAATTAAAAATTATCATGACTGTCGAATTTTAATAAACTATTAAACGTTCTTTCTGGCAAATTGATCAGATCTTGCATAGAAATGTATACCATTACATATATCTCTCAATAAAATACCAAGTCTGAACAAACAAGGCATTTATTGGCTAATTTATGCCAATACCTCAATTACTATTGTTGATAAAATGTTGTCACACATTAAGAGTTTGTGAGACTAACCCATTTTACAAGTTTCTTTATAGTAATGATGCATTTATCTCTGTCTGCAAGCTTTCCTGATGTGAAGATGAACTGGCTCTTGGTAACTTTGAAAGTTACTCTATAAGTATATTATATAGCAATATATAACAGCAAACAGTCTCAGATAAATAAATTAAAAACACCGAATTATAAAGACACTTAAATTTGAATTAACATATGAATAAAATATTATTATACATGATTTACACTTCAAAATAAGTAAACATTAACCTACATTCAATCACAAAACTACTGTCGTACACCACTGTAATATAATAAAATTTTATTACAAAAGGAAAATATTATAATAAAATACAATACACAACGAGATTAAATACAAAGTTAGAGTTCATCTTACGTGTGTCAATATTTTATGTGTGTGTGCATTTAGAGCAGTTGCTCTTTCTTAAGCATATAAATTAAGGTTAAAGAGATAGTTTAACCCTTTTGTCCTACAAAGTTCATATTTGAAATGTCACGACATTTTATAGTTGCATTTAAAATTTAATTAATCTATTTTATTATCAACAGACATTAATCAACTTGTCATCAAAACACAGTTTATAATTCAGATTTAATATATGATCTAAGATTTAACTTCTGTATTCAAAAATAAGATATTTAAACAAGTTGTCAATCTTCTTTGAATCACAAGATGTGATACTTTGACTTTTCACTTACAGATTTGTTCTTTTCACTATAGAGGCTTCAAACTGTTGAACCAGTTAGAACCAATTATTATAGCAATTCACAAGCCTGAACATAAAATTTCTGCTTCTTCTCACTTTACTAAGATACCACCATATTGCAGTTCAACCTGCACAGACTGGTCCCTCCCATATTTTATGTTATTTGAGAAACATATATAATTCTCAAATACTGCTTTTGGACAATATTTGTAACCAATAGAAAGGGTATATTTTATTCTATGTAAATCAGACATTTTATTTTAGTGGTCAGCTGATAATATGTGGAACAAGTTTGATGTGTTTATGCTAAAGACAATGCTACAAGCAGTAACAGAACTTTAACCTACTTATTAGTTAGAGAGCCAGGTATAATGAATTTTATGTACTAAAACATACACTTAAACTGAGTGATGTATTTTTTGAAACCAATACAGTTAGATAAGAGAAGGCATAATTAAGTACACTTGAGTGCTAAAGACCTCAAGTCTAAAGTAATTGTTAAATTTCTTGGTTTTTATGTAGAATTTTCTTTTATTTTTAATTTTTTAAAAGTGAATAAAATACAAAAATTACAAACCTACTACATTTTGTAAGAAAATTAAAAAAAAGGTTATTTGAAGAAATAGCTCTCTTTTTGAGGAACACATGGCTGCTTTCATATTATGTAATTCAACAGCTTGTTTATCCTAACCTCTCACTAGGTGCCCCTTACTAATACAGTGGTAAATCTACAGATTTACAAAGCTAAAATCAGGAGTTCAATTCCCCTCGGTGGTCTCAGCAGATAGCCTGATGTGGCTTTACTATAAGAAAACATACTCACACTTACCAGGTAAGAACTTAGTTACTTCAATTAAATATGATTCAAAGAGCAATTAGACAATAAATTTAAATAAAAAAAAGATACAAATTTATTATTAGCTTGAGGCTATTGTACATAAATACCAATAAATTATGTTATAAACTGCAGTCATTCTGGAAAAAAAATGCTAATTTCATTTCATATTTTCAACTTGCAGTACAGGTGATTTTGCCAAAAATAATGTTAGGATAGAGAAAATAAAGATAAAGTACAAAGTTTTACCCAAACCTATGATATTAACATAAGAGATTTTGGAATATTAAAATGAAATATGAAATTTAAGTTGCACAAAGAAATATCTCTATGCTTAAAATGAAAATCACCTTTCATTCAGACTGACTTAGTAAAGGTTTTGTAAATTTACAGTCAAGTCTTTAATAAAAATATATTATTAAAACATCTGACTTGTAAAGTTTACTAGCAGCTTCAATTTCATGAATTAGTAAATTTCAGAGTTTCATGGTTAACATGCTCAGTCAAAATGACTGAGTCTATATACAGAATTAAAATGTGATGCTTAATAAAGAATTGTCAATTTCATTGATTTATTCTCAATAGGTAATTTTTTTAAATTTATAATTACTACAAGAAACTAATGATTACTTATGAAGATAAATTATCTAGTGTCACACAAATAAAATAACTGAAATTATGATTAAATCAACTGATTTCATTAAATTTAACTTGTATTTCCAATTATTATTTTTTGATTATTTGAATTATCCAGACATCAAACTTATTACCATTATGATATTATTACTTTTGATTAATTTAAGTATGTTAAGCATGTGATACCTTGAGTATTGCCCACAAAGTCAGGCCCAGAAATAACAGAAGGCTCATGTCTCATATATAGGTTTATACTTCCTAACTGAGGAGGAAGTTGGACCACAAAGAATGAGAGAGGACAAAGATTTCTATTAGGAATGAACATTTAATGGAAATCTTCACAGTTTACAATGTGAAAAGCAATGCACTATCACAGAAAACTAAGCAATATACCTTATGGCAAACAAGTGATTGTATGTTTGTATGTATGTTGAAAACAGTGTGGGACAAGTAACATGAGTGAAGCCTTTATTGAACTGTCTCCCCTGTAACTTAGACTAGCATATAAAAGAGAATCAATAAAAGTATGTGCCTCCAAGTTCAAATAACAAGCTTCACCTTTACTTTAGCCTCTACAAAAATCAAAGTTCATGCTTCAGATTTCACCACAATAACAATAATCAGTACTTTAGTAAACCTGAGCAACTATCAATTAAGTTATAGATAAAACCACAGAGAACCCACATAAAATTAAAATGAAACTTAACACCAAAGTTGCAATAGAACTTGAGGAGTTCATATAGAGCAAAAATACATAAAAAGACATCAACAATCTGTTACCAGAAATCAAAAATTAAAACTTTAAGAGTTATCATACTTATAAGTTATGAAAATACCATTAAAGTTTAAATGAAACTACCTCTGTTATTCTAATAAAGATCTGGATAAACTCCATTATAACTTACAAAGGTAAAAAACTTACATAAAATCTCATGATACCTGCTGAAAATATCTTGAAAATGTACTCTCTCAGACCCCAACACTGTTTTAATTATAGTAATAAACTCTCAGGTTTCTGGCTAAAGAAAACAATGACACAGCTAGTAATACCCAAGACATTAATGTCATCAGTAAATTTAAATAATTTATTGACCATTCCTTCATCTATGTCATTAATGTAAATCAAAAAGAGAAAAGGACTTATCAATGAGCCTTGGTGGAAATGTTAATGATTTTTTGTTTTACATATTGCTGTAGTTGTATATACAGCTTAAATAATTTTGATTTTGAGTAAATTATTACGATTAGTTTTATAATAAAGGACAATTTTATTTTTTTTTTTAAAGTAAAAATCCTGTCAATAATGCATAGGCTTTCTGTGAGTAATTGAAGTGCACTGCATCTTCAAATAATATTTCACAGGTCATTAAACTTCGTTTACTTCAAATTTCAGTCTAAGCATACAGATGAAACCATTTTCATTTATATATTGCTTGACAGTTAGAAAACATTTGATAGATCATAAAATAAAGAACACCACTTCCTTTCAGTTAATGTTTTTGATATTACAATAAAATGATTGCCCTAGATGCTGGTTTGCTTGGTTCTGAATTTCACCAAAGCTGTCTGCACAAGTCATCCTTAATTTATCAGTGCAAGACTAAAAGGGAAGGCAGATAGTCATCACCACCAAACACCAACTCTTGGGCTATTCTTTTACCAAGGAATAGGAAAAGTAACCATCACATTATAATACTATATTTTTATACCCCCACAGCTAAGAGGGTGAGTATATTTGGTAAGACAGGGATTTGAACCTACAACCCTCTGATAGTGGTCCAGCACCCTAACTACCAGGTTATGATGGGCTTGTTGGTTTAGTAGTTAATCCTAGCCATATGGAGCAGAAGGTTTTAATGTGTATCAACAATTGACTAGTTGAGCAATCTTGCACAACCAATTATGTAATTTGTATGTATCCTTCACCTAAGCAAAGCTAAGATGACACAAAACAGTGATCTGGTTCATGAGTAGAACAGTATTGTATTCAAGTTTTCTATTTAGGAGAGGGAACAGAAAATTTTGAGAGCCAATAATTTAAAAAAACTGATATTGATCAACATTTTTTAATAAAACGATAATTAAATCAGTTAAATGTAATAGTTTTATAAAAGTATTTTTAATGATAAAATGAATTTATCATATATAAATGCAGAAAAAATAATATGTGATCAACATGTCAAGATGTTTTTAGGGAATTAGATCATAACACATCTGCAAGCAACTGAAATGACTTGATGAAGTAAAGACTACCTTTTTTAAGTTCTATGAACTTGTCAGCAATATCCATGGCTACTCTCCACAAAGGAAATGCAACAATTCTTACTGGAATCTATTTGGGCCAGCTTTAAATCTGGATGCTGATTACCATATGTTTAAATAATCATTTCCAATTTACATAATACACAAACTGTATTACAAATACATTAGCACATACAATCAAAAATTACTATGTTTCTTTACTTATGTTAAATCCAAATTGCTTGCATAATCTTTAGCCAGTGCCCTCACATTTGTCTACAACCATGTAATCATGCTTGGACAAGTGATAATAGAAGCAAATCTAATGACAACACCAGTCTCAATCACCTCCACTTTGCTTATTGTACCAAACATTCCACTAGGAAACTGAATACCTGACTCCCCATAATTGCAAAAAGAACTTGGAATGATAACTGTTAAAGCTAATGGTACTTGTTTTCTGAACAGGAAACACTATTTCATATATTGGATCTATTGTACATTTCTTTACATGAAGCTATTGTTATTACTTCTACAAAACTTCTCGCAGTTTTTGTATTAATTATAAGCTCTATCTTTTATCCTTACAGATTTCTTACTGTATTAAACTCACAGTAACATTTTTTTTGTTATTCCATTTAAACCACCTCAAAACTTTATTCACTTATTTAAAGTTATCTGAAGTTTTATCATTGAAAAAATCATTTCTGTATCTTTCCAACATAAATAATTAAACATACAAATACTTTCACAATTCACAAATAAAGAAACATTTATAGAAACTATACAAAAAAACTTACACATTTACTTTACTATCATATAGTACAATGCTAGCAGCATCCAATCTCATTTAACTTTCTTTACAGCTGTTTCCAAAGCAATGCTTCATAAATAAATGATCAAACCACTTGATGTGTCATCATAACAAGGCTTGTACAATCTGATTAGGGAAATAGTATACTTAAAGCAAAACTAAAACACAACTTGGTGATCAGTGTAGCTAATTAAATATATGTTCTAATGTTTCTATTTATCAAAAATAACATTATTCTTTGAAATGGGTAGAAACATTCTAAAAGAAACTGACAAGTGACTTGTTTTGTTCAAAGGCAACTCTTTTGTAGCTGTGCAGAAATTAAAACATGAAGTTTTTGAAACTTTCTTCACTAAATACATGTAAATTACAACAAAATATCAATCCAAAGATATTTTTACACTAAAACTGTTAAAATATATACAAAATTAACACATAAAATTGACTAAAATGTGTGTCAAAAATTTTATTAAGTGGAAAATAATATGAAAAGCCAGAATAAATTCTTCCTTCAGGTTAAAGACACAATAGTTTAGGACAGAGTTACTTTTCTAATCCAAATTTTATATACAAAAATATACACATAGTGCAACTGTACTGCTTACATTCAAAACCAACAAAAGATTTAATCACTTATCAGTTGTCTTTTGCAACAATAATGTGTATGTTTGTTTCCCATGTTTATTAGTCTATTTATGACAATCTTGGGGTCTTAAGTACTGCATTTATATCTCTAAAGTTGCTCAGATGTTGCATAACAAAGTAATGGAAATGAATAAGAATAAAAAATTATTTATTAAACTGATGTATACTTAATCAAAATAAAACATAAAATAAAAAGGGAATCCTCAATAGCCACAGCACTAGAAATTCTTTTAGGCATGATAAGAGAAAATTAAACTATTAGATCTTTTTCTTCCTTTATTTAGCTATATTTTTTGTGCACCAGCATGGGGTATGTATATCCACAAGTCAATTTTATTACTCATCAGGATCTCAACCAGCCTGCCTCAAATTGAAATTTTGTAAGGCAGGATTAGACTAAATGAATCTCTAAGACTTTGAATGTGGTCAAACACATTAATTAAAAGAGCTGGACCTCCTGAGTCATAAATTGTAATTAGGATTCAAAGCAGTTAAGAGATTATGGAGCTATGAGCTGAACGTTTGAACTTGAAAAACAAACTTGGAGTTGTTCTATGAGATACTATGCCATTCTTAAAACCCAGTGTTTTGGGCTATTCTTCCAGTAGCCTAACTAAGGTTGTTAATGACTCCAAAGCTCCACCAGTAGTCTGGGGAGATAAAACACATCAGGAAGTCCTGAGGAACAGTGCTCTGGAAACAGCACAACAGTTAACCATAATCAAGTTTCCTAAACTTTTAAAAGCAAACCAATCCTGATTTATTTAACCTGAAGACCAGCAGAGATGGACAGGATCCCCCTTTAGCTCTATTCATGATTGTTCAGGAGTGGTGGTCCATAATAAGGTAATACTACCCAATAGGCACCAACATGGTCTTATGGAATACCCCAATTCAACAGAGCCCATTGCAACCTGTATCAGTTACAGTGAAAGTGTTTGCTAGTGCAGAATAGAGAAGAGAAAGCATACCTGTCTGGATAACACTCCCCACAGAAAGTGATCCAGTGAAACTCAGAAGAGAGCCTGGGCATAAATGAGTAGATGATTGAGGAAAATACTCACCTCTGGTTAAAGTCTAACAGTTGTGATCAAAACAGTTACTGGAGGTAATAGAAAACCCTCAGAAAAGGATACATCCAGATCATGTAAGTAATGAGACAGGAAAGTATTAGTAGTAGTCTACATACCAATCAGCACAATGTTTTCCAGAGGGCAGTTCAACTGAGAATCTAATGATATAGAGATATGATGTATCTGGTGAGATGCGACATGCAAAATATTCTTCTCCTGTGATGATAATTCATTATAGATCATATGAATCAATTTACAAAGCCACCTTGTGATGATAATGGGAGACAAGTCAAAGGAAATAGAAGGATCCCAATGAATAAACACTTGGTTCATAGCATCTCAAAATGAATTACGAGCCACAGAACACTTAAGAGACCTGACAAGACATAACAAACAATTAGGACCAGTGCAATCATAAAGATGAAAACTGAATGGCAAATGGCTGGTGAAAAGGAACATTCCCCTTCCCTCGTTGCCAGAGTCTTGGGAAGAAAAGACCTATCTGGTTAAGCAGGACAAATGTGGAATGATAGAGTCCTATGCACATGAACTGCAAACAACTCTGACCAATGACATCCGTAAGTCAACAATAATAAAAGATACAATTTTAGGGAGAGGTGAAACAAAGAACACGAAGATAAGGACTTAAAATAAGGATCAGCCAACATATGTAAAACAGCTTTAAAACTGAAAAGGTCGTTTGAACTAAATAATACAAAATAAGAACTGGAGATTCAAAAACCTCTCAATATTTAGAATACCTAAAAACAGTAGATAAGGATGCCTTAAATAAAGCCACTGTAGATGAAGCAAACCCCCTTCTCAAATACTAAAATTAGGAAATGGAATATGATAGATACTTCTGGAACAAAGAGGGTGTAACTTCCTTTGAACACACTAATGATGACAAGTATTCCATTTCTGATGATAAACAAGCATGGTTGTTCTATGGAGAGATTTAGTTAATTACAAAGAAACCTTAGAACCTGAATCCTTATGGCAGGAAAAGAACCAGATAACTTCCAAGCATGAAAATAGTTTCCAAACAGCTGGGTGGAGTATATATGATCAAGGTTATCTCAACAGAGACTTCCAATGTGTAAGAGGTGGACATTATTGCAGATACTGAAAAAGTGGGAACCACACTTGAGCTAGCCAATAAGGTTCAACCAAATGAACTCAACAAGGAGTAAAATGAACCATAATCAGAACTTGGGGCAATAGCTGAATTGGGAAAAAGGCATAAAGATATTAACCTGTCCAATCCTAAGCGAACACATTTCCTGCCAAAGCTTGAAGACAAGATGTTGGAGACCAAACCAAGCAAATCTAAAAATTCCAATCAGTGACCAAGGCATCAATCATTGGAAACCTGAACTAAGAGTAAATCCACTGAAAAACCTCATGATATAGCATGTATTTTGTCAGAATAATCCAGCTAGGTAGAAACAAGTGATTTATCACTCCTGGAACAAGAAATGTCCAAAACTGATATGATGAGAATGAGCCCAATATAGAGGACCCAAGGTATAAAAACAGAAGTCTTGAGAATGTGGTTCCTTGATAAGAAATCAGAGATACAACTGGGAATGCATCATCATAATTTTTCCAGTCAAAAGAAACAGAAATTGAATCAGTTCCTGATGTAATGCAAGAATTCAGGAACATTGATATGGAAGGTAGGAAGGTAGACTCGCCTTCTGTCCAAGTACCCTGCAACTCATGACCTTGAAAATCAGCTCTCCACAACCTGAAAGAAATGCATTTTGTGAACAAATTGATGTTGAGATAGTACTATTACTCTGATCCAACCACAATTCACAATCAACAATGTTCTTTTTGGGTAATGAAACAGAATGAACCACTGATCATGCAGTAACTACTGAGAGGGCTGTATATGTGTTCATTCCAAAGGAATAAGAGGCTTGAGGGATGCCCACATATACAAAAAAGAAATGAATCATCCATGCAGTTGGAGAAGAAAACAAAAGTAAAATCCCAACTGCTCTTTTTTTGGACTGAGAAGGGTTGGCTTAGTGTGATGTAAGTGATCATTGAAAACACACACAAATGGATGAGATACTGTATCTGTGACAAAAGAGATTTCTCCAATCTGATAAGGAAGGCCACTTTTGTGGCTTCTGAATGAAGAATCTGAGAGTTTTGTTCTGCTAACCAACAGGATGAAGCCAAAAGGAACCAGTTATTTATATAATGGTGTGTGCAAAAGCTCAAGGAATGCAGGTGACAAGAAAAAGCTCAAACAACTCAGCAGAAGACACAAGGTACTGATGTTAGGCCAAAATAAAGAGCCTGGAATTGCAGCACCTAACATTTTTATGCACAAACTTGAGAAACCTCAAGGAAGATTCTGTTATGAGAATATGGAGATAAGTGTCATTAACATCATACTTGATCATCCAGAGCCTTGGTACAAAGTGGCATCACATGATGAGAAAACATTTCACAGTGAAGAGAGGGGAATCCAAAATATAGTTAAGAAGAATCGATGATTGGATGTCAATCTCCAATCTTCTTGGGTAACATAAATAAATGAGAATAAATTCCTAGAAGAATGGGATCAACCTTCTAAGCTGCCTTTATGAGTAACAACTCTCTTATTGCCTGCAAATGGAGTTCCACTAGGGATGGATCTGTTGGAGGTGAAAAGGCCACAGGTTGAGCAAACAATGGTGGAGTTGATATAAAATGAATGATCAACCCTAAGCTGAAACCTTTAGTACCCATGGAGGCCTGGTGAAAGAGCTTCAAATGTTCAGGATATGAAGTAATTGTGCTCCACAGCCTCATGGATAGTCAACAATGATGTTGACATTAATCTGCCCAAGCCAAAGATCCTTAAGAATGAAGATGGACTCTATTCTGGTAATCAATATATCTCAAAAACCAAATGATAGGTTGTGAAATACTGCTGTCTAATATTCCTAAATTAAAGCCAGAAAGAGAAGATGCCAAAGACAATAAAAATGAATGAAAATTGTTGATATCAATTTGGGATTCTAATGTGTCTGGAACTCCAGCAAATAACACTGAATGAAGAAAAGGAGCTTCCTATAACCCCCTCAGGTCAGAAAATGATAAATAAACCTTCTTTAATAAGGTGTATATGCCCAATAAATCCAAGCAATAGGCCAGCCAGGAAACCAAAGAAAGAATGGAAAAAGAAAATCTGACTGAGGTAGATGTCAGCAAAACCCCATCTCATACTCAAAGTGCTGAAAGGAACATTAATAAGCTTTAGACAAATTTGGATTGAAGATAAATACCTCATGAATTTGTGAAAGTAAGACAAATATGGGAAAACTGTAATCTGTTTAAAGTAATCACAGGCTACAATCTACACCCCAAGAGATATAAAAAAGGATCTATCCATTGAGAATCTAAATAAGCCACCTTCTGGCAGTGATAAGTCAAAGTAAGCCGATCTGATAAATGTAGGGAAAAAGACATAGCTATCTTATTATGTAACTGAGTGGAAAATCTCTGAGCTTGAACAGTATTAAATAAAGGATGAAAAACCAAGTAGTTATTTACTATCTTTTCTGATAACAAGGAATGAGTAGAGTCAAATTCAAGATGAGAAACCCCTCAAACCTCACAAACTTGAGTAACTAACTGAAGAAAAAGAGCTGGGGGTTGCTACTAAAGATGATCCTTTGTTGAGGATGGCCTAGTTAGAGAAGGAGCTGGAAAAAGCAAGTGGAAATTTTCACCAGTTGTTTCAAAGTCAATTGCAAAAGCCACCTCAGAACCTTCCAGGGAGACATCCCTGCTCAGCATGTTGGTCTCCCAGCTAACAGTGGATCCTATCACAGACAGCCTTGACTGAGAGGGGCCCTTCCCCTGGCTGTTAACAAACACCAGATAGAAGAGGTCTGGTTGATCTCAGTAATAGAATCATTAATTTTGGAATTCATACCCATTGTTAAGTTGTTTTTTATTGCCATTAAATAATAAATAACTATAAACAAAAAGATAACTGTAAAAAAAAACCAACCATGCTCAAATGCACAAAGTAAATAGTAAAGAAAGAAACACTCCTATTGATACAAATCTAAATGCTCTGTTGAGAAGAAGCGATTCAATTATCGGGATGAGGTACTTATATACAGTACCCAGACAGAAGGATGTATTGAAGATGGTAGAGATCTTTGTAACTTAAAACTTGGCTAAGACATTCAGATGGGCAAAGAGTAGAAACCTTGGAGATTGAGAAATAGCCATACTTGCTATAGTGTCAGTGGATGGTATGTTTTGGAAATGTATTTTTATTTCAAGTTAATATTTCATTATACAATGAATTTACTTGAAATGTATTATGGCCAGTAGCTACATCACATGCAAAAATGCATATATAATCACAGTGTCCCATTTATCTGTTTATACTTTATTTATAAATGCTACTAGAATTCTATTTTACTTACCAACCATTAAGCTTCCTGCTTCAATTTCAAATGTATGATCTGGCATTCAGACTTTTATAATTACCAGAAGGGTTAAATAAATTCAGTAGAGTATCTGATATAATCAATTACCTTTAAGCAGCAAAAGTGTTAATTGATGCCGTGTAAATTAAGTGATTGATCAAAATTATGATAAAATTAATTAGGTCATTAATCACAATTAACCTTTCCAATTATTGTTTTGAATTATTCAAACAGTCAGTAAAATAAAACTATGATCTATACAAAGTTGGTTGATGTGACCAACCTTGTAACTAAAGTAACCAGCAGAATTTTCATATTATAACTTTTAACCTCTTTTAACTACCAGAGATGTTTTGTGTTCTTACGAGGGCAAAATCACATTTGTGAATTCAAAAAGTGCATCACTACTATTAGTATAAAAAATTAAGTTTAAATGTCCTCAACAGTTGACAGCAAGAAAAAAAAATACTGGGTAAGCACTTTTATTTCTTGTTTTTCATGATTATTCTTCATTTATTATTATAAAAATAACTCAAATGTTGAAACAGGGACCTTTTAGGTTAGTCAAGATTAAATTAGGTAAAATAAATGATAATAATACAATGAAAATTTTTCATGAGGCATGCACATAAATGGCACATGCTCTGAGTGATTTACAACTTATAATAGCACAGATAGTAGTTAACATGGCTTATAGGTCAATACATCTATTTAAAATTTAATTATATATAGATGTATACTGTCCTGAGCTTAAAGCCATATAACATAAACAAATGTAGTCTCATGTTCAATTTGAATACATTCTAAAAAGAAAAAAAAAGGTGAATTAATAGATTTTGATTTTTCAGTAGGATTAAGAGGTTAGTCAAACTGACTGATCCCAAGTGTAGAGGACGACGTCTCAAAAGTCTTCCTCCTTTCCACTCATCCATTCTACAAAGTTTCATCATGAATGCTCTGGCTAAACAATCTGTCAAAGGATTGGCTGATCCCATTTTAGTTAGGGTAAATTAAATAACAAATAAAAATAAGATGTTCTACTGAAAAGCATATTTAGAAGGTTTTAGGAATTACATAAAGGAAATCTGAGATTTTTAAGATGAGGAATAGTATATTTAATCTTAACATGAAAATTACATGAAATACTAAATATATCAAGGGACAAACCATTGTTTTAGTTTATTTAAAATACATCACTTAAAATAATTTTTTGTAATAAAAGACTTGTAATATTAAATGAAATAGTGCTCAATTTTGTGAAGATATGCACATTATATTGAAAGTTAGAATTATTAAATCTATATAGACTTTAAAAGAGTACAAAGGGTCATGTGGTTGGTCAAATTGACTGAGTTAAGACAGGTTTCATGATACAGCTCTAGTAATTGTAGCTTTTTAAATGTCTTAAAATTGAACAAAATATTTGCAATTAAAACTGTAGTTTTGATTTATCACACTTTTTATAAGTTTTAATCTAAAAAATGTTTACCTGCTTCCAGTACTGTTCTGGACTTTTTTGAAAAAAATGCTGTTCATCCTGACATGCAAGTTCAGTTTCAAATATCAAACCTATGAAAACAAAGAAAATTACTGCTTGCATTGAGATTTAAGTTGCCACAGTGAGATTAGTAGTATGTACAATGGCTAAATGTAGAACTCTTAACAAGATATCTAACATCTCAGCATGAAATCTAGTAGCAAGAATTAACAGTATTGACAGCCTTCATCACCAAGACATACAATTCATATATTACAGAAGATTACAAGAAGTCCACAGATGTGAGTAAATATTCCAATTACAAATTACAATAACAAAGTAGTGTAAAGACAGGAATCATACAGGGTCTAATTTCTAGAATAAACAATTAAGGAGATAAAAGGAAAACACATCACACAACTCTCCTACACAACAAATGCACAAAATATTTGATGGAGAGGATGGTGAACACAGAAAATATTAGCAGTAAGAAAATTAGAGACATATAGCCATATTTCCAATGTCATATATCTCTGATAATGTAGTGAGGATATGTAAATGATAAAATCAGAACAGCATTCAAAAGCTATAGCAAAATACAGTAGCAATTAGTACACATCAAACCATTTAAATACCAAAGGCAAAGAAAAACAATTATAGTTAATAAGGCAATCTAATGATCAACATAATTAAATCCATTCGTGTGATGTAAACTAATCACTTAAGAGAAAGTATGATTGATTAACATTCAACTGGGGAAGGGGTGTGTACTAACTGATTAATTAAATGTAATCTGTTACTGAGTTTGTCAGTTAATCAAATAGCAAATACCACTAACTGTCCAGCTCTATTTAAAGCAACCTCTGTGAATGCAAGTTCCAATACAATGGTGAAACAAAATTGATCAATAAAAGTTAAAATTCACAATCACAATAAAAAATACAATATAAAGTTGTACTGATATAACTGCAATAACTCATCCTGCTAGAAAATATGATAAACTTGAATAACACTGAAATAAAGTGATATGAACCACTAAAAGGAAAGATAAGAGAAGCCTTCTTTGTCCACCAAACCAGTATTACATTTTGTCAACTAAGCACAAAAGCCAGCAAAACCTATATACTCCTGTTTAAAACATTCAAACAGTTAGTTGACTTGATACCTAATGTGGATAATACACCTGAAGGCCTAGAATGGTATACTTGCCACTACCAGCATAAAAAATTCCCTGTGATTATTTGTTGCAAAATATCTTTACAAAATATTTCACTTCCACTCATTGTTTTTTCTCGGACACTGAATCAATGTGTATGCTAACAACAGATACAACTCATCATCAATGAAGTAAATGATCCTGAGAGTCTTCCAAAATAGTGAAGTGAATAGAAAATAAAAAGTTGGGTTTTAAAATTCTGAATACAAGTTTTATGTTGGGTGATGAGCAACCTGACATGTCTCATGGACAAGTCTGTAGCCAATGGAAAAAGCAAACACTCCTCTATGGAAAGTTAGTTACCAATTTAGTTTTAGTGCCTATATCATTCACTAGATCAAAGTATTTAGCTGTGTGATCATCACATTGCTACTCCAGACAGGTAACAGAATTTTCTCAGAATATTTATAGCTTATTTATAAAGCTCAATAAATTATAGTTGTTTTAGGACAACATTCTATTCTCTTGACTGATTTATTTTTATGTTAATGAACACATTTAAAAGCTACATAAATTCTATTTGAAACACCAAAACTTGTAAGACTCAATTAGGTTAAAAGAATAATGTCTACCCAAGTGCAAACTGTTTCAAATGTCAGTGAGTACTAAAAGTCCTTGTTTCTCATGCAAGTGCCTTTTCCAAGGTAGCAAAACATGATTGTAACTATTTATACTTGTCTACAAACTCAGAGAATACGCAGAAAACTTGCAATACGCATTTACCAATATAAGTTATTGCATTTATAAATACATATTAAACTGAAACAAACTTAATATATAACATGATGGAAATAAATATATAACAGTAAATAAGTACAAAATAAGTATATTGGTTTATCATATATCAACACCAGTAAACAATAATTTACCTTTTGTTGTTCCCAACAATATGCTACCCGTAGTACTTTCATTTGTATTCTCAAAATTCCAAGCAACTGCACTGATCACCTGACCCTATTAAACAGACCAAAAACACATCATGTTACCTAGCTACAAAATCTTATACTACTAATTTATTACAATATTTTGTAAATCTGCATATAAAATTCTGAATCTCAGATCTTGTACCTATAAATTATGTAGACAAAAGACCCTAATTTTATAACTACTTTTATGTCCTACATAACAAAAATTATCAAAAACATCAAATTTTTGTGACAGTGATTAACTTCAATGTTTTCCTTTATAAAGAAAAGCTTTTGCAACTTAAAATAATGTCAAAACTCAATTATAACAATGTCTGAAACTCGAAAGTACATAGAAAAAATTCCTGAGTTCAAACTGTATATTACATTATCCTATGTACTAAAGTTAGCATGTTTTTGTTACTTATTTTGATAAAAATAAAACATTTTTCAAATCAACATCTTTCTTGGTGAAAATATAAAGTTTGAGTCACCATATCAACTTCCATCACTTTCATGATATAAGTGTTGAACTGAGTTACTTAATAGATTAATTTAATTGACTACCTATGAACACTAATTACATTAATCAATGTTGCATAAACTAATCAGTTAATCACAATCACTGTAAGTGATTATTACTCTTTACAATTATTCTAACCATTTATTAACCAAAATATTGATTATTTCAACTATCACAAAATTAATCAATTACTCAAAATTTGTGTTTCTGATTATTACTATTTTTGGCTATTCTAATTATCCAAGTGATCTAAGTATTGCATCCAAGTATACTTACCCTCTCTTTGACATAGCAAAGATAATAAGGATATCTGTTACTTTCAGTAATTTTTAACTGATGACCAGAAGGAAGGTAACTGGCTTGGCAGCACCCATAAACAACCTTTATTTATCACAGCTGTTTTACTCTTGACTAGAGAGAAAGCAACTGTGTGACAGCATTCACCCCAAAGGTTTTTTTGTTAATTTGTTACTGAAATCAATTGTTTGTTTTTTACTTGTAGATACTATGGTTTCAGAAACAATTTATTAATCAATTAATCAAATGCAACTGATTAATGTGGGTGTCCATTAACTGATTTGCAAATAACATTAACTATCCAACTTTAATTGTGTAAAGTATTATTCAATAGACGTATCTGCACATTTTCTTTGTTCTCATGTTTTCTTTGTCTATGATTGAGAGCACTTTTAGAGCTCCAGCATAATTACCGTTATTCAGCCATTTGCCTTAAGCAAATGCATTTCCTTTACCGTAGTAAAACATAAGAAATAATATACATAGTTTTACCACAAAGAAATTTTTGATATTCATTTAGGAGGTTCTACAAACCAAGAAAAAAAAAAAGCAGATGAATTTTTTACTTGTTTTAATTTGAATTAGAGAAGAATCAGGATTTCAAGAAAACCAGCTTCTTTGTTTTTATACTATTTCTTTCTGACCTTTTGGGGTTATTCTTAGCACAATTTTTTTTTTTGAACTTAGTAAGTTCATCAATGATTTCCCCCCCCATTTTGGAACCAAAAAAAATTAAAGTTTTAAAGAAGTATTGGGTAGTTGTTATGCAGTGTTTATACTTACATTTTAGTCCTTCTTTATAAAGCTTTCTATTATTATTATTTTTATACATAAGCCACATATTTTATTGCACATTCCATTATAATGTGACTGTTTAAATGTGTTTTTTCTAACTTCTGATTCTAGTAAAAAAAAAACTACTTGCTTAATAGCTAATGCTTTTATTTGCAGCTATAATATTGTGCAGTAACTTCCATAATTGAAGACATTTTTTTCAATCTAACTGTGAATTCAATATTTATTATGTCACATAACAATACATATAATGGAACATCCATACTTAAATTTTCTTCTTGCTCATAAACATTTCTCTTAATTTGAAAAAAAAGAAGATTTTTAATACATTTGAACAAGTTAAATCCTATCAGTTACTTCTAAAACATGAATGTCTTTTTCTGAAGGTGATTTATTGAACAATTAAACATCATTAAGACAGTAAATTATCATTTTCATCTAATATTATGTGTTTAATTCTTTCAACATATTTTAATAAATTCTTAACTGTGTATTCATTTTTATTCCTACACTTAATAATAAAAAGATTTTGAAAGTTTAAAGAGTTCAAGGGAACAAGATGTGGTTACTTGTAAAGTTGATAAAGGGGGTCACAAACTATACTTACTCCATACCCGAAGTACTTACAAATTTAACAGAATAAAAAAGGGACTTATAGTTTGTGAAAATAATGTAGACACTATTTCTAGCCCAGTCTGATTTTTTTAATCCCTTGTTGTAGGCTTAAAAATATAATCTTTGTATTTTGATTACAGTTGTTTCTGTACTTTCTGATAATTCGCTATTTAAATTCCCAATTTTAATTATCTTGTCTTTTAAGGTTTTTTTTGTCCATTTATGGAGAATAAATTTTAAGCTACATGCATCCAGTTAAAAGTTACATGTTTTTCAACAACTTACTACTACATTGGCTTTTTTGTCCCCAACCATTACTTAGTCAGCCAGGTGGTTTGCCTAATTTCTTGCAAAGATATGTTAAACAAGAACAGTACAAAGGAAGCCATTCACAGCAACACTGCATATGTTATGAATTATTGCCATGTTAGTCAACTTTCAAAAAAAAAAAATTAACTTTTGAAATAGGTAATGATCATTCACAGCATTTGATATACCATGTTTCTCTAGGCTTTGGTTTAATATAACCAGCTGATTTTTCTATAGGCTTGTAAAACAAAAAATATTAATAATAATAACAAAATAATAAAATGCACCCTCACAATTTCAGTAAAGTATGAAAATCAATAGAATAAATCACCACTTACAAGAGTAGGGAAATCTACTATGGTAATTGTCCAAAATTGTAAAACTCAACAAAATAGCTACAGAAAAATACTTTGAGACAAAATATGATAGAAAAGTCAAGAAACATTAAAGAATGGCAAATGCAAGAAACAATGAATTCTTAGCATAGCAGTTTCCAATTCATTTGCTATGAGTTACACAACATATTTTCCAAATTAATGTGCATTAGTAAAGACTGGACTTTTTCAATGGAGGAAAATGAAAAACTTAGAGAAATTCTTCAGGGTGAAAAAAAATGAAGGCACTTGAATTAATTTTAAAACTATCCCATGACACAATATTGTATTCATTACTATTATACTGGTTTCAGTATAACACACACAATATACAAAGAGTGGGTCATATTTATCATTAAAGTTTTAGCTTTTACAGATTTTGTACAATTTTGTGTGTATGATACATTTTTGTGTATAACAATTCAGTATTAACAAACTAACTTAATCAAATTATTGTGCTTGAATACCTATAGCTTTACATATTTCTTGCACTAAATTTTATAGTCAATTCTGTATTTTAATACTGACTCTAATTCAACAAATTTAACACACATTTAGATTCAATATTTAATCATTTCCTTACAATTCTTTGTTGTAATTCATGAAAGAAAGAAGTGTTCAAATCTGCATTTGTACACAGCTGCAAGGAGTTTTACCTATAAACAGTGCACTTGCCAAATTTCTTTCAAATTTGTCTAGTATTCCTAATTAATATTTTATTTTTCTAATAACCTAATGCCCCTTGAGAGTCTATTATCAATTTCTAAGATTTCAAGCAATTCCTTGTATTTTTCTTGCCAGCTTTTCATTGTGTCACATGTAGTGCTTTTATAATTGTCTAATCAAACACAGTTTCAAAAACACTCAAGGAAAGTTTAAATGTGTTTGGCTAGAGCTATAATGATACTTTTCACATCACGGTAGTGTAAATATACTGGTTTGAACAGTAGTTATGGTTTTGTATGAACTTTTCTAATCAGAATGAAAGTGTTTTCATTTTAAATTATAAATATTTGAAAGTCATGACAAATTTCTAAGAGTTCAAAACTGTTCTAGAATAGTGTTCTATTTAGCTCATCCCTAAACATGAATAAAATAAAATAAACCATTATGTGGCATAAGGAAATTTTTAGTTGCCATATTCACCTGACACTTGTGATTTGTCAAAGTCTGGTTTAATCAATTAACAAATACTACTACTAAACAATTGATCAGACGTTTCATGAGTCAATTTGTAAATTGCCCCATTATAGCTTGTACAACAATTTTTAACTTTTCCAACCATTGCTTTACTTTAACAATGATTTGTTTTCCAAGTCATTTTCAAAGTACCATCTGTTTCACATGATATACTTTTTCTCAAGGGTGCCTATTGGGCATTCACAGAACCAATTTGTTTGGTCAAAAAAATATTATCCTACAAATTTTATAGAAACTTTCTATTTGTTGGATTAATCACTAATGCTGACTAAACTTCACTATACAATAACTGCTTTTCATTTATTAAATATGCAATAATTCCATACTGATCTTCTGATAATCAAGTAATGAAAACATGTTTTACTGTAACAATAAAGGTATTAATGTTTTTATTTATAACATGTCACCATATCTCTACAAATAATTGAGTAGACAGACTACTTATTTATGTTGTTTACATAAGATATGCATACAATCAATATTCAATAAATATCATACTTGAGTCACCACAATATTATGGAAAACTGTCCACCATACTTATTAAACAGTAAACCTAAAAGTTTTATATGGTGAACATAATAAAAAAGAACACATTTACAAACACTGAAACTCAATAAACCATAGGGTATCTTTAAAAAGTAAAAATATCATAATTTTAATCAGAGATAAACATTAACAAACTACCTTTATTAAGCCTTGAGCAATTTTCAGTCGTACGACTTTTTTGCTTTATACTGTGTGTGTGTGTGTCTGTGTATATTTGTAAACTACTCACACCTGAAAATAATAAAACTTTTTCAGACATTGTACATTTGTCACTGCATTAAACTTTTAAAGTTTTGTTTGTTATCCATTCATTCAACCTATCTTTAACCCTTTAACTCCATCCTTTTTTCTAAGTATATTCAGGTTTATATACATATCTAATCAGAACAAGTATTTCTCTAAAACCATTTGAAATAGCTTAATACACACATGGGTACAACTGTTCAGTGCAACATGAATATTAAAATTACACACATAATTTGACTTAATTTGCATATTTGTGATGTCACACTCCCAACATGACCATTGTATTTGAGAATTTTTTAGTTTTTGTTGTTGTTATTTAACTGTCATTATAAATCACCTGATTTCATAAAAAACAGTTCAGTCATTTATTATGTTATACTTATTCTTCAGAATCCCACTGAACAAGTAGATTACATATTCTCTTTGGACAGTTTTTTTTGGAGGTGATTATAGATGAAATAATAAAATAATTACACATTATCAGTCTAGAATGCAGAATCATCACCTCTTCTGAGATGTATGACAGCAGGTTTCAAGAATGCTGGTATGTCACAGTGGATCACATTTATTGTACCACACAGTCCCATGTTCCGAATACATAGTTCTTCATCCAAGGACATACTAGTGTAATAACTGTTTACATTTGATTCATGCCCTTTGTTAATATATGGTGCCATTATATTCCAAACAAACCTATGGGGAACTGAAACATCACTACTATCCTCAGTTGGTACATTTCCATTTTTACCTGCATAAAGCGACTATTCAAGAACATATCCACATCTTGACTAAATAATATAAAAGCTTTTGATTCCACCTTTACTCACTTCCCTGGAGTTGCACTATTTCGAGAATCTTTGCCCTCTGAATTTAATTGTCATTTCATCCAATCCAAATTCCTTTTTCGTACCAAGTGACTGTGTAAATTTAGAAATTATCATATTAATCAGTAAATACACCTTGAATAGTACATAATGACAAGAAACACCTCTGGCAGCTTAATCATTATTGGTTACAAAGTGAAGGAAGCTCAAGGTCGATTCAGATCTATTCCTAGTAAGGACACAACAGGACTCAGGAGAAGCTGTTGGTCAAAACGTTCTTTAGTAGTCTTCTATCTCACGTTTATTGACTACACTTATTACAGGATGCAGAGCAAAGAACACTTTTATCTCTTGACAGTTCACACATGACCAGTTACAACATCGTAATCACAGCTGTTCGTTTCTATTACAATATGTTCACACATCCAGGGTTGTAAATGTTCATCGCCCACATTTACCTCCATATGTCATCCTTGCTGTGTTTGTACGTGTAGTTGTGCACCCACCTGTACTAGCAGTGGTAACATCTATACTATCCATGAATATTCAACCTTGTAGAAATGTGGAGCCTTCTAATTATTGTCACTGTAAGCCTATTCACTTGCCCTTCACTCAAGATCATTATCAGATAATTCAGGTTCAAAACCTTATCATTTTGTATTATTTCAGTTCTCCCTTCAAGTGCAAAAACACTGAAGTTATTCAATGTTATCCTGGGTCCATTTTCTCATAAAATATTAAACAATTTTCAACAGCAAATATTATCCACTTTTAAAATAACAACATTTACCATGTTAGATACAAATCAGCAGTTGAGATCATCACCTGTGAAGCTTAGACCTTGTTTATTAATTTTGCGTAATCAATTCATATTTCAAGCAATAAATTCAAACACGATATGGATGTTATACAGCAGCAGGAGTACTTAGAGATAACTACTTGAGCTTACCTATCTAATATCAAGTTATTTGATGTTTTTCATTTAAGGCAGTTTCTGTAACTTTAAAACAGATATTTTTAACACAAATACTTTCACAATTCACAGTGAAAAACACATTTACAAAAACTATAAAAGACAACAGCTGTTAAACCTATATAGTTATTTTTATTAGAACATGAAAATCTAATTCTTGTTCTATTCAACCATACTTCATACACTAATGTTGTAACAAGTAGGTTATTTTGTTCACAGGGAAAAACTCTTTCCAGCTGTGCTTTTTTCTTAATCAATTACACTAAGTTAGTGATAGAATATGAGAAAATATTTATTCTAAAACACTTTTGAGCTAAAGTTGTTTAAATAATTAGAATTAAAAAATAAAATTATTTGAAAATGTGTGGTAAAAATACATATAAAAACTAGAGGAAATATTGTTTTAGGTATGATAATCTCAGAATAAAAATGTATTCTCAAGATGGCTGGAATGGGCATTAGCACTTTAATTAAAATAATGTACAGAACAATGTTTCAACCTTCTTAGATCATCTTCATGTTAACAGTATTATGCTGATTTCTACCTATTTTAGATTTTATTAAAATTAAATAGTTATAACTATATGTACAAAATATGATTATGTCTGCACCTTGAATTCAAGATTTACCATTCATAAACAGGATTTACATTTTCTATTTTTTTAAAATCACCACTAATTTTGGACATCAACAATAACAAAACATCTTTCTTGTGAGCATTACAACTTCCAAACAATGAAAAATCAATTATGTTACAAATATACAAGAGCTATAGGTGTCCTAAACAATACTAACTTTGATGAAAATGTATTACTAAAGCCTAGATGCACACAAACTATTATAATAATCAGCTACTGGCCAGGACCATAATCAGATTGCCGTATACTCCAGTTGTGTTAACTTTAAAAAAAACTTAAAAAGAAACATGTGTTATGATAATTAATAGGCCAATAAAATAAAAACATTGATTTCTAATGCTACTTTTTAAAATTAATAGATATTTTTTCATTAATGTCTGTAGGAAGAAAAAATTGGCACTGACTTGTGCTTACTTTTACAATATTAAATATAGTTATTAAATTCTGAAAAAATAGGTGAAAGAGTTGAGGTGGAGATTCTGGCCCTCTAAAACCCTTCCCCATGTTTGTTCCTTCTTACACAATGTTAAAATAACATAGTTATTAATATTTAAACCTTTCCACTAGCTCATTGTATCCTCATAAACCATTAAAGAAGACAATTAGTAATTTGTGGAACTAACATGAATAGAGGCGGTCTAGACCATCAAGCTCCCTCTTCCAAACTGCATTATTAATGCAACATTAAATAATGTAGTTACACAGTTCTAAACTGAAAACATAACACAGTGTAAGAAAACTATAAAATTACACTTTGCTATGATATTTGAAATAATTAAAAATAGGAAATAATAAAATGCTCCAATTGTGACTAGGTAATCATTTCATGACATTAATCAATCTATCATAATTTTAGTTAACTAGTTAGTTCATGGGATACTAATAAATGTAATCACTGTTCACATGTAACAGATGTAATTACCCAGCACCAATGTATAATGTTAAATTGTAAACTCAGAGTTATTTGTTTTATTGCTGTATCTGCTTCTGATGTAAACAGAATTCTAGCTGGCATACTGTAGGGCTATTACGTGTTGTAAAAATACAGTAAAAATTAAATGCATATATTATCAAAGTTATGCTGTTACTGTATATTAGGATATGATATAGTATTTTGTGTTATTGTAATTTTCTCATGTTTTGAAAACCTACAGTGTTTAGTTATGCTGTATCAAAAAGTTACAGATTACATGTAGTCTTATGCAAGTGTAATGGTGTTTAATGTGATCCACACCTAAGGTTATAATTCTGTTGCATCACATTTTCAATTAAGCTGAACAAAACTTAAAAGTTAACTTCCAGCAGTGTCATATTAACTAAAAATCATCTCACCAAGTCTTCCACAGGACACTTGACATTGTTTAAATCACAATGAAGTTTTGTGTTTTTACAATATAAAAAACACAAGAAAATGTGAATACGCAAGAGCTCAAAGATACTGTGCACAAGCAATCTACTTAACACTCCTACGGGGTGTTGCTCTGGGGCCTATTAGGCCCCACTTTTCGTAGGAGTGTTAATAAACATCATTACAAATTTAGCAAATGGTTTTTGAATTTAGATTGATGAGAAAAGATAAATTCAAAGTAGAACAACTGAATAGCTTCCATTCTGTACATTAAAGTGCAATTTAAATTAATGCAAAATAATATTACAAACCTTCATTTTACTTGCTTGCTGAACTTTACGTGATCCTTTCCATAAGTAAAAATTGTCAAATGGTCCTTGAGTGTCAGTACTCACAAAACTAACTAGCAAGTGCTTTCCACTCAAATCCAAAAACATCTGATAAATACGGACAGAAGAATTTTTTTCTCCCAGACTCCTTAACAATTCAATTTCTAGTAAAGTTAAAAAAAAAAGTAGAAAATCATATTTTGGTAGTTACATTTTTGGGCAAATAACTTTTCAGTCTGACAGCATTTTATTGCCCAAAAGGTTTCAAACATTAGTGATTTTTTTATGTATATATAAACATACATCAAAATAAAGCAGCAAATATTTAAACTATGTACTCTGCTTTCTCTGAACAAATACAGTTCTACTATTTTACAAATTAGAATATGACAAATAGCACACCATATATAAAATATTTCTGTGACTTTGTACACTAATTTAAAATACAACTTTACCAGAGGTTAATTTTCTCACTGTAAGCCACATTCTAAGTTCATCTCACTTACTAATCACCACACAACATTTTTGTTATCCTGAGGAAAGATCTACTAAATTAAAATATTATACCTCAAATTACTAATTTGGTACAACTTGTCTTTACTTATAGATATATACAGATACTGTTCCATACTGAAAGCCTTAATCTTTTTACCCACAAATAAGTGAATGAACTCACTTGTTTTCTTTCCATAAGGGGTGCACATAATGAACTTGAGTATAAATTGCAGTATTAAATACATTCTTCTATCTTTTGTGACTCATATGTCATTATAAACTTTACAAAAAGAATGTTATGGACCCACAAATATTGTGTATATAAATATTAGAGAAAAGGTTTTTTTTTCACTGGTCCAACTAGTAATTCTAGGATTAAACAAGATATAAAAAATTTAAAAGATGTCTAAAAATATTTAAAATAAGCTCTACTTTAGGCTGTTTTCCAGAAAATACTTTGAACTATATCTTACACTAAGAAATATCTTGCTGTTAATGTCAATTATATTTCTTAAGCAAGCCCGGATTATTAGTAAAAATCATTCTGATTGTTTGATGATGAAGCACTCTGAAAAGTTTTTATATATGCATACCTAAAACTTTTGTAATGAAATTTACAATTATTTTTACACGGAGATCTATATTGCTACAAAAAAATAATTTTGCTACAGTTATTAAAGACTAAAATTTCCATTTTTAATCATTTGTCTTGGGCTATAGTACAATACAAAACTAATATTACAGGTTTTGCACAAAAGAATACTTATGTTAATGCAAGTTCTTCATGATTGGTGCAACATATACATACCTGAATGAACATAATACTATCAGGTGGATGCTTAAGAAGTATGTGTCTGACCTAAGTCTACATCAATATTTTTTAAGATGTTTGTATGTTTAAATACTGAAGGAGCTAGACATTATCCTAAAACAAAACCTTGTGACATGCTTAACAAAACTCATGTAATAACATTATTATTCTCCCAAGATTTAAAATTATGCCTTTACATTTTCAATACATATAATGTACTGTACTGTCCTGATTATAGGGCAATCTTAATTATAAGGTGACTATTTTCAGAAACAGTGGAAAGAAAAAAAACAGTGTTGTGACATCCTTTTTTAGGTCAGTGAAATGCCTTTCTTGTAGAATCTGCATTAAAGAGTCCAGTCTTGTTTCTGCCAATGCCTCATATCATTTTCAGTTATATCTAATTTTCTAGCAGTGGTACTATTACTTGCTTTTTCTGCTTAATGCACCACCATAATTTTAAGATTTGTATCATAACTCCATTGTAATCCTTTGCTACTTTAAAACTTTCTTGTTCCTTGACTTTCAATGTTGTCACTCACTCTTGCACAAAGGATGAGCACCAAAATGAGATTCCCAGACAACAATTATTATAAAATTCAAAACAAGCACAGTCAAAGCAATAATGCACTGCAAAATTAATACTATGACTAAACAGCTTGCAGGTGGATAAGCTGCAAGAATTAGTGATGACCTTGAGTGACATCTGGCACATGCATAGATAGATGCTTTCTAAACATTTAAGGTAACAGGCCAGAATAAGGGTAAGGGGCCTGCAACTGTTCATGATTATAATGCAATTCCAACCTAATTATTAAAACATCCCATTACAATAGGAGCAACACACTGTAGTAAAATGTATCTAACTTTGAAATACATAAAGTTCAATTAGTATATATTACGTAAAAACTAATGTTATGAAGGAGTACAAGTGATCTTACACATTGAAACACACCATCATGCACTTAGTTGCTCCATAATCCAACTTTTAGCAAGAAATTTCAAACGCGTGCCTGTGATTAATAATGCCTCATTCTTAATGCTGTTTATGCACTTGCATAAAAGTATCCACTCACATTCCAACTAACTACTAATCCAATAAGCATGAGGTAAACTCAGCCACAATCACTATGTTCTAGATGGTGTATTTGTTATCACTGTAAAATGCTCTTGAGACACAGATGTTATGAAGAAAACTAAATGTTTAAAACAACTGTAACTTCAAAATGACTCATCTAATGATAAAATTTCACAAAAGGTACAACAAGAATATTTAATTTTATTCAAGCACATTTGACATGAACCTTTATATGAAATTCGTGGTTATTAATCATGGTTATAGTTCTCCTAATATTAGTAAATTTTGTGACACAAGAATATTAGGTATATTTATTTTTACACTCATTTATATCAGATTTATTTTTCAAGAAATTAAGTAATATTTAGAAATTATTTTTTAATGACAGTATGCAGTGGTACTTCAAAATAAACAAATGGCATTAATTTATAATGCAAATGTGTAAATGATTAACAATAGCTAAATAACTTGTTCACTTTATAACACAGTTGTTTCCTTAGTATATATACTCTTCAAAAAAAGAAATGCAATAGGCAAAATTTGAGACAAATTGTTAACAAGTTTATTCCAGGTAGTTCTGTATGACATGTGTGAAACTTTGCACATTCACTGCTGAACATCCAAAGTCTGCAAAGGCGAAGTCCACGCTCACTAGTTGAAGTTTAATGTCACTCAACGTCAATAATGAGTATGCTCCCCGTGAGCATCAATAACTGCTTGGCATCTCCTACCCATGGAAGCAATGAGATGACGAATCACATCTTGTGGAATGGCTGTCCACTCAGCCTGCAAAGCTGCTGAAAGCTAAGGTAGAGTCTGCAGTTGAGGTTGTCGCCGTCGCAGACGTCAGTCCAACTTGTCCCAAAGATGTTCGATGGGGTTTAAATCTGGTGATCTGAACGTTGATGTTGTAGTGTCTCAAGAAGACAGTGGTGAGTCGGGCTATGTGAGGACGGGTGTTGTCATGTTGAAAAACGTCATTGACGTTCACCATGATGAGTTGCACATGGGGCTTAAGAATCTCGTCGAAGTATCGTTGAGCCGTAAGATTCCCTCGAATGTGCAAAAGGTCTGTTCTGGCATTGTTGGCGATGGCAGCCCAC
The DNA here is from genome assembly GCF_004210375.1 of Tachypleus tridentatus. Classification (NCBI taxonomy): domain Eukaryota; kingdom Metazoa; phylum Arthropoda; class Merostomata; order Xiphosura; family Limulidae; genus Tachypleus; species Tachypleus tridentatus. The sequence continues at coordinate 20,918,919 of NC_134831.1, forward strand.
ATCATGATGCTGCCACCACCAAGTCTGTCAACTTCCTGCACACAGTTTGCTGCAAAACGTTCACCTCAGCGATGGTAAACATGGGTCCTTCCATCCTGCCTACGAAGCATAAAACGTGATTCATCGCTGAACCAAACATGCCTTCATCGTTGATGAGGCCATACCCGATGTGCCCAAGTCCACTGCAGCCGTGCTTGATGATATTGCTGGGTGAGAAATGATGCCTTTGACTAGACGTCAAGGTCGTATTCCTGCATCTCGTAGACGGTTGCATACGGTCTGATCGGAAATCCTACGCAGCCCTGGTATGGTTGAGGCAATAGACGTCGCAGTGGTGGTCCTATCCCGAAGGTGACGTAACTGGATGTAGCGATCTTGTGCGGGCGTGATCACGCGAGGTCTACCAGCTCGTGGATGGTCACGAGTTGATCCATGTTGTTAGTGACGATTCCATAGACTTGTGATGGTGCTTGGGTGGACACTCACAGCTCTGGCAACATCTGATCGAGATTTGCCTGCTTCCAAGCAACCAATGGCGTTGTTGCGTTGTGCTTCAGTCAGTCTTGGCATAATTGTATTGCGTGTCGGTGGCTTAACACTGAGCTATGGAAACCGAGAACCCGTCACTTTTATAGGGAATTTGCACATGTTGCACTTGCAGAACATGCAGATCTCTCAAACAAATTTATTGGACACGAATGCGTTTTGGCAAAAAATCTGATGTTTTCCTCCGTTTTCAAAGTGCACAACAGTATTGTCATTTTGGTCTGACAATCAGTGCCTTAACACGTGTAACATCACATACTCTGAGCTTGTAACGTTATTACATATATTTCTCTTTAAAATACAAAAAAATATCCCTTTTGCATTTCTTGTTTTGAAGAGTATATTATATATACTAACTAGGAAGTATGTTATTGATTATATAAATTAGGCATGACAAAGTGTTACTTAGTTTTAAAAACACATGAAATATCATGAGAAGTGCTTAGCTTTTTTGAATTATTTCTGCAACCATTACTTTTCTAGTAAGTTAGATTACTGTTAATTTTTGAATTTTGATAAATGAAGTTTTAAAATATGAGTTAATATTTAATGCAAAAGCCACACAAATTCCTTTACCATGAACCAAAATTAATATTTCAACACCCAAAAAAATTTATTACTTTACTATTTAATAAAAATGCTTATCTCTGAATAACAGATAAACTGAGTTCAGTCACAGAAACTATACAACACACATACTTACACATTGACAATACCAAGGACATTTTGGTACAAACTAATAATTTCACTTGCTTAATAAAGAAAAGGTTGGCTCCAATGCTACATAAATTGATATAATAAATTCACAGGCAAAAATGATTTAAGATAATATTTTAAGATTGTGATTGAATTTCAGAGAACATATGTTTTTGAAGAAGAAAATCATATTGGGTTATCAGAATTGTACAAAGCTTAATAAAAACTGATTCATAGTTCAAGTATTACTAGCTGTTGGTTTATCACCAACTTATCAAATGAAATACCTTTTACCATGTTACTAATGATTCACTGTATATATGTAGTAATTAACCTTATCCAACTACTTCTTTCAAATCAACTTTTCAACATGTTTTTAATTTTAATTTTTTGATCCTCCAACCAACACAGTGTTTTGTTTCCTGAGTCCAAAACCCACCTTCTGATGATCATGTTTCAAGCTTTCCACCTTTGCAGGAAAGCTGATACAATTGATATGAGTATGCCAGAGCAATTAAAGCTGTGTGTGTGAGTACATCTAGATAGTCTACAAAATAGTTGCGTAGTATCTGTCAACATACATGATGACTTGGCTGCAAGTTGCTTTAGAAGAGTGTCAGATTTGGACAGCATGAGTAGAGTTGGCATAAAAAGATTACAACCATACACTGTGTCCCTTTTAAAATGCTTGTGCTTGAACCTGCCTTTCCACCCTATAACCATCTTATCAGTACACCCGTTTTCACATGGGTAGAGGCAGCCTGGATCTTTTCCAACAACTTCCCTACAAATGTTTCAATTTGTGCTTTGTCTTCAGTACCTGGTTTGCTGACATGAGGCATGCTATGATTGGTAATCTCAACCCTGTCCCTAAAAAACACATGATGGTATCAAGTTGTGTAGAGATATCCAACTGTGGACAATAGTCCATGATCTCAGGTTAAGGATCCAAACCCACAACAATCAAAAATGCTATAAATTCTATATAAAAGGTAACTGGCATCCATAATGATTGTTTTTTCCAATACCTTTGTCACATGTACACTGATGCTAAAAATCAAAGTGACCACAATTTCTTCATTAAGAAAACTAGTGGTGAATGGCTACTATCCAAATCCAGGTTCAGGTTTTGTTGTGTCTCAGTTCCCATCAGTCTCTTCTTCCTCAACTATACTCCATGCTACTTCATCTTAACCATTCCCATTGTCTCCTCCAGCTGCTACTACAATTGTTCTCTTCTTCTTGTTAGGTCTAGAACCAGACCTCACTCTTTTTTTCCTCACAGTAGCACCACTGGCTTTTTCCCTTGCCTTTACATGTACTCACACCTGAAAGGGCTGCCATAAGACTCTCTCATTTTCATCACATTTATCCAAGTCAGATTTCTCACTTTCAAAATCATCATCATCAAAATCATCAAGATTAAAATCATTTTCCTGGCTCAGAAGTTTATTAAATAACTTCATGATTTGCTCAGAAATAAACTTATGATACCTACCAGAAATAGTAAGCAAGGTTATTTTCTTTGCATCAAAACAGAGGTTCAAAACACTTGCATAAATCCCTAAAAATACATCTTTCTTCTATTAAACTGGTGCTCATATTGAAGATATTTCATTAATAAAAGTATTTCTAGTTTTATATTAAATATATACAACATTCAAAATGTGGGATTGATTATGAAACTGAATAAGATCTTCAAGTCATCATATTTGCATTTGATTTATTTCGTACTTTTTTTTGTTACTACAAGGATCAAACTGACTGAAACCTAAACACTTAGTTTAGAGAAAATAACACAAAATTTAAAGTTTTACATAAAAATATTTTTAACATATACTTACCAATAGATCATATGTGGTGTTCCATGTACAATGTTAAAGAACCAGAAAAAATAAGACATCAAAGATAGATGAAAAGTTAGGATAAATTATCAGTGATGATGAGAAAATCCACTTATAGAGAAAAATATATATGTAAAAAAGGCTCATTTTGGTTGACAAAACTTTTTATGTAGAGAGTGAACAACATTTCAACCTTTTTCAGTCATCATCAAAAGTTTTCTCAACCAAAATGAGCCATTGTTACATATATATTTTTCTCTACAAGTGGGTTTTCTCATAATTTGATGACGACTGAAAAAGGTTGAAACGTTGTTCACTCCTCTGCATAAAAAGTTTTCTCAACCCAAACGAGCCATTTTTACATATATTTAGGATAAATAAATTCCTTGGAGGACAACCTCAAAATATCATAAGGCTTTCCTCTGAAAAAAAAAAAAAATCCTTCATACTGACCACTGATTATCCAAAACAACAGTTTATAATTTCTGTCTTTTTTTGTGACTGTAGAACAACTTTATTCTTTGTAAGTATATTTTAAATACAAGCACTTAACAACAATCAAACTAACTGTAATTTTATTACCAAAAATAATGCTAACTAAACACCCATTTTCTAAGTTGAACTGCAATAAACTACTAAATTCTTAAGAAAAGTAACAAAACTTTCCCTTGACACCAGCCAGTGAAAAATGTTTTTGAAAGATCAAGGAAAAGATAGAAACATTATCTACTCACAGTTGGATGATAGAAATAAAATGATTAAAGAGAAATACTGATTCTAGCATAAGCACCTTGATGAAACTAAATGTACACATATATACCATCATTTAACATAAGTCTGTGTGTTTGCTTATAAATGATAAGCCACTGGACTGGTTTTCATCAAACTTGCCACATACCCTTAGGAATCCCAAAGAAGTGACACAGGTGAGTTGGCATTTGGATCTGACTTCCGTATGCCATCCCCTATGTATTCCTCATGCATTGGACAAGTATATAACAATTAAAATTGTTTTATGCTAACTGTAAGAATAACATAACAATAGTCTGGCTAATTTTATATGCCCTTACTGAATACTTTGTAATAGAAATGAAACTCAAAAATTATTTAATATTACCAAAAACACTGTATTCTTATTCAAGTCATACAATCAAAGTTATTTGAGAAAATCAACCTCAATATATAATTTTTCTAAATACTTCAATAGATCAAATTAGTGAGCACAAGGTACGGCTCAGTTTCAACAAAAAGCCAAAAACACAGATTAATAAAGTTTTCCAGCACTTTTTTGTCCCTTTATTTTAAATGTTTAAAACAAAGTCACAAACTCTTCAGAATCAAACAAAACGTAACAGACTTACCATCAGGTTGATCAGGCTGCAATAAATTAATACGAAGCAGACATTTATTCTTCATTGCTAAAACCAGTTGATTGTTGCTAACTGTCAAATGTGTAATAGCATCTGTAGGACTATGAATACATGTTTAAATTAGTAGATGAATATATATGTACATGAATTAAGAAGATTTTAAACTTACAAATCAAAAGAAAGAAAGAAAGAAAGAAAACTACTAAAACATTGTACTAACACACTTGAATATGGTACAATGAAATAAATTTGGCAGGAACAAGCTTGAAAAAAACCAGAATGACTGAGGAAGTTTTTTGCTAAAATGTAATAAAACCCTCATTCAACAGGCTTGATTGTGGTAACTTTGAAAAGCATTTTCTTCTCATATTGAATAAGAAACTTTATGCATAATATAGTTAATTAAATTCATATATTTGTTTTTTTAATCCCTCATATAGTTCATTCTGAAATAATAGGATTTGTACATTATTCACTGTTGGCATTACTATTGTACTAAGTTTATGCACAACTGGCTGCATGAGGTAGCTTATAACCTAAGAATAGTTGTAAATCTCAAAGTAATCAATCATATACAATAAATGTGTTCTGGATAACTACAAAAATGGCAAATCTTACACCACTGCTATTCACAGGTAATTTACATAGTTTGGTAAACCTTTTCTATACTGAGTTTTACTTTTAGACCTCATAACCTGAAACGTGTGTATTTAGTATATATATTTCTACTCTAATGTAAGTATATATAGAGAGAATAGCCTAAAAGTGCCAAATGTTCTCTCCTGCTATGTGGTATATATGCATTGATCTTAACAAAATGATAATATTGAAGATGAAATATAGTAAACTTCCTTAGCAATAACAAGAGATTGAAGGTCTTAGTAAATTAAGGGAGAAGTATAATGCATTGCTGATGGCAGAACAAATAAGACAAATGGTAAAGATATTTTATTAGCTGAGAAAAAAAAAACTGAAGACAAACAGCTATTTATTAAGAAGTAGGATTACTATGTGAAAACTATGAATTACATAAATAACTATTAGAATCATAAGTAAATAAGCTATACTTAAACAGAAGCAAACAAAATAAACTCTACTGGAGAGCAAACACAACTGTCAAGTACCAAGTGTGAATCAGACATACCTGTAACACGATTTCTTTTACCGCATTGCAAAAACATAATTACTGGATGAAATAGTTTGAAACTTCATAACTTTATAAAGATTAAGTAACTTCTGCAAGAAATCACTAATACAGTGGTAAGTATTCACATTTGTCACAAAGGAGACTGGAGATTCTTTCCTCATTGAGGATTAAATATATAAAATCAATGGTCAATACACAACTCTTCTGGAGCACTTGGGTCTGCATTTTTCTTGTCATCATACAACCCTCAACTATCCATTCTAAGTGAAAATAAACTAAGCCCAATGGCTCTAACAAAATGCACCTGGCATTAACCTTTTAACAATGCTGGGTGAAGCAAAGCAAAAGTTTCTGACCACCCTGGGATATTTTTCAGACCCCAATTTTTTTTTTTTTTTTTTGTAGGCTTAAAAGTCTTAAACCTAAATTATTACCATGACTTTGATTTGATTTGAAACACAATATCCTATTTTTATACAGGATATATGTATGAATTTGGTTTTGAAAATTTTAAAAGATTTTATTATGATATGTTTTTAAGAAACAATTTAAAATGCCAACCTTTATTTAGATTTTAATTGCTGATTTTTATGCCTTTGTACATTTTCTAATATAAATTTTATTGTTGTCTTAAACTGAAAAACACCACATGCAGTTTCAGGTGTTAAGAAACATTTATTTTCCTGGTACACAGCAGCAGCCTATTTCAAATAATTATACAATGATTCAAGCATTCACATGCTTTAAAAAAGTAACTACAACTGAGGAAAAGTTTAGTTACATTAAGTACTATAAAACATATATCTGACATTATCATTTTGTAAAATGGAATAGGCTACTTACTAAAAACGATTATGTTTCTTAGTTCAAAAATAGTGGTTCACAATTTTTCTTTACATTCTCTCTCAATAAAAACTCTCCATTACTAGTTACATCATTCCAGATTTAGATCTCTAATGGTAAAAAGTGTCTCTAATTCATAAAAATCATTTCAGTTCCAATAATTATAAACCAAATATTTTCATAATATCACAAAAACACTTGTTAATACAGGGGCCAAACCAGATGCTGTAACTCTTCCTATTCACTTATGATTGAATTAATTTCATTTCTAAACATGGAAAGAAGAAAGTGCAACAAAAGTGGAGAAGACAGGTACAAAGGTGTGAGAAGGTAAATATCTATTGGAAATACATTTCACATGAAGGAAATGTTAACTTCCCAGATATCTCACCTTCACACAGAATAGTTGGAGCTCCACATTAAATTGATGGAGGGTATAGTTGAACTTCCTTCCAAAAGTTTGTTTTGTTTGTTTTTTTAATTTTGCACAAAGCTATACAAGAGCTATCTACACTACCCATCCCTAATTTGGGCTACTTTCCACCAACTAATACTGGGATTAACCTTTACATTATAATACCCCCAAGGCTAAAAGGGCAGCATGTTTTGTGTCACAGGGTTCAGATCCCATGACCTTCAGCTTGAGAGTCAAGTGTCATATCCACCTGGTCATGCAGGGCCATTCTACAAAAAGAGCCAAAAGAGAAAGGATGTTGAATATAATACCTGATGGCAAGAGCTCCACAGAGGCAAAATCACGAGAGAAAGCAACTTGCCTCAACCAGAGTACATACTTCACTGAGAATGAAATGAATGAAGTATCACAAGGATGGGAAAACTTCTGTAAGTGAGCCAAAAACTGTAGGTAGGTAGGTATTTCATGTTTATTGGCACAAAGCTACTAGGCTATCTGGAATATAATGGTATATGGAAATGAAGGTAAAAATACGTAAAATATGTAAAATTAAGATCTGCCAGGATGACTGAAGCATTAAGTTAAAACTTGCTGTCAGTCACCTGAAGTTGGTCTTTCCAGTCCTGGGTTCAGGTCAAAATAAAATTAAAATGTGTCAAATAAATCATACTAAAACAGTGTATGGTCCAATAAAAACCTTAAATTAAGTTAAAAAGACCAATGGCTCTTAAAAATGTAAAAACATGAGTAAGGCAGCCAGTAATATCTATGACATTGGCTAATGACAAGGACAAACCTACCTTAAAAATATGTTTACAATGGCATCGTCGTTCTTGGTTGTAACGATAGCATGATAATAAAATATGTATGATTGTGACCTGAGTGCCCCACATTGGTGCATCAGTACCAGATAAAAGGAAGTGGTGAGTTAAAAAACTGTGACCAATGAATAGCATAGCCAAAACAACTTCCTCCCTTTGATCTTCACAAAAACAAGTTGGCCAAAGAGCTAAGGAAGGCTTGATTTGAAAAAGCTTATTATTTCATTGCTCACTCCAGGTCAACTGCCAACTGGTGTACAGTCGGGTTTTAATAACTGGACCATAGTCCATGTATGGAACAGGGATGGTGGTAACAGAGTCAGAGCAGATGGACTTCACAAAAACAAGATGGCCAAAGAGCTAAGGAAGGCTTGATTTCAAAAAGCTTATTATTTCGTTGCTCACTCCAGGTCAACTGCCAACTGGTGTAAGTCGGGTTTTAATAACTGGACCATAGTCCATGCATGGAATAAGGATGGTGGCGACAGAGTCAGAGCAGATGCACTTTGTTACTCTGTCAGCTAGCTCATTCCCACAAATACCAATATGACCTGGTATCCAAAAAACTGGATAGAGATAGGTGATAGAGAGATGGGCCAGTTTGTTTTGGATATTGATAAGAATAGGATAGTAACTAACATGGAAAGATGTCAGGGCTAACAAACAGCTGAGTGATCAGTATAGATCATATAATTTGTATATGAGCAAGTGAAATGGCAAACAATTCAGCAGTGAACACAGAAAGTGTAGAAGGGAATCTGTGTGCTACAACCAAATTGTAACAAACCATGGCAAAGCCTACAGAGTCACCTGCTTTTGAACCATCTGTATATATGGGAATAGATGGATCATTTGAAAGATGTTCAGCAAATAAAGAGTGATATTTCTAAACAGGAGTACCGGCCTTCCTCAGATGACTCAAAGACAGATCACAGTTGGGGATAGTAATTAACCATGGTGGAAGAGGCCGATCTGTTGATACTGTTAAGCTATTCAAAGAAAGATCTAATTTTTCTGATTGTGCCTGGATACAAAGGCTAAAAGGAACAATGGCAGATTTTCTAGTATAAAAAAGTGTGGTCCACTGAGGATAGAAAACACAACCCCAAGCAGGATGCTGTGGTAAAGAGCAAAGTCTAGAAGCATACATAAGAGACAGTTGCAAATACAGAGGGGGCTCACTGGACTCCACATACAAACTTTAGACTGGAGAAGTACAAAAGGACCCAGTGCAAAGCCAAAGCCCCTGATGGTGGATAGGATCCAGCATTTTCAGTGCTAAGGTTCTGACAGAACCATAAACCATAATACCCATAGTCAAGTTTGGATCGGATAAATGCACGATAAATTTTAAACACGGAATATCGATCCGCTCCCCAAGAGGTGGAAGAGAGGACACGGAGGATGTTCAGTGCTCTTATACATTTGACATGAGTTGCTTAATATGGGAAATAAAGTTTAATTTACAGTCAAAAGTAAGACCTAAAAACTGCCTCAGGGACATTAGGAAATAGAACATCATCAATACAAACTTCTGGTTCTGGATGAATACTCCGTTGGCAGCAGAAATGCATACAAACAGTTTTAGGGAGAGAAAGCTGAAAACCATTTGCTGTGGTCCACTTAAGTATATGATTGATTGCAGTTTGTAGCTGCCGCTCAATAAACCTCATGGTTGATGACTGACATGAGATGTGAAAACTATTAACAAAAAGACCATTTGCAACTGTTGGGGGTAGCTGTTCACTGATGGCATTAATCTTTACAATGAAAAGTGTGACACTCAGAACACAGCCCTGAGGGACTTCAAGTTCCTGTGGAATAAAACGGGAAAGTGTTGAGCCCACATGAACCTGGAATTGTCAGTTCGTTAAAAATGCTTAATAAAAAGTGAATATTAATCTATATCAGTGAAGGTCTCGCAAGATGCCATATCTCCATGTTGTATCATAAGATTTCTCTAAATAAAAAAATAGAAACAAGATGTTGTCACTTCAAAAAGACTTTTGATACTGATGTTTCAAGGAGAATTAAGTGGTCTATCCTGGAGCATTGTCTTCGGAACCCACACTGAGTGGATTAGAGAAGGTTGTTTGATTCAAGGAACCAAACAAGACGAGCATTAATCATTCTCTCTAAGGTCTTACTGAGACAACTCATCAAAGCAATAGGATTATAATTCAAAAGAATCTTTAGATCCTTCCCAGCTTTAAGAATAGGGAGTACAACAGCTTTTCACCAAGCATTAGGAAAGACATTCTCCTGCCATATCCAGTTAAAGACAGCCAGGAGAATAGTAAGAGAGGCAAGAGAAAGGTGGTGTAGCATCTCATAATGTATATCATCAGGCCCAACTGATGTACTGCCACACCGATGAAGTGCAAGTTGGAGTTCCACTAGAGTAAGAGGGCAAATGTAGTCATAGGGACGATCAGTCAAAAAGGAAAGAGTCAGATGTTCAACTCATGTTTTAATAGCTAAGAAGGAAGGGGATGAATTTGAAGAGCTAGATACATGAGAAACATTCACCAAAAGTATTGGCAATGCTCTGAGCATCAGCAATTTCATGAATATTAAGACAGAGAGGGGGACAAAAGTATACCATCCACTCACATTCCGGATCTTGTCCCATATGACTTTTGAACTGGTGGTTGAAGAAATGCTGGAGGTATTTTTAATCCATGAGTCCTTCTGGCTTTGACATCTAACTCACCAAGCCTGAGCACAGGCTTGCTGAAATGCAATGCAGTTTGTAAGCATGGAATATCTATGAAATTTATCCCAAGCACATTTCTGAGCTTTTCCTGTTATAGAACAAGCAGAATTGAAGCAGAGAAAGATGAGGTTTTGCACTGAGCAGCTACTTGGGTAATACAGTTAGTTTCTGTTGCCACACAATCAGCTATCAATGATTTACATAAGATGGCAGGATCAAGTTCCAAGAGAGCAGTGAAAGAGGGCCAGTTGGCCTGGTCCAACTTCCAGTAAGGCACATGGATCAGGTGGCACTGACCACAGGATCCATCTCTCTTAATATGATAGGAAAATGATCACTACTCTGTGGATTATGTAAACCTCCCAAGAAAAGTAAGTGAAGAGTGAAGGGGAGCAGATAGAAAGATCTATAGAAGTAAATGACTGACTGGGTGCATGAAAATAAGTGTAAGAGCCAGTATTGAAAAGAGACAGGTTGTGATTCAGGAGCATATGCTCTATAGCACGACCCCTCACATCAATACTAGAACCACCCCAGAAGAGATTATGCCCATTAAGATCCCCAAAAATTAAAAAGGGGGGCTGGCAGTTGCTCAATGAGGGCAACAAGGTCTGATGGATTATAATTTTTTCCAGGGGTATGGTACAGAAAAAAAACAGTGATGGTATGACCCAAAGAGATATAGATGGCTACAGCCTCCAAGGTCGTATTCAATGACAAGGACTAGGTGGGCACATGTTGATCAACCAGCAGTGCTACTCCCCCATGTTCTTGTCCTACACGACTTGTCATTTCGGTATAAGGAGTATTGTCAAATTGTAACTGTATTAGTAAGTTTTAAAAATGTTTCCTGTAAAGAAAGACATTTGTGATGATAAAAGTCAATCAAATCCTTGACATCATTCACATTTGATCGAAAACATTAACAGTTCCATTGGATTAGCATGGCCACTTTTATCTCACAGGAGTTGAAACAGTTAGATGAAGATAATGGGAGATGAATGTGCATATAGTCAACCACATGTCCACCTAAAGGACCTTGTCCAAATTATGACAAAAGTGAGAGAAAAAATGAGACAGGTGATGAAGCTGATGCAAAGAAATATGAAATATCCAACAAGCATGAATATCCAGGGAAGAATACACCACCCAGAGGAGTTGTCTAATCCATCCTGTAAGAGTATGTAGCAAAAGGTCTCTCAGTCTCTAGAGAGAAAAAAAAAGATGAATGGTAATAGCTATATTTCATCATTTAAAGTTGCTTTAGTAAAACTATCCAACTATCCTATCCAAACTACACTTGTAATTCAAATTATGATAACCCACATGTACTATCTTGCATTTATCATAATTAAAACCCACATGACATTTATTTGCCCAACTCATTAAATTACCCAAGTCCTTTTGTAAAGCAGCAACATCCTTTTCACAGTTAGCAGCACTCAAGTCCTTGATATCATCAGCAAATCTAATTAACTTATTCACCATTTCTTCATCTATGTCATTAACTTTGATCAAAAAAAAGAGCATTCTAAGACTCAGCCATCAGATACACTATTTGTAATATTAATCCAGTCTGACTGAACACCATTTATAACAACCCTCTACTTTCTTCCATTAAGCCACTCTTCTATCCATTTTTTTAACTTATCCCCCATATCTACAGAAAAAGGTTTCCAAACCTTTTATGTGGCATTTTATCAAATGCTTTCTGAAAATCCAGATACATCAAACCTACAACATTATCCTAATCTATATATGCAGTAACATTTTCAGAGCATGTCAAAATATCTGTAAGGCAAGATTTCCCCTTAGTAAAATCATGTTGACTATCTAAAAAATTCTAAACTTTTTTTAAATGACTTTACAAAGTATTTTTATCAGACTTTCCAAAACTTTTTCCACAATTGATATAAGACTAATAGATTCATAATTACTGGGACAACTTCTGTTTCCTCCCTTGAAGACAGAAGTGACATTAGATTATTTCCCATCTGTTGGTACTTTCAAGGACTTGTAAAAATAAAAAATAAAAAAATAATGGTAATTGGCTGACATACCCAATCCTTGGCCTCTTTTAAAACCTTTAAGGAAATAATATATGGCCCAGAAGTCTTATTTTTTAAACTTCCCAATCTTATTTTAACAAGCTCAGAATTTATGAAATTGTCTTGTTCAACTTTGTTTTAATCTATCAATTGCTCAAAATAAGAAATACTGATTAAGTATTCATTTGTAAAAACTGAAGAAAAAAGTAGAATTTTAAAAACTTAGCCATTTCATAAACAGGAGATACAAGCCTTTCTTTATCATCCCTCAAGGGTCCTATCCCCATTTTAACATTTTTGTTTACCACTAATATGCTTTAATAAATGTTTTCAGCCAGATTTTTTTCATACATCCTTTTGGATGTATCCTGGTTTCCTATTTGAACAACTTTCTTGATCTTCTAAACTTTGTATAATACCACTCAATTTAAATTTCATAAATCTGTGATGCTTTTATTTAATTTTTTCTCTTATACCCTTTGTGAGCCAATCTGTTTTTACTTGCAACCACCCATTTCTTTCTTTAAGGAATATACATGTTTTTAATATTGAAAAATTTTAAAGTCAGATTAGGTAAAATAAATAATAATTATAATATTCATGATGTACACTTGTACAATTATGCAAATGAAATTTAAGATTTTTCAGATGAATAAAAGTACTATTAATATTAACATGAAAGTTAATTTGCAATCAGAGTAGTCAACACTTTAATACCATATGTTCATGGAAAATGTTTTAATGAAAATTAATATTTCATTAAAAACACCAATTTTCTTTTTTTTTGGCAAATGACTAATGATCACTGAAAGTCTGCAAAATTTTGTAAAGATATACAAAACACTTTAGAAGTTATTATACACTCGTTTTTCAAAAGACCAACTCATTCGAGCCAATAATAGCAAAACATTCAGTATTCAATATTCAAACATATTTCAATAATTACTGCTGAAGATAAATGTTTTGTTTTTAATAGTGATTACTGTCTGGTGCCTGCTCTTGTTATTCTTTTACAATGTCAGATTATGAATAATTATCATTAGGGCAGCTCAAGTCTGACTGATTTTTCCTGAGGCACAGATGTATCAAGACAAAAGAAAGCATAAAAACATTAGGATGTTTAGTAAGCAATTATCCACAATAAAATATTTCTTTCTGGAATGTAATTATTAAAAGTACAATAATATGATTTTAACAGATGTTCATTTTTCAATACTAAAACTTCATAATAGGTTTATTCACATGAGAACTTTTTCTTAATAATATGAAAATGATGTAGAGCCACAATTTAAAATCCAATAAAAGGATATGTAAATTTATAGTATTAAAATTCTAAATAAAAGAAAGTATACTTTTATATATTAATTAGACAAAATGTAGCTTTGAAGCTGTGGGAAAAATAATAAAAATGTATTAAAATTAATATTTGTATGGAAATGCTTTGAAATATCTGTAGGTTTGCACCATACACAGTTTATTGCAAATTGTTGAAATTTAGTTCAAAACTTTTACAGAAATTGACTAACAAATACATGTCATTTCAGTTTTAACAAAATGGTATGACAACGTAAAATCTTACTAAACAAATAACATGGACTGAACAAGTTTAAACTACATAAATTAATACTAATAACTATTCATCAAACAATTTTTTCACATCCTAGAATAATGCATGATGAATTAAATTAAATATTTTAATATTATAAATTGATAGTTACCTAAAATTGATTCTTTGTTTTTTAAATATAGGAGTCTCTTCTTCTAGTCTGGCATTAATAAAGCCTGCAGTTGTCTACAGCAAAAGATATAAAGTTGGAATTTTTTTACATCTCAGTATACTTTCTTAAAAGAAATAATTCATAAAATGTTCACTACAAACATAAGAAACTGTAAAAGATTCTATCCACTAAGTACAATTACAATGTTTAATACTTCAAATATCAAGTGTTCTGTCAAGAAAACTTCAAATTTCTGAAATTTAAACATAAAATTACCTATAGAGGAGTTTTTAAAAATAATTTACACATTAAACAGCTTGTGTGTTCATGCCTTTGGTTAGTGTCCATAACAGACTACTAGTCAATAAAAACTTAAACAAAATATCACCAATATTGCAATAAACATTGATTATTACTAAGGTTTCTTGCATAAAGAATAAGTGATTTCACCACACATTTTGTAAGTGCTTTAGAATAGATGCTGTAACCAGCAAAAACATAAAATTATCTAATACAATGAAGTATGTGAACCACATAAACAATAAAGACTATAAAACCAAGTTGGTAATTTAAGGATTCACCTTCCCCTTAAAATTATCCACCTCTTTGTATTGATCCAAAATTCCACAAATTTAACCTCTGTGTAAGAGAAATATTTCTAAGATTCATCCAATACTTACTTTAAGGAATCAAAGTTTTAAAGTAAATATTATTACAAAGACAACATCAAGTAATGTCTTTATAAAAAATGAGACTGGTGTTATCTAATAAGACACTTCAAATACACATCAAGTGCAAACAGCTGATATCCGTTACAATGAATGAAGTTCTTAGCATTTATAACTTAATCTTTTATTCAAAGTTTGTTAATTATTTTTTTCAATCAAAATTCTTTTATGATTAATCCTCTTTTGTTCAAAACAAGGTCTGAATACTCATTCTAAAATAACATATTAAATTATGGAGAAAATTTATGAATTAATGCATACATATTACTTCTCTGTTTTACTCTAAATAGAAATCAATCTTCAGTTATGTTAATGAGAAAAACTCTGAAATAATTTTATTTGGGTAAATAGCAATCTGATATTTAGTTTAAATATCTGTCTGAATTTAACATGCAATACCTTTGTACAAATACTGAAAATAATAAAAACCAGTTGTCTCAGTTTATATTATCAAAATATTTTTACCTGATGGCTGAGTTAGAATGCAATAGTTTTCCCCTATTGAATGCTAACAACTACAACATATTAATACATTAATTCAAAAAAATATATAGTTTTATAATACTCTAACTAATGCAGAAAGATTCCACAAGCATAAAAAGAGGAACAGATTGATAAATGGTTGTTGATCACTTCAGCAAAACAAACATTTCTTTTGGCTGACACCATATACTAAACAAACTCTATCAAATTGAGCCCAAGCCATGATAAAAGTTTTCATACAATTTAAAACTAACTTAATCCTGAAAACACAAAAAAGGCATTTATCAGATATATTAAAACATGCTATTTAATAACAAGTTTTCTTTTTTTGCAGTGTATGATAACTCGCTTATTAAAAAGAAATAAAAATACTTTTACATGTTGCATACATACTCGCCAGAAGAAAAACTGAAAACAGAGCAATTTACTGCAGCTTCAGTTTTTCTGGCTATTAGAGACAGGAAACAAAATGCAAGTATCCATTAGGCTTGCTGAAATATAAGATCTAAGATTATCTCGGGTAATTTACTGTCAACATTTGATATTAACCATAAGCTGAATAACTTTATACTGATTCTGCATAGGAGTACTGTACAAAATGGTATTTGAAATTTAATACTGAATTAAATCTAAAAGTTTGTTTATATAATGATATCTTCTTGTTTCTGAAAAGTTCAATTTGATGTTGTCTCTCACATACATGGTAAGTCCATCAACCTCCTGTTATTTTGCATTTTCTTCCAGATGTACCCATGAGATACATAGCAAGATTTTTTTTTCCCCAAAATATGGCTGTGGGAGAACAAAGCTTGAAATTACATAAGAATAAAATTGTGTCACCACAAAGCTTATTTAAATTTTATTTTGTTGTGTTTTTTTAATAAAAAAACAAATAACATAAGACTTAAAAACATCCCACTTTATGTATGTCTATATTGAAGATATATAGAAACAATGTGTGAAAAAGAAATCCTTCCTATCATTGATAAGATTTGAAAACAAAATTTAAATAGTACATTTAATGTTTTAGCATTACAAACGTAAAAATTATTTCTGTTTTTGTTCTATGTATGCCAGTAATAACTGAAAATGTATAGACAATATGTATAGCCCATGTAACAAAAAAGAAAACTGGAAAAATCTCATCAATACTACCAATAGCCACTCTTACTAACTGATCTATATTTAGCCAGTACTGTAGCTATCAAACTATTGCATTTCTTTAGAGCAAAATAACTTCTTGACATATCCCAAATCATTTCTAGTTGATGAAAACATATTTGACAGGTCCAACTGTAAAAGCCTAGGAGGAGTAAACACACAAACAAAGCAATTTCCTTCAAATTATAGTAGTATTACTTACATTTCAAACCTAAAATATTCTTTAACTAAACAGCTGGGAAATTTGTTGAATTTTGTTACTGATTTCTTCTCACAATCATTAATTGCATACATTCAACTGATTGATTCTCACAATGAAATAACTGAAAATGGTAATAATCAAAAGCAACCATTTGTTCAGCTGATTATTTTTGCAAGTTATGACACTAATCAATTTAGTTGACCAATTAAGAATTAATTTAAAATAGTAATGAGAAATCATAATTGGCAACATTTTGATTACATAGATAGTTGAAATATATGAAAGCAGTGATAATTAGATACACTTATTTTAGTTAAATATGTTTGTGACATTAAACAATTTAACTGTCATTTTAAGTAACTTATTATTTTACATGAAATTGATTGATGCAAGTTATACTTAAAAGTAATCAATTAACCAATTTAATTACCAACCTCTACTTATTTATATAAATCAAAGTGTGCAATAAGCTCAGTCTTTGTTAAGCACATGAAATTTACTAATGTTGTAAAATATGGTATAATTTGTGATCTGCTCTGTACATTGTTTTCCAAAGAGAATCTTATGTCAGTTTAATCTATCTGTAGTATTTAAGAAACCTGATGTAAATATACACTCTTTAATTAAATAACTTGCAGGCCTTATGTAAAGATGATCATTAGAGATTTTAGCATAAGCTGGTTAACTTACTGGATATACTCATACAACAAATGCCACCACTTTTAAACCCTTCCACAAAAATATGGAAAGTAAACAAGATCTTATTTGAATTAACCGATTTCCCAGCAATATTAATTTTGCTGATAAATTTTGGCCTAAAACAATTACCAGTAATGACAATTAGTGGACAAAAATCTTCCAGAATGATGATAATGATTATATGAAGTTAATGTATTGTGAATAAGCAAAAAGAGTTGAACACTGTACCAATTTTTACCAATCTCACCATAAGCTCTACTCTGAGATGGGGTTTAGGTTTTGTGAAAAGGAACCAAAACTCTCCACAAATATATACAAACACTGGTATTGCTGTTCAACCCAATAGGTTATCTAGTCCCATAATTACATTAGCATACTCTACCAACAAAATAAGGAATTGCTGATGCTGCATTGAGTCCAGATTATCTGCATGATCCTCAACTAGCAAACTTGGTACTTTTGTATTTACCTTTGGACATGACATAATGGAAATAGCCAGAGTAACAGTTACTTCCATTACACTCAATGTGCAAATGGCTATTCCAGCTTTTGGCATAATAATTATAGCATATCACCAGGACTTCACCCTCCAATGGAGAGATTACTGTTTGGGCTAATGACACTTGTTTTCTGTTGCTACAGCCTGAGTTACAAAGCACTGATGCACTAGTCATTGTGTGTAATAAGATACAAAATACCACTTGTATATATCAGGGTACTGTAATTTCCTCTATTACACACTTATGAGGTCCATTCTTCTGTGTCTACTTTACAAATGCACAACATGGTATAGAAAGTTTTTATGAAAGTAACCCAACATCCACATGCAGTACAGGGTTTTTGTTCCTCACTTTCAGGGCCTATTCCTAGCAGAAACATCAGTGGTATAGTCTGCAACACACAAACCATGGTATGATTATCAGAAAATATTGGACTGTTAATTCTTGATGGATTCCAAACTTTTGTAACATGGATGCCTGGGTAGTATTATTTGCCTGATGTAAAGTTGCTACAGCTGCTACTACAGGCTTTTTCCTTTCATGCAACTGGATCAAAGTTACTACTTTGTGTTGCCTCTGTAATAGTAATAAAATTTCTCACACCCAGTTGATGCTACATCATCTTTAAAGCTGTCAGTTAGGATATCCTTATGTTCTACTGAGGTAAACCTTACCATGCAAAAGAATGAGGTCATCTGCTGTGCTACTCTTGTTCCAAGAAACTGTTTTCTACTATGTCCCAGAATTGCTTTTCATTCATATCCTTGGGCTAATTAAACTTAAAGCAAGGTGTTGTACAGTCTGTTCTGGAATAAAGCAATTCTGTGCTTTAGAAAATCATCTAAGTCCTCCTTTATTGTGCCTTGGAATATCACCAGTGATCTCTTTGCTCTGTTCATGTAGAATCACAATATCAGCCAAATGTTCTCCTTACCAGACATCAATATCTAAAGGTCCTCCTTATTATGAGCATGACATGGTAGGAGATCTCGGAGAGACATCACTCTAATGAGTGGTAAGCCCTTCCTATACAGTGGTAGAATGATAAGGTGTTTTCAGCAGCTTGCCCACAGGCTCTGCTAGACCTCAAGATTGTCTGTGGTCCACTGCTATTTCAGATGTCGATCCTCAAGGTAAAGAGCATGGATAGCCATACTGGATATACCAGATATCAGTAGCACTATTTCCTCGTAGCATCTCCTCTAGGACACAAGTTCTTTAAGTTGTATAAAATGCTATTTCCTTTAACTATAAAGTCTTTTTAAACTTAATGCACAACAGTTAAAGTAAATATAAGTACACACTTCAATACATATAACAAACTTTGTAATACAATATTCAGCAGTCACAGTCCCAGAGGTTTCTCCCATCTGTCCACACTGTGGCATATTCAGAAAACCTAATTAATCTTTGAGCTATCAAATAGACTGCTTAATAACTGGAGATTTGAAAACATCTGTTATGAAACAATGCTAAATGTCTTATTAACTGAAGGTGATGTAAAACAGAATAATAAGCCTGAAAACAAAGTAAACTGCAAAATTAACAATCTTTATTATCATACTGTGTGTACTTGCATTTTTTTCCATAGAACTGTCACTTTTAATGGATTCTGTTTGCTACTTCTTCATGATTTTGTTTCTTGTTTAAATCAATATTTCTTACTTCACAAGAAAAGCTACATTTTTGCAGAATGAATAGTACTACCAATGTGGTTATTCTCATTACAACACAGATCATACTGTAACCATCAGATATCACCTGAACAACACTGCTGTCAATGACCTTGCAAAACATGCAGCAGTACCTTCCTCATGCAGAATAGATATTATCCACTCAAATATAACAAAGGAACAAAGGCAGCTTTGACAAAATAAAGGTTTTTCTCAACTACATGTTATATAAATCCTGTATCTATATAGAACAAAAAATAAATTAAGAATAAATGTTATAATATTATAAAATATGAAATGCATGATGTATTTACATACCACAGTTCTGTGATCATAAATGTCTCAAACTATAAATGAAACAGTTATATCATTAATGGGTCTTAGAAAACTGAAACAAATACTTTCAAACAGTATTTAATATAGGAATATTTTAAAATTGTGTTTTGCATGTGAATTTACTTTCAAAGGTTTCTGAAATACAAAGTTTCTTCTCAGAAAATTGTGCACATAAACTACAATTAAAATTTCAAAATTTATCAACTGAATATCACTGAACAAAATCTGAAATCATACACACACAAAATCACAAAAATGCACACTAAAAAGTAAAAGCACTAAAACCTACACTAAAATACATAAGTGCAAACAACAGTTTCCTAAAACAGATTTTGTATAAACAGGTCTACAACTTTTCACTGTAAGATAAGAAATGTTTGTTGTTGTTGATTTACTTTCTAGTTTACACAAATTAAAATTAAGTTGTATCTCTTCAAGAACAAATAAACAACTTAATCCTCACCAGTTCTGGAAGTGACTGAATGCTTGTAACTGGTCCTGTTGAAATGGAAGCAGCCTGCTCATACTGCTCAAACAGCGATGCCATATTGAATTGTAAAGATCCTGGAACAGAAAAAACAGCCTCTTAATATATACATGATCTTAAAAGTAACATATAAAGATCTAAAACTCACATACTGATACTACCTTGCAGCATCTAGGTCACACTATTTATACTTGTTCATCTGATTCCATATCTTGATATGCCATAAACCTCAACATGCTTAATAATAGGTCATATACGAGACATAACAGAAAACAAAGGGAAAGGCATTAGTCACAAGCTTTTTCATAAAGCATATATCTTTACAACAAACTCATTATGCAATGCAAGTGTGACAATTTTTATGACAGAAATAGCATAACCATAACAGATGCTTAGGCATTTAACTAAGTCTGAAAACAATGATTACTAGCACTGGAAGAAAGACCTTACTGGCATTAAATGTGGACTTATAATATGGTTGACTTGTTGTTATATGTTTTTCTTTACTCTCACCCTTAAGCTTTTTGAATAAATTGTGAACATATGACCTTGCAGGAGAGAATTAATTAAAAAAGTATCCCTTCTTGAACAAATCTCCTAGTTTTAAACACAAAACTATGTATCCTGAGAAAAAAAAACAATTTTGAAAATGTCTGATTTAAAAAAATACATGCAAAGATTAACATTACTTTAATTCAAAAGTTTTCAGAAATAAAATAATATCTGTAAAGTAATTATTTATACTGAGGTCAATATCATTTCATAGTGTATACACAAAATACTGAGATAGTAAACTTTACCATGAAACAATAATTTTATCCCACATATAATTGAGGATGTAATTAACCTCTTCCAACAACTCTTGAAATAACAATAGTATTAAACAACGCTGTTCTTGTGACAAAGGTTAAAATTAAAATTGCATCATTGTAGCATTGTGCCTGATGAATTAATAATGGATATACATTTAGAGTAGGTGGGCTTGTTGGATATATAGTATAGTTTCAAGGGTAAAGATAAATTATATGCACTAGCCAATTACCTGTGGTACCAGTGCTCACTTGGGGTGCCAACAATTGGTAGGAACAACAGCTCATGGTGGCTATGAACAATTTGCAGCCTTGTTGAATTTTTTTTTTTCTTGTTCAAAGATAAAAACATTCCAAATACTCAATAAATGTCAAATTTACATGCAACCTCTTTACCTTCATTTTTCCCCACTATGTGCAGCAAATTCAACTGCCCAGTTTTTTCTGTACATTTGAATGGAGAAAAATAAAGTTCTCTGTGATAGAAAATGGAGGTGAAATGAGAAAATCTTGACCCCTATTACAAATCTACATGTATACAGGATAAAAATTTCACAAAGATGGGGATTGCATATTGCATAATATAAATGATTTTCCAGCATCACACATATAAGCAAAGTTTCATTATTACTCGATGAGACAGGTGCCATTTAAGCAGCCTAGGTAATGGGATGCTTGAACTTAGAAATAGATATTTACAATAGTTTAAACTTAACCTACAAAGTAGTGAATGAACTGGAGAATAAAACTGGTAAGAGAGCTTTGGCAACAAGACCAGGAATAGGAAATTTACTGCATATATTAAATAATAATTTTAAAACAGAATGATGTGTGATTTAAAAACAAACAGAAGAGTTCAGGACTCTACTAGCAATAGAAAATTATGATATAATGAGAATTATTTAACTATTATTGGATTTGGAGAACAATAATAACAAGTATTCTTTTGAAATTCCAGGTTATAAGCTAGTTAATTGTTATACACTTTTTAAAAGAGGGGTGGAATGGCTCCTTAAGAACAGATGACTGCAGTCTGTTAGAACTAAAGACAAAAAAAAATTAAGACAAGAGTTAGAATCTATCTTTATACACTATAAAATATAAATGGTTTGAAATAGTTTTTAACTATGAAATTTATCTAATCAAATAGATAACATTATTGAAAAATTTTACAATGAGATCAAGGTTGTTAGCATTAACAACAATACTGATGCATTCATTATGAATAACTAACTTTAGGCACTTTAAAGAAAAATTGCAAGTTCAATAACAACAAAGTAGGACTTCTTAGAATAAAATTTAAAAAACAAAAAATCTTTTAGTCCATCTAGTTCATCCCATTCATTAAACAAAACTATTCTGGTCCCTTTCCCTATATTACTAGTAACATGATTCTGGGAACAGGAGAGTTATTTTAAAGAAACAGGCTGAGATCTCTTAAATTATTTTCTCTTCAAAGGAAGAAGGGTAAGAAATGGTATTATTGAACCTTATAAAATTATTCCTGTGACCAGTTACTACAAGTACTTTGTTCTCAAGATATCATAATGAGAGAACAAAGGTTTAGGATTTAGAAGACAGACTAAATTAAAATTAAGATAGCTATATTTTTCTATTAGAATGACTGATTTATGAAAAAAAAAAAAAGAGTTATTTTTTTTGCAGTAATGGAAATGATCATTTCACACAAATTTAATAGGGTACAAATAATTTTATATACATAAAATAAATAGCAGGTTTAAAGTTTTAATTCTTCCACAGTTATTATGCAGCCTCACTTATAAACCAAATAATTTTTATTGCCCATAGGTTATGTTCTATTTCCATTTTATGATTTTGATTACCATTCATTTGTTATTCTTTCTATCATTTAATTCAACTATGTAATTTTAGTTGATTTACAGCACTAACTCACCTTCTAGCTAGAGCACAATTAATATGAATACATATGTATTATGAAACTGACACATCTGCTGGTAGTGATGTATAGATATTGATGTTGTAAAACATTATGTAAGTTAGATAGTCACAAAAGCTGTAACCATGTGACCTGACCACTAAATAAAATGTTTAACTAGAGCTAAAATGAGTTAGACCATAAGGTATAATTAGAATGAATTATTTCTAATTGTTATTCAATACTTTCATTTATCTTGATGTTATTTAACTTTTGAATATTTCATTTTATCTGAAAGAGGATTTATTTTCTCCTGACTTTTTTTTCCTAATTCCTTTATTTATTGAAATTAACAATATGAATATTTATGTTCTATTATTTAATAAAATATGAATCAAGTCCTGACGAGGCATAAATTTACTAACTGTTTTTGTAAGTAACAAAATTTGTATTCTGTCATGTTTATAAATTAGTTATTACCTGATCTATCACGTACAAAGTCATAACCTATTTATTATAATCCTTATTAATGTCCAAATTAAAGCAAGTAACCTTAACATTAGTATTAGTACTGGTATGGCTACTACATGTTGTACTCTGTAGTTACCCATCAAAATTGATGGCCAATATATTATAATATGTATATATATAAATTTATTAAAATTTTAATAAAGTATTGCATTCTGCACACAATAACAAGAAACTCATCAGTTACACTAAGTCACTGAGTTATTAAGTAACTGCTCATTTTTCATCTCATTAGAACTATAAATAAATTATAACGAAGAACCTATGATTTATTTAACAACAACGATATCATCTATAAAACACATCAGACCTACCAACCTCAACAGACACTCTCCTTATATCATTTTAGTGGTACATTAACTGCAATGGTATCCCTGGGCGTAAATACCAATGCGTCACTTAACTAAACATTAAAAATTTTCATATTCTAAGCTCAACACAAAAACGAAAGCTTGCCAGCAAATTTGGTTACAACGGAAATTATACGGAAAAAATAATGAAAAGAACAAGAAATAAATACAATATTAAATGTAATGTAATTTCATAAATTTCACAAATAAAACTATGATATGTGAAATGAAATTATTATGAAAAACTATATATTGTAATATGGATTACTGGTGAATTAATGTTGTAATATGATTATCATATTACTATAATTTTAATAATTTTCAACAAATGAAATCGAAATATTTGCTACCGATTGACTTATCAATTTAGAGATTTTATTTATATATATTTTTAAACGAAACTCGTTTTTTTACGTAATAAGTATTCACATTTACCACTGAGCCACTGGAAGATATAAATATATGCATATATACACCCGATGCTTCTGTGAATAAAGTCTAGTGACTAATACCGTTAAAAATCAAATTTCTTCGCTCACAAGGAGTATAGCACAGACAGCCCATTATTTAGATTTGTGCTTATTATTTATCTATTTGTGTGTGTATGTGTGTGCGATATGTAAGTATATCATGGGTTTTCCACCTTCTAGATTGCATAAAATTATTCCAACTTATTGATTATCTAGTTTCTGCAATGTTATGAAACCACATGTGCTCTAGAGTTGTTCTAGTTGTTTGACCTTTTGTTCTCTTAGTAGATAATGGTCCTTCTGTCTGGTAGGATATTTTAATTTTGTAAATGAAACACGTTGAACAAAATAAAACTGAAATATTTCATACCAGCTGATTGTAACTTTGAATAAAATTAATAACTGACTAATGCTATCAGGAAGGTGATACTAGACAAAGAAAACAAATTGATATTCAGAATACAGAAGGGATGTCTTCGTTCAGTCTCCACAAGCAGTAGGGTAGGGAAGCGGGTGCTTGCCTTTAGGTACACTATACACACTTCAATTCCAAACCGATCTTTACGCTCATTTTCAGTTTACTTTTGAAGAAAACATAAATGTTAAGATTCATATACAGGCTTTAAAACACGTTACCTGTAACGTAACGTGTTACCTTATGTTTTACAGAGAAGTAGTTTCACATTAGAGTAGCACTAAAAACACTGATAACAGTCACTTTGTCCATTGCTAGTTGGGAAAGCTCGTTTTGTAAGCTTATTCTTATTTACCTAAGGGTCTCTATGTCTCAAGGTCATCTCTGTGTTTTTGCAGTACTAAGTTTAGAAAAGGAAATTCTCATTGACTTAGACGACATCGTAAATGTCTTTGCGCAAAAAAAAAAAAAAAGTGAACGTGTAAATTGTTATTGTGGGTCATATCAAAACATTCTCTCTCTTTTGTTTTTCATATTTACAATGGAAAAGTATTTTAGACCACTTGCTCTAGAAGCGCACCAAACCAAAACTACGCCACTGAGTTTGCTAGTTGATCTGCCGAGAGGATCTAGTTTCTTTCAGATCATCATGTGTCAGTATGGAACGTTCTAATTTGAGAGAAAGGTTGTAACAAAATTAAGTACCACTTAGAAAAACAATAATTGTCTATTGTTTGCAAGGATGAATGAGCTGTTGCTATTGTTTTGTTTGAAAAATACTGCAATAAGAACTCTCTCGATAGTCCTGGGCAAATGTGCTTGTTTGCGGGTTTACTTTCATAGAACTTAAAAGAACATGTTTCTGTCAGAAATGCTACATATGTCTGTAGAGAGAATATTATAATGATTTAATTCACTAATTAAGTTATCAGCATGTAATAAGATATAACTTATTTTCAGGCACGTTGTGCTAGTGTATATTAAAAATGGAAAATTAAAAATGAACATTTTTTAACAAAATGCAAAATAAGCCATTTATTCATTGTTTCAGCTGATTACTTTTAGCAACACAGTTTTAATTATCAAGGCTTGTGAATATAGTGTTAGTGTAGTGCTTGAAGTCAGACGGGATGTCATCCTACTTATTTTAAAGGAGGGCCAAAATCACCACACTACATTTTAATAGACTTGAAATTGACTGCTGCATTTGCAATTGCTAAGCCTACGCCAAATATCTTACCTTTTTTAATTTTTCTTATCTCATTGTACTAGTACGCAAGCAAGATGCAATATAAAGCAATAATGAAACAAATTTAGTTCACAAACTATAAAAATTTTGAATGGCTATTTCAGACTAATACAGATTGACCTAATTACACACAAACCAATTAAATTATGTTTTACTTTTAAAGTTCAGGAATTCTATAAACCACCCCACCACATGTTATCATTTTCAAAAAAATCACACATCATTCCATTTTCTTTTTTCCTTCACTTGAAATACTGAGTTTTAGTTGAAGTTATTGTATGATAATAACTGTGTTACCAAAGGTAGTCAATTTGTATGACTCATAGACTTTATTCACTATGTTTCGTTTTTGTTTTTAACTTATAATGTGAAGCACGCAAAAAAAGCTCTTGGTAGCAGTCATATATCATGTTAGACTATATTGAATGTGTTTTGGTAATGCAAGAGGTCTGCACTTACACGTATAAATAAAGCTGTTGTTCAGTCCATGTTTAGTAAAACTACGCTTTTCTCGCATTATACAAGTTACAGGTTCGAACACCATTACCAATCATGATCGTATTTTAATCCTTGAGAACTTTTAAACGTAATGCTCAATCTCACCATTTGATGATAAAAAAGTAGTTCAAGAGATGGTTGTGGATGGTGATAACCAGTTGATTTCCTTCTATAATTCCTAAATTTGGGGTAGCTATATTAAGTAGTCCTCCAACAGTTTGGTGCAAAATTTAACAAGTTAAAAAATTATCAAAATCTCCAGAAAGATATTAAGTTTATTAATAAATCACTCATTATTTTTCAGCATCGACAGATGATTTTTGTAGAATACATTTTGATAATAAATATGTGGTGTTAGACTGAACAGCTTCTTTTTTATAGCTCAGACTCATTGTTTCAAATATAAGATAACTGACTATTCAATGCACCCCCAAATCCAGAAAGTAATTTCGAATTACTTTCAGCATAATAAGGTAATTCTTTTCCCTCCTGATAAAAATAATATATGTCAAATATAGATGGATCAAGATATAAGGCACTTTTCTGGTGTCACAATGTCTACTTTGTTCAAACGATATAGGTCGATCCATGTTGCCTTTTATATCAACCATGATAGTCTGAATACGTTTTGTCAGAAGTAGCCCTGTAACGTAGCTCTGTAAAAGTTTCAATGATCAAATTTCCATCTTAACCATTCATTGTTTGTAATAGTCCTACATTCATATCAACATCAATTTTAGGTTCCACAATGTTTTCGCACATGTAGAGAGAATAAAATCCACTGTATATGTTAACAATATATAAAATTATAGTGGCTTTAGAGATAATAGTGTTATTATCAAATCCAAGTAATAATGTTGTTCCATCATTCACCTTTCCACTTTCTTTAGAAATTATATTCTTTTTAATAGGTCAAATAATACGAGAAATGAGGAATGCTGTATTTTGGCCAAAGCTACTTCCCATTAATTGGTGATTATGATTTCCTTGTCCTGTTTCTATAGTGAGCTGATGACCTACTTTGATAAAAGGACAAAGAGTTTCTTGTTATTTTCATCCAAATGCAAAAACGTTTGCCAGTTCCCAAGTTTGAATGCAAGAGCAGTAACATGCCAATGAACCTCTTCCAAACCAAATCAAGGCATTTCACTCATTCAAGTTTACTTTTGACATAGAAAACGAACACATGCTGAGCATATTCATCAGATGATTTTGCAATTCCTGGCTTCAACCTTTTTTATGGCAACTGCTCCATCAATGATTATTTAATTGACTTCATGAAGCTGGAAAGTAACCCTCAGTTTGGCCTTCAAGGCAATCAAGCATACCACTTTTGGTGCACATGAGATGCTCCTCCTTGTGAAAATGATAGTAGTCAAGTTAGATTTTCATGGCAAGAGAATTCGTCTAGCCGTCCCTCTCGTATCTGGTAAGCAAGTTTTTGTGTGAGAAGAGTTCCATGTCTCCTTCCATTGAGGCCCCTTGCTGCTCACTCAAAAACTCGACACAGTACTCTAAAAGTGTCATAACCAGTGACCTATACAATGAAATTATAACCTGTTTTGACTTGAATTCAGTATTTCCGTAAACAAAGCCTTAAACCCTACTTGCATTTTCACTAACAACTTCACATTGACTAGATTGCTTAAGAGGCTGATGAATCATTACACCAAGATCATTTTCTTTCATGCCACTATTAAGGTTATTCCTATCCAAATTATATTTATAATTCAAATTATGATAATCCACACGTAATAACTTGTATTTATCACAATTAAAATCTACCTGTGATTTATTTGCTCAACTCACTAAATGACCTAAATCCTTTTGCAAAGCAGCAGCATCCTCTTTAAAGTTAGCAACACTCAGTTCCTTCATATCATCAGCAAATTTAAGTAATTTATTGGCCATTCGTTCCTCTGTGTCATTAACATAAATAGAAAAGAATAATAGTTCTAAGACTTAGCACAGAGGAACACAATTTGTAACATTAATCTAGTTTGACTAAGCTCCATTAGAACAAACCTCTGCTTTCTTCCATCAAACCACTCTTCTGTCCAGTTAGTAAACTTATCCCCCATATCTGTATAAATAAGTTTTACAAGTCTTTAGTGTGGCACTTTGTCAATGCCTTTTGATAATCCAGATACACCAAATCTACGCTTTTACTCAAATATACACATGCAGTAATATTTTCAAAGCATGTCAAAAATTTCTAAGGCAAGAGTTTTGCTTGAAGTATCTATGTTAACTATCTGACAAAATTCTAAACTTTTATTAAATGGCTTTGCAAAGTATCTTTATCAGATTTTCCAAAACTTTACACACGACTGTTGTAAGACTAAGAGGCCTATAATTACTGGAAAAACTTCTCTTACCTTATTTGAAGATAGGAGTGACATTAGCCGATTTCCATCTTTTATATAAATAAAATAATTCATCTTGTTTCCCTTTATAAATTGTATAAGATGTGGAATACTCTTAAATCTTTGTTAGTAAATAGGGGTAAAAAGGCAAAATTAACTATACGACCAGCTCATAATTGTTAGATACTCCTTCTTTTATTTTCCCTCATAGGTATTACCCTCATTCCATTAGCTTTTGTTTACTATTGATCTATTTAAAGAAATCCTTGTTGTTGTTTTTTTGTTTTCAGACAATTTTTCATACATCTTTGTAAATGTCCTAATTTACTGTTTCACCTTTTAACTCAATCTATAAAACCAATCAATTTAAATATAGTAAATTTGTTGTGTTTTTCTTTAATTTTATTTGTTATACCCTTATACCTTAAAGAAATATATTTGTTTTGAATACTGAAAAATGTTTTTTTAGAAATTTCCCACCTTTCCTCGGTATCTCCATATAACTCATCTGTCGGTTTCACAACATATAATTATTGTTGTTTTTGAAATTTGGAAATAAATATAATTACTCCTGATTGTTGTATATTTTGTTACTCAAGCTGAATGTTTTAGAAACTCTCTTTATGCCTATAAATGTAACCAATGCGATACGCCAGGAGACAATATATTTTTTATTGGTTTGCTACGGTTAGTATAATATAATCCTCGGAAGCTATAACAGTGATTCAAACTTATTAATAGGGAACTTTAGCTATTTGAACATTTGTACATTTTGAACAATGCAAATCATTTTACTTCAGCAGATTCACACCGAACATTAGTATTTTTCGAAGGCATTATATAATTTTAGCGGTAAAATCTTCACATTTTGCAAATAGCGAAGAAGCTGGAGCAGCTTCCTGTAAAGTGAGTTGTAACTAATTAATTCGAAATTAACTCGGTTATTGTGAACTCTCAATAAAACATCAAGGAAATTCCAGACTAGATAAAAGACTCAATATTTTTGTAAGACTTTAAAAGAGTTGTTCATAGATCTTTATTTGTAATACCCATTATTGTAGTTTATATTAATGTTTGTATATTAAAATATATTTGTATTAGAAAAGAAACTGTGTTTCTCAATCTTATTGACAAACACCATAAATTGGACACATATCAATATTTATTTAACTTTTAAAATTGAATTACAATTTAACTCAGTTTTAGGCTATATAAAATTGTAATACATAGTAGGTAAAGTTGTCAAACTGTTTTTGGCCAATAATCTGTACATCCTTGAGCTTATTAATTATTTCATGTGCAGTGGGAAGCTAGTATATGCTATGGATAATATGTACATCAATATAAATTGAATTTTGGATACTGGTACGTGTAAAGTTACATAATGATAAGCTGTCTAAACCGGTGCATTCATATGATTACATTGTCATTGTCATTGTACTTTTTGGCAATTTTGACTAATTATTTGAAAAGTTTTCTTCAGTTGAATACTAGTGAATAAAGGTTCAGTGTTGAAATCAGAAAGTATGTGTTTATTATCATCAGCAGTGTTAGCAATTTTTGTGTGAATGAAAAAAATATTTAACCGGAAACTTGAAACTAAGTGAATTTAGAACAGGAACAAGGAATTAGCTAAGTTGCAAGTATGAAATTCCATGCTAAAGACTAAAACAGCATATCGTTTATGTGGTTTTAGGCAAGTCATGCAGTAGATCTGGGTGAGGGAGTCGGAGGGGGGTAAATGTTTTCAATAACATTTCCTGAAATGCAACTAGAATGTCTTGAATTTCTTAAACCTTAACGAACTATGATTGTGGAAGTAGTAGGTTCTGATGCCAAAGAACTTACGATGGAGAGAGAAAAGTTGTGGTTGTGACATCAACATGATCCTAGTGTGTGACGTTAAAAAGAAATGACACTATTGTAAATCAAGGGCTTTTACTATCCATGGTGAGAACTATTTTTACACTGTGATGTCGAGAAAACCCACTTGTAGAGAAAAATATATATGCAAAAACGGCTCGTTGACCAAATAAAGTCGAAACGTTGTTCGCTCCTCTATGTAAAAATTTCTCTCAACCCAAACGAGCCGTTTTTACATATATATTTTTTCATTGTGTGTTCTTAAGAAAGAGTGGGTAAAAGAAATTCTATTTACTACACAAATTCAACTGGTTACTTTCATACACTGGATCCTGAGGTAACAAGAATGAATTACAGTGCTGAAAGTCAGTCAATACCAAATGCAATTTCTGAACTTTTACTTGCCATCACGAGATGCAAGGTCAAGACACTCTGTAACGAAGAAAAGAGGTGAGGCATATGGTAGTCTGCAAAAAATACCTAGAACACAACTAAGTAAAACGCCCAACATCCTGTTTTAGATCTTTGAAGAAAGCTTGAATACTTATGGTGCTCTCAGACCAAGTATGATGTCTCATTTCAGATTTGATGCATACACATCATTTTGGTAAAAACCTGATCTGTGTAGTCTGCATTTATCAGGATACCTGACTTGAGAAAGAAAACGAGAGACCACGTGAGCACTAATAACTGCGTAATGATGGAAAGGTCGTGTTTAGAGATTTTTAGTTCAACTCTCGGCATGATGGTGGGTAAAATAAAATACGAGGCTTAGCTAACTGATGAATGAATTTTTGTATTCAAATTATTAACAATGATCTACATGTAAGTGTAGCTATCAGTTTGGAAGACAATTTTTATTTTAATTCTTTATATTGCACGTTGAATCCCTTTTTTTTGGCTGCATTTTGTTCACACCTAAGATGGTTTTGATTAGATATCGTGACTCTCTTATCAATACACACCAATAAATAACACCAAATAAAGTGACACTCGATAGTAATCAACATTACCTTTAAAATCGCATCCATATTATTCGGAACACACCTTTACAGTTTGTTTGCTTAAATTAAACAGCAAGCTATATAATGACCTATCTATACTTTGCCCACCAAAGGCATCGAAACTAGGTTTCTAGCGTTGTGAGTCCGTAGACATACCGCATTACTTTTCAGTTATTTATTTTGAATTTCGCGTAAAGCTACACGAGAGTTATTTAACTTATCTATCTCTAATTTAGTAGTGTAAAGATAGAGGGAAGGTAACTACACCCTTGTGCAAATTAATTGAAACAAGACGGAAAATTACGATTTTTTTCAATTTTTTGCGTTTTATTTCTGAGAATCCAAAAATTACTCACAAATTAATACATGATATGACCGCCTTTATTTTTCAGAAGATCATTAATCCGCTTTGGCATTGAGTCCACGAGTTGACTGCAATCTTTACTCATTTTTGGATCACGGTACCACATCTCAATTATGGCCTGAATTAGCTTATTTTTCGTAGTACAGTCTTTTTCCCGAAGTCTTTCTTTACAAATCGCCCAAAGATTTTCAATAGGATTTAAGTCCGGAAAGTTTCCAGGCCAGTCCAGCACCTTTATTCGCGTTGTAGTCATAAAATTCTTCACAAGTTTCGATGTGTGGCACGGAGCCAGATCTTGCTGAAAAATGCCAGATCCATCTAGAAATCTCTTTTTCAATTCTGGAACGACTCTTCTCTGCAAAACTTCGATGTACTGTGGTCCTCGCATCATACCTTCTACGATATGTAAGCCTCCGACGTCATAGTACCTTAAAAAGCCTCAAAACATCTTCTTCACGGGATGTTTTAGGAACTGATTGATGTGAGATTCTCGAAGTTTCTCACCCGGAGATCTGCGAACATGCAGACTTCTTTGACCTTGTACGAAAAAATGAGTATCGTTACTGAATAACACCTTCCTTCATTGTTCTTGCGTCCAGTTCTTGTATTTCAGACCCCATTGATACCGTGTTTTCTTCAATGAGTTGGTAAGAAGTTGTTTTTTTGACTGGTCTCCTTGCCCTTCTAACGCAATTTCGAATGACGTAATATTCCTCAAAATTTCGTCATATATCACAAAAATAGATCGAACGTACTACAAAACATAGCTAATGACGCCGTCTGTGTGAATAAAATGACTATTAAAGAAAATCAGCGAGACCAGCGAGCCTACACCGGCCGCCATGCTGAAAATATTGTAAAATGACCATTTGTTTCAATTAATTTGCACAAGGGTGTAGTTATCACCACCCATCACCAACCTTTGGGTTACTCTTTTACCAAGGAATAGTAGGATTGAAAGTCACACTATAACATTCTAACAGCTGAAAGGGTGAACATATATTGTGTGACGGAG
This sequence comes from Tachypleus tridentatus, assembly GCF_004210375.1. NCBI lineage: Eukaryota > Metazoa > Arthropoda > Merostomata > Xiphosura > Limulidae > Tachypleus > Tachypleus tridentatus. The sequence goes on from NC_134831.1 coordinate 20,952,180, forward strand.
ATTTTAACCCATACACTTCAGATTAGGAGTCAAGCACAAAACTACTTGGCCATACCGGGCCGTCTAACAATACTCTAATGTATGTAATACAGAAATGCATTATTTAAAAGTCAATCATAAACAGTAATAACGATCTAGTATATGTTAACCTACCAATAAACAATATTATATGCTATGATATAGATTTGAATTTATGTAAAAAGGTAGAAACGATGAGATTATTAATTTACTTTAACCATACGATTAGAAAATTTAAAACGTTTTCTATCGCTTACTCTAAGTGTTGAAATTTATCAGATATATTAAAATATTGTTTTTTTCAAAGTTTATTCATCTATACTTTATGAAAACTAAGTTTCTCCCTTTATTTACTTTATAACTTTTTAATGCTTTTATTGAAGGATATATCCATGTGTAACCAGGAATGCCCAAAACCTAAGTTATAGCAGAGTATTGACACAAAATGAGACAGACATGACTTGGTAGAGTGACAAGTACAACTATATTGAATATTTTTACTGTTTGTTTTACATTTACGATTAAATCAAATACCTAAAATTCCTCTGTGTATCAAGAATGTTTTTAGGACGAGATTTGAATGTTAATGTGATTAAAGTTTTTAAAACTACCGACGTGCGTATTGTATATCCAATCAGAAAATCTGGCATGCTGAACGGTCACGCTACACTGGAACCTGTTTGTTTATAGTTTAGCACAACGCCACACAATGAGATATCTGTGTTATGTGTGAGTGTTTTTCTTACAGCAAAGCCATATTGAGCTATCTGCTGAGTCCACCTAAAGGAAACGAATACCTGATTTTAACGTTGCAACGCTTTTTCTACATAATTAGTGTAATTATACTACAATTATAAATATTTAAATTATTAAACCTTTCTCCGTCAGAGAAGCGTGAGTGTAATTAACTCCCTTATTACCAGGAAATCAAAAATAATTAACATTCAAGCACCATTATTAAAGAGAACGTACTAAAATTCGGGTCATCGGCCGGATGCGGAAAAGTTATTGAAACGCTCTATGAAGAAAACCCCACTATAAGTGAAAATAAAAGTATTCTTATAAATTATATATTGTCTTAGTGTTGGCAGGAAATGGGTCATTCTTAAACAACCCCAACATAGTTTGGCAACAGATGGCTTCCACTCATTATTTCTTTTTAAACGCAAAGGGACACAATAGCTTATCTGAATTTCCTTCACCGCAGGGAATGAATCAGACTCTAATTTCAGTGTCAGAAGTCCTTAAATTTACCATTTAGTCACTGGACTGAAAGAAAGGGGCAACTAGGTTTCATAAACCAGGAAGGGAAAACTAAGGACATTACCAACAAATAGACTTGGTATCTTTGTTGAATAAGTCATTTATACAAACAACAGGATTTCAGCTTTGAACCTTCACTGGCGTCAGTACATTAATTTGATATTTCTGATTAGTGCGTCACCTATAAATAACTTTAAAAAAAACAACACTTTATTATAACATATAATTACTGATGCCATTGCAATTTTTTTTGTAAGAAAATATAGGCCTGGCATGGCCAAGCGCGTAAGGCGTGCGACTCGTAATCCGAGGGTCGCGGGTTCGCGTCCGCGTCGCGCTAAACATGCTTGCCCTCCCAGCCGTGGGGGTGTATAATGTGACGGTCAATCCCACTATTCGTTAGTATAAGAGTAGCCCAAGAGTTGGCGGTGAGTGGTGATGACTAGCTGCCTTCCCTCTAGTCTTACACTGCTAAATTAGGGACGGCTAGCACAGATAGCCCTCGAGTAGCTTTGTGCGAAATTCCAAAAAACAATCTAAGAAAATATTTACTATTTGCTTTTAACAAATCACAAAAGGCACGATGATATAAAGTAATTATAAAGTTTTTCTGCTAGATATTACAGTTTAATAAATAAATGTGAGAAAATTTAAGCTTATTCATGTGTTTTATGGATACCAGGAATTTTAAGTACTTATAAACTCAAACATTACTTTAACTACACTTGTCATGTCTTGTTTCGATCTTTCAACTAACATATATGTTAATGATAAAGATGCATTTATCCCCAAAGTGGTTGGCTGTTTCAATACTTTGGTTCCAGATGTAATATCAAACACATGTAAGAGAAAACGACAAAACAGATAAAACTATTATGCTCGTTGAATACCTTAGTTTCAGATATAATATCAAACATACATAAAAGAAGACGTCAAAATAGACAAAACACTAACGTTGGTTGAGAACCTTACTTTGGGATAAAGAACTAAAAACACAGTGAAGCCAGATAGTGTCACCGTCACCAATGATACTATCATTGGTACAAACCTACTAAGGTACTACAAACAAAAAAACTTATTCAAGTGAATTGTAATAAGAATTTATGATTTTTGTTTCAATGTAGAGAAGGTATGTTTTTTCACACTATCATAAATTGAAGCTTTACTAACCTTTAAATTAAACTTTTATTATTTAATGCCATTCTTGTATGTTAATCGTTCAAGAGATTCCAGGATGATTTATATCAATGAGTACACAACAAAGGAAGTTCATAAAAACTTCCATTCCATCTACTTTCTATAATGACCAAGAGATGACAGTGCATAGATTAAGGTCTCAAGATTTTCGTCATTGGAATAAATACATGATTGACATATTTCTCAGAGAGACAAAATAATAGCAATCACTTAGTGTCTTATTAAATAAGATATTAATACAACTTTGAAAACAAGAAATAGTCTGACATCACAGGTGTCATTACCTACACGTACTAATATGATCATTAATTGCTAAAACGTTTCTTTCTTGTGAGGAAATGATTATGCTGACCTTGGCGTCATAATGTACAGTGCTATCAAATCTTTCTTTATCCAGAACCATCATACTCTGTAAAATATATTATTATCTAGCATCATTGTGCAGTATCTGAGATGTCATTACTTGCTCATGATATTGTCATAATGTTGTTAACTAACTGTGTGACCAATGTGCACCAACGAAGATGCTACATGTGTTAGTTTTATAATGAAATAATTGAATTGTCAATCTTTTCCCAGAGTACTGACAATGATAGTATGACAGCTAAATACCTGTTTTTTAAGAATGGAGACGAACTAGATAAAACAGAAAATTTTCAAAATTTCTTCATTTTTATAATAAGGATAATTTTTAATACATTTCGCGTGTTAATCCATAGTCGTGTTCTATTCGTCACATTATAACGCCCCCACGGTTGAAAAGAGGAGCATGTTTGGTGGGACAGAGACTCGATTCCACGATCTTAAGATTGCGAGTCGAGTGCCCCATTCACGTCGCCATGCTGCGCCCTTTCATGCAGGAGTAGAGTAAATTAATCCATGAAATCTCAAGTGTGGTGAAATACATCAAGCGAAAGAGTTCGATCTCCTCAGTCTAAAACTGTAATTAGATCTCAAACCAATCAAAAGATGACGGAGCTATGAGATAAAGTTTGTACTTGAACATTTCAGAGTCATTCTACGGGCCGTTATGCCGCAGCTAAAAATTGGAATGTTAAGAAAATGATTAAAAAATAATGAATAAAAATAAAACTTTTGATAGAAAAAAAAGTGTAACAACTACAATAGAACTAAAGATTGGTGAAGATGTAGCGAACAAAAAAACATAGATAAATCATAAACTAATGTGAGTAAATTATTAACAAAGGTGAGGTGAACTACATCTACATTAAATTAGTTTGTCGTAGTTATTGTCTGGTATACTGCACCCGTAATAAAAGAATTTATGTGCCGATTATCGTTTGGTATACTGGATAGGAGGTGAAGTAGTTTATGTGTCGGTTATTTTCTGCAATATGGTATCCAGCTTAAAGTGTTTGATATGTAAATTATGTAATTCTGTATTGAATCCGATCTGAAATTTCTTATTTGCCGATTATTGTTTGCCGCATGTTACTCAAAGTAAAGTGGTTTACGTGCCGATTTTTTTTTTTTTTTTGTATGTCATATAATACGGTATGTGTGCCAGTTGTCTTGTATATTCCTTTCAAGGTAAAGTGATTTACGTGGAGGTTATTGTTTGCAGCATAACGGTTTTGTTATATCTTAGTGGCAGAGGAAGTGGCTTACAATTTTCGTTATTGATATACCTCGATGACAGATGGTAAAAAGAACATCTTTGATAACAGTACTATTGTTAGGACATCCATTATCATGCTTCTAACAAACTTGGGAAGATCTCTACTCTTTTCCATTGTCTTGCAAACTAAACATATATATATTCATGAGAAGACTGTCATTTTTTCATGAATGGAGCTCAGGTAACCACTTGATATATCAAATGATATATTTTACATATTTAAATAAAAGAACTGCTTGAAAATGTATTAGTGTCGGGGGTGAGGGTACAAAGAAAACAACACACTTTATTGGAAATGGTTGCTTAATTGCTTAACATTGTATGAACATTAACTGAAAACTGGTAAAAGGAAGGTAACTAAACTGTCACTCTTTTTCTTCATAGCATACTAAAACACATTAAAGTAAAAAGCTCGCAAATGTAATTCAAAACGATTATTTTAGTAAAATGTATTATTGTAGTCATTACATTTGAAAAGTTCAACTATAGTGATTACAAACGTATGTTTATTTTCAGTTCATATGTAAAGGTGAAGGCCCGGCATGGCCTAGCGCGTAAGGCGTGCGACTCGTGATCCGAGGGTCGCGGGTTCGCGCCCGCGTCGCGCTAAACATGCTCGCCCTCCCAGCCGTGGGGGTGTATAATGTGACGGTCAATCCCACTATTCGTTGGTAAAAGAGTAGCCCAAGAGTTGGCGGTGGGTGGTGATGACTAGCTGCCTTCCCTCTAGTCTTACACTGCTAAATTAGGGACGGCTAGCACAGATAGCCCTCGAGTAGCTTTGTGCGAAATTCCAAAACAAACAAACAAACAAACAGTAAAGGTGAAATATTCTTGTCATTAGTTTAAAAATTAATAACTTCAAAGATACTATAGATAGAACAGTCCCGTTTTATTAAAGCTTACGAACAACTCATAAAATTTTTTTTCCTTGTCTTAGTATACTTCCAAATGTGTACCGGTTAGTCCTTGAAGGATCTCAAAGTGGTACTCTGTCTCTCTTCAGGCGTTCACCATCTTTGGAGTCATATTTTTTATCGTATCATTTATTCTGTGGCAAAGATTCGCAATACCAAGCATAGGTATGGAATATACCCTCACAGGAAAAAATTCCAACAGGGTTATGTAAGGGAAACGTGGGGACAATCTTATTGATTCATCTATACTAATCCATTTGTTTGAGAATATGATTTTCAGGAACTATTTTCTCGCAATACCCCTGCAATGGATCTGCAACAACAAAAAAGGAAAATTAATTTCACGAGTTGTTTATGAAAATGAATAGAACCAGAGTGTAACCTGTATAATATTTTTGAAGTTTTTGAAACGGGTCAGATAATTTATGGACATCCTGTATTACACTGTCCATGGTATTGGTGATAGTCCTTGAATGTGCAAGCGAGGAACGAAGGTTTTAATTGGATGTCATAAAGTTACTCTGTTTTGAACAATGAAGTTTAGTTGTTTTAGAAATAACAATATTCAGATCGCATAGCTATCATTCTACGATAGAATTAATAGGAAATTAAACTCTTTGTTTCTTAATCATAAATATCTTCCATGAAGAAGTCGTTAGAACTTTGGCGTTCGAAGTCACTACATTGTTGCCCTCGAAACAACAATTACACAACACAACAATTATCTAATATTATAGAAACGTCATGTTGCTAAGAGTAAACCCTTAGAAACAAGTACAATTAACCTTAATCGTTCTGTGGTGAAAAGAGTCAAAGCGATAGTAAAGTATTCCTTTTTGAAAAAATGTCTTGGTGTTGCAGAAGATTTCTTGACCATCTTACTGATATTTATCCACGCCCTTTACTAGTCACATCGATTGTTGTTATAGTTTACCGCTGTATATTCGACATTGATAACATAATTTCATTTTATCTGAAGTGGGTAGAAAAATATCCAATCATGGTGAATATATACCTGGCTGCTGTGTGTGGCCTGGGAACCGTTTTACCGTCAATACATTCAAAAGTAATAAGATTCCGTTGCGCAAAACGATTGCCGAAAGTCCTGAAGCTTTTGGCTTTATTTATTATAGTAGGGATTATCTTTGACACAGTTGCGTTTGATATATTGTGTTTGCCCTGTAAGTGGAAAATGACTATAGAGCACAACAACAACAACAACAACAACAACAACAACTGGAAACTGAACATTTTTCTCACCCCAATCATGGATAGCGACTCGAAGGTCGGGTAAGTTTAAGACTTGATGAAACGTATTTTTATACTTTTTAAAGTAATAAATTAACTTCATTATGTCATGTAAAAAGTGTTTTGTCCATGAAAGGTAAGTGGAATTAAAACAATAAAGATGATACTGTGCTCCTTTATTGAACTCAGTACTTGCACTGACTAAGAGAGTAATACGGAAGAGAAAAGGCGTTGGAAAGTTAAACTCTTATATATTTCTGAAAATTATTTAATAACAATATTATCATTTGTAGTAACCTAGGTTAAATCCCAAAGGAATAGCCATATTTTTTAAGGTTGGTAAATAACAAAGGGTAAAAGTTTTATATTCGAATTTAGTACTGTAAACTGTACAATAACGTTAAATTAGGCTTAATACGTATAAGAATAGGATTAGCTACAAATTATACTTTTCAACTTGTAAATCAAACAGGTTAAGTATGTTGCTTTATTAAATGCACTCTATGTGAAGACTATTTTATTCTCTCTTCATATTTTAAAGATTGACTTGTTTACTTGAACTTCGATCCATTAGTTTAAAGTCGGGTTACAGAGGCAAGTAGGTTGTGTTGAATCTGTCTAAATACATTATATTATCGTTTGTTTTTGTTTTGTTTTTTGAATTTCGCGCAAAGCTACTCAAGGGCTATCTGCGCTAGCCGTCCCTAATGTAACAGTGTAAGACTAGAGGGAAGGCAGCTAGTCATCACTCCCCCCACCGCCAACTCTTGGGCTACTCTTTTACAAACGAATAGTGGGATTGACCGTCACATTATAACGCCCCCACGGCTGAAAGGGCGAGCATGTTTGGTGCGACGGGGATTCGAACCCGCGACCCTCGGATTACGAGTCGAACGCCTTAACGCGCTTGGCAACGCCGGGCCACATTGTATTATTAGTATTAGGCTTACCATACGATCGGGATTGAGGGGTCTGACCCGGTGTCCTGTCTGGTTTACTAATTTGTCCTGATTGACACTGAATTGTCTCAGAATGTCGCGGTTTTTGATGAAAAGGCATTATCTCCAAAAAAACAAAGGTTAACACTCCTACGAAAAGACGTTTCTAGTCCTGATTTTTCCAAGCCCGTGCCCCTGGCTGTGGTTTCGCTAGATAGTAGATAGGGACAGTGGGAATCTCGTTAATCCATTCATTAATGGATTTAAATGGCAATTTCATTTAAATACAAAATTATTAGCCTAATATCAATAACCTTTCAAGTTGCTCTAGGGCCTATTAGTTCCCATTTTCGTAGGAGTGTTAAACGGAAAATGTTAAAATCTGCATAGAGTCCTGACTTGATGTTGACATAAAATAATTTTTAAGTTTTCGTTTTATTAGTTGATGGGTAGAGAGAGCCATAGTGCTGTAGTATGCAAATTTTCAAAGGTATTGCATCAGACGAAATTCACAGATAGCTGATACAGTACCTGTTCAAGTACAATGATTCATCAATGGATTGCTGTTGGGGGTACGGTAGAGTAAAACAGGCGAGCGGCAGCATATGCAAAGCTTTCATTGAGCAAATGTTTTTGCTTTGTGATTGCTTTACTTATTACAGTATTTATTATTTTAGTCATATGGTACATGCTAAATTATTTTTATTTTATTTTAGAAATTAATCGTAGTCATAATGTCCAAAGTTGGTAAAAGAAAGTGCACATTCAACATTGAATTGCAAGAAGAATATCAATTCTCGAAAAAAAAAATTGTGGGAAGGAGGACAGAATAAAATGTTTGCAGTGTTCGTCTGTGTTCTCTGTTTCACATGGTGGCTGTTCAGACATAAAAGATTATTTAAAAAGTACTAAACATGTAGCTAATCTTTCGGTAGCTGCTCAAAGTTTAAGCAATCCATGACATAAGCTTTAAAATGGCTGATTGCTCTTCCAAACTGATAGCAAAGTTATTTGAACCAAAGTTCAGTTCTGCCAGGCCAAAGAATGAGGTTATTATTTTGAATGAAATTGTTGTTTAGCAGTAGAGGAATTGAAGAGAGACTTAATGAAGGTCCAGTTTGTTTCACTTACAGCAGATGCTTCAAACAAAAAATATGCCAAAATTATACCTGTCATGGTGTGGCATTTTTTACTAGAGGAAAGAGTGAAAATGAAACTTTCAGACTTTCAGTTGGTTTCTGCAGTGATATCAGAAATTTTGACAAGTTGCTTGGTTTCCACTTTAAAAAACAATTTATAAAAAAAATGTTGTTTTTTGGGGTGACATGTGTAATACAAATTATGGTGGTGTAAAGATAAAGGGAAGAAAACAATGTATATAGTCAATTGAAGAAGGAATTTGGCAAAAATATTGTGGGTGTTGGTTGTGGTGCTCATATTGTGCATAACTGTCTCCAAACTGCAGTTGATGCCCTTCCTATTGAAGTGGAAAGCTTGGTGGTCACAATTTACAAGTATTTCTATATACAGGGTGAGCCAAAAGTAGGTGGACAGTAAAAAAACCTTTATTTAGAGATCACGTATACGTACAACTATATGTAATAAGACAATTATATTAATGAAAATAAAATATTATTTATTAACGCAAATGGTCAAATTGATTTCCTTCTTGATTTACACAGCTTTGAAGTCTACCTCTTACGCTTCGACAAACATTTTTGCACAAGTCACTCTGGGCATTAATTTCTTGAAATGCATCTCTTATGTAATTTTTTAAATCACCGACACTTCTTGGTTTTTGACTATAAACTTTTTCCTTGAGTACTCCCCAAAAGAAAAAATCCATAGGGGTCAAGTCCGGTGAACGTGCCGGCCAATCGATTGGACCTCTTCGACCAATTCATTTCAATGGAAATGTTTCATCAAGATACTCACGAACTCCTTTGGAATAATGTGGAGGGGCCCCATCTTGTTGAAAATAAAAGTCATGTAAATTAGGTTGTTGCTGTAACTGGGGAACATCTTGATTTCTTAGAATTTCGAGATACTTATCTCCTGTAATTGTTCCATCCAAAAAAAATGGTCCATAAACACCAGAACTTGAAATACCACCCCAAACATTGACACCAGGCTGATTTAGCTGTTGTTCTAATGTTAAATGCATGTTCTCACTATACCAGTAAACACAATTATGTCTATTGACATGACCGGATAATTTAAAAGAAGCTTCATCACTCCACACAATGTTATCTAAAATTCCTGGTTTTTTTTCAATCTTGTTCAGCATAATTTCACTAAATTGCAGTCGCCTGTCTGGATCATCCTCCAATAAGCCATGAATTAGTTGTGGTCGATAGGGTTTCAACCCAATTTGCGTTATAATTCGCCTAATAGAGGTTTGTGGTATGTTCAATTCCATAGAAGCTCATCTGGTGGATTTTTTTGGGCTTTGAACAAATGCATCGGCAACACGTTGGTTATTATTCTCTGTACAGACTGTTTTGGGTCGACCAGTTTTAGCAGCATTAAGGATTGAGCCAGTGGCGTCGAATTTGTTACGGATACGGTAAATGGTTTGTCTTTTTGGAGCTGTAGTATCAAATGTTTCAACCCACTTTCTCCTTACGGTTTCAGTATTTTGAGATTTCCAATACTCTTTTAACACCCATATTCTTTTATCTGTATTTAAAGTATTTGACATTATGGGTTCTATTAATAATCTAAAAAAAAAAAAACAGATTAAATTAAAACAAATGTAATTATACAATTGTAACTATATAACACAAATAATATAGTTGCAACATAGTTATAATATACAATTGCATTAATATAACCGATACATAAACCTATTCCAAATGCTGTCCACCCACTTTTGGCTCACCCTGTATACACTGTGTGTGTTACACACCTAAAAGAATTCTGAGTTTGTAGAAATTGCATACAAGAAGGTGCTTCTTGTGGAAATATGTGATTTCTGTCTTTATTACCAGCTGTTGAAAGAATTCTTCAGATTTATGGACTGAAGTCATATTTTTGTTCACAAGAACAGTGTCCATTGTTAATAAAAAGATTTTTGAGAGTAAATATGGAGAAATGTATCTATTTGTTCATGGACAACTAGGCTTATTCAACAAAGTGATTTTTGCCATGGAGAAAACAAAAGCAACTGCAAGTGATATTGCTGCAGAACTTAAGTTTAAAACCAACCTGAAAGAATGATGAGATAATACCTTCATTCCCCTTGGTGCAAAAAAAAACAAAACAAAAATGGTATGCTAGAGGAAGAGGGAGGTTACCAAGTAGACTTGATTAGGAAGGAATTTACCAGTTTTTTTATTATTGCTGCCTGTCTTATATTGAGCTGTGGGAAAACAATTTTGGTAGTGGGGACTACTTTGTTTGGATAAAAAACAGTATTTTTGCGTGGCCTGACTTAGAATCAGCTGCTGAAAAAAATTAATGAAATGCTTGAAAATGCTGCAATCAATGTTGATGATCTGTTTGATGAAGTTGTTCTTGTTAAATCCTTCTGGTCATCAAAATGTGACGAGTGGAAAGCAAAAGAAATAGGTTGTGAAAAAAAATGGGTAGAGCTTTTCAACCACTTCAAATTTAAAGTATTTTTGTACCTGATCTCAGGCAAGTTATGGCATACATTTTGTGTTTAGCAGGTACTTCAACCCCTGTTGAAAGAGTATTTTCTGTGATGAATAGCATTTGGTCTCGCGAAAGAGGTCTGATGAATGAATCAACAGTGAAAGGACTGTTGCACTGCAAACTCAGTATTGACTTTAGTTGCAGTGAGTTCTTTGAAAAATAAAAACTAATAAAGATTTTTTGAAGAAAATTCATTCAAGTGAAAAAATATGAATGGTCACAAAAATGTGTTTTGTGAAAAATTAATGAAATTTTGATGTTCCTTGCCTTGCTGAATTTAAATAAATGTTAGAGACATAAACTACCAGTGTTTTGTTTTTTTTGTGGCAACATTAAAGCTTAAGGGGAGTTAGGTTGTGAAAGCACTTCTTTATTATACCAGTGCAGGTACCTGTAATAAAAATTAAAAACTGTCCCGGTTTGAGGCTTCGAAATTATGGTAAGCCTATGTATGGAATATGCATCGAACTGAAAGTAAAGAATAATTATTGTCACTTTTTGAAGTATTTCTGAGTTATACATGATTAAATGTAAACTTCATTACTTTAGTGTGAAAACAAAGTAGTGATGAAAATACTAAAAGTTTCTCAAATCTTGGGCTTTACACTAAGAGTGGCCCCAGCATGACCAGGTGGTTAAGGCACTTGACTTGTAATCTGAGGGTTGTGGGTTCGAATCCTCATTGTGCCAATATGCTAGCCCTTTCAGCTGTGGGGGCATTATAATGTGAATCTCAATCCAACTATTCGTTGGTAAAAGAGTAGTCCAAGGGTTGGCAGTGGGTGGTGATGATGAGCTGCCTTCCCTCTTGTCTTACACTGTTAAATTAGGGACGGCTAGCGCAGATAACCCTCATGTAGCTTTGTGCAAAATTCAAAACTAGCCAAACCAAACACTAAGAGTGTTAACAATAGGCTACTGATGTAATTTAGTATTAAGTATGTACATTCAGGTCATAAATGTAATGGTTAAGACTAGTGTAGAAATTAAACGTTCACAGTTTTTTTGGTGTAATAGGCATGACTTCCTTAATCCAGCAAAATGAGAAATATAATTCTTTCTCCATTCATTCAGCACATGTATATCATTTTGATATTCATTTCACACCACTTTTCCTCTATTTCCCCCACCTTTGTGTTGCAGACGGACACCATGATGGATGCAGTGAATGGGTTTTTAGTTGGGAATTCGGGACTAATATGTACGTTTAAGGAAAGTTAGTAGTGAAAATTTATAGTATGTGTATAGAGGTTGCAAGTTACGGGAAAAGTGGAGATTATTCTGAGACAATAGATAAAAAGGTAAAGCATGGGAAATGATGGCAGGATTGGTAGGGAAGCTTAAACTTTTACATTTAAGAATTACATCATATAACAATGAATTTCAGGAAGTCAGGAGTACTGTTAGGGCCAAAGTCGTAAATTTAATTGTGATGAGCCCTTTTTTACTGAGTAACATATTTCAGCCCTTGGCTTATGTAGATGAACTATTAAACATGAAGGAAACAAAAGCAGAAGGATATGGATGATGAACTCAAGGTAGTTATAGGTGATTCCTTGACAAGGTATGTGGATACGATATCCTGTATGGTATATAGGGAGAAGCAAATTAGATCATGCTTACCCAGGTGCATAGGTAAAGGACATAGCTGACCAAGCAGGAGAAGTAATAAAGGGGGCTAGTAGAGATGCAGTGTTTGTCGTGTATGTAAAGACTAAAAGGTAGATTAGAGGACCTAGTTAATATGTACAAGAGACTAATAAAGACATTTAAAGAGAAAGGTCGTGACTTAATTTTGTGAGGCATATGGCCAAGAATTAATTGCAGGATGAAGTTATAAGTAGGTCACTGTGGCTGAATGCTAAGATGAACAGATTGACTTGTTGGACTTGTGGCATCAGTTCAATGGGAGAAAGGACTTTTTTGGATGGGTAATTACATTTATATAGGATAGGTATATCAGCTTGTTTGTTAAGAGCTGATAACTCAGGTGTAGGGGAAGATTTAAACTAAGACTAGAGAGTGGTGAGGGCAGAATAAACTAAATTCAAAAGAGGTAGAGAAATATTAAGCTTATGAAACAAGTTTTAAAGTTATTTTGAGGTTAGGTTTAATAATTATTATTGTAATGCTAGAAGTATTTATACGAATGAAATAGTACTGTCTGTTGAATATCACTGCACAACAAAGTTTTTGCTTCTTGAACACTGTTGGGTGTTCGTTATAGATTTTTGGCTGCTGATCACTAAAATCACTTCCAAGATTGCCCATCACGTCCAATTTCATCGAAATCTTCAGTTTCATTAGGACATTGTTACAATAAAAAAATGATATCAGGGCAACTAGAAACCATCAATGCTTGCTGACTACTGTTGGACACTGCGACGTGATGCACCAGACATTGAAAACAAACAAAAATCAGGAGCAAAGCACTTTTAACTATGTTGAACTTAATAGCGTAATAGAAACATAAACGCAATACATTGTTGCCAGTAAACAGTTAACTGCCTATTTCTTAGAGTTCTTACGTGATGAAGCAAAACCAAAACTTTATTTGTGCATACCCACCATGTACCTGTCACAATCAGCAAAAACTTTTCAGGAAGCAACACTTTTCAAAAATATTGTTGTGCAGTGATATCTGTATAGCTACTTTGCACAGTGTGGCATGGAAGGTCATTAGGCTCATGGGGAGATAAATGCAAATTTACTGCTTTGCAGTTTTTATGGAAATTTTGAATTTTTTTTACCACTACCTCACACCCTATAGATGGATCTTTACAAAAGTTGGTAAGGAGGTTCATTGGGTCCATGAGTAAATACATATAAAATTTCAGCTTTGCAGTTTTTATGGTTGTGTTATCACTTGTTGCCACTACTTCCCCAGCTGTTGATGGATTTTCACAAAATTTGTCATGAAAATTTGATGGGTCCATGGGAAGATGCATACAGAATTTCAGTTTTGCAGTTTTCATTGGCCTTATTGTGTTTTTGAAAACTACCTCATTTCCTTTAGGTGGTTTTTTAACAAATATAAAGATTTTTAGATATTGGTCAGGATGACTTTGTTCACCAATTTGTCAAAGGACTTTCCAGAAACAATGGTATTTTAAATTTGCTCTTAACTTCAAATATATAAATTGTTGAGAGGGTGGAAATTTGGGAAAATCATGGTTCAAGTGATAATTTCTCTGTTAGGTTCAATGTTTTGCTACAAATATAGATAAGGAATAATGATATTTTTGTTATAGTTTCAAAACATAAATTTGAAAAGAAGGGATGTGACAAGAATTATTTGCTGTGAATTGGGCAACTGAATTATTGTGAGAGAATGATCAAATATGAAAAACATTTGAATATTTATTATAGAATGAAAAGTGTGGCTACAAGTAAATATGTTAGGTAAGAATGTGATAATAGATAAAAATAAAGAAAATCATAAATTTAAGTTTTTTAATTGACTGGTATGGCAGGAAATATGAAAGATTGAGAAAGTTGCTAAAGCAGGAAATTAGGACGTAAAAGAGGATGTATAAAAAAATCTTGTCTGAAAACATAAAAATTAACAAGTAATGATTTTTTAAATATTGTAAGAGGATGCAACAGGTTGGGATGGGGTGGGATCCATGAGAGAAGATAAATGAATGCTTGTGCCTGTTCATTATGAGATTTTATTTTGTTAAATTCTGCAATTTTCTTAGTTTTTACTAATTAATATTGGGAAGCAGGATGACTGAACTTATTCTGTGCTTATTAAGAAAAAAAAAGTTGAATTTATGAAAATAAGTTTCATGTGACAGATATATCCCCAACAGTTTTGAAGGAGGTTAAGGATATGTGAGCTGCTTACTACTATTTTTTGTAAGTCCAAGAATAGTTGGCAGGTGCCAAAGGATTGGAAGTTAGCTGATGTCACTTCCCTTTTCAAGAGAGGTGATATAAAATTATTCCAGTAATTATAGGCTGATTAGTTGCAATCACTTTTGGAAAAAAAAATTTCAAAAGCCAGATAACAGTGTTCTATAAAGTCATTTAACAAAGTTCAAAATTTTTTGGGTAGTTAACATGGTTTCAGTGAAGGAAAAATTTGCCTTGCAAATCTTTTGACATTTTTGAAAAGTTTACTGTTTATGTAAATTTGGTATAACTGGATTTTCAGAAATTATTTGACAAGGTGCCATGTAAAAGGCTTTCAAAAATGTGTCAGTTGTAGGAGATTAGTTAACAAATAAGATGGGAGAGAGTTGTTATAAGTGAAGTTTAGTCCAACTGATAAGTTTACAAGTATAGTACCACAGGGCTCAGTCCTAAAACCTTATCTTTATTTTGATTTACATTAATGACAGAGATAAAGGAATAAATTAAGTAACTTATAGATTATTCCTTTATCTCTGTCACTGATGTACTTAAACTTGAAAATGACATTAAGGTCATAGGTGTCACTAGATGTGAGAGGATGCTGCTGATTTACTAATGGATTTAGATCATTTATTCTGTTGGGCAAGTAATGGGCACATGAGTTTTAATTATAATAAATGAAAGTTAATGCATATAGGTTAGCAAAATTTTAATTATAAGTAAAATTTGGATGGAAATAACTTTCACAGTGTTATCAAAGAAAGGAATTTTAGAGTTAAAGTTGGTCTGTCTAAAGGCATTCAGCATTGTGCTGTTGCTTGTGGCTGAGCACATAAGATTTTAGGTGGTTATACAGAGGTACTGAATAGGAAACTAAAGTGTTATAATTTCATTATACAGGTCACTGGTTAGGCCACATTTTGAATACTGTGTTCAGTCTTGGGCTTATATCCTCAGGAAAGGCATTGGATTGTTGCAAAGGGTACATTGAAGGGAAATTATAATGATACCTGGGATGGAGTGTTTAAATTTTTTTTAAATTGTTTGTTCTTGAAAAAAGAAAAGTTAGGGGAGATTAGATTGAGCTGTTTATGATTTTAAAGGGAATTGACAATGTGGATGCATAATTTTTTAAATTATTTAACACCAGAATAGTATCACTAGGATACATAAATTTTAGCAGGGTAGGAGTAACAGTCAGTTGAGACAGCTTTATTTTTCTAACTGGTATTGACATATAGAATGGGTTAACTTCAAATATTGTGGAGACAGTAATTTTAAGAAATTTAAGAGAAAGCTTGGTAATTATATGAATGACAAGCATTGTCTAATTTTTTTTAATGTTAGTTATTTAAAAGTTTTAGATTAGTTTAAAGGTTAGAGATCCAAGATGGATCAATAGGTCTCATATTTTCCAGGCCTGGTATGTCCAGATAGTTAGGGCACTTGACTCATAATGTGAAGGTCTTGAGTTTTAATCCCCATCATATCAGACATGTCCACCTTTTCAATCATGGGGGCTTCATAATTTGACAGTCATTCCAACTATGAACTAAAGACAACGAACTAAATAAATATGTGGAAACGATAAAATAATTTTTACAGAAAATTATGTTCCACAAAGATCATGTTGATATACATACCTTTTATGTTTTATTATAGTTTTGAAAACAGTTTTATACAAATTACTGAGTTGTTGGTATCAATACCAGATTAATAATGTATTCAACTTTTTACAAACATTACAGAGATGGCTTTTTAAAACCTTGGATTCAGTATTTTACTGCTTCTTGTTCTGAATGTAAGAACTGTAAACAAAAATCTTTATTAAGAGAAGCAAGCACAATTGAAAACGACCTGAGAAACCTGACAATCTTCTGTTGGGTAATTATGGTATTGGCAGTGTTAGGATTTTGTTTTCTACAATGGATATCAATGGTGAGATTTTAACTTGAACTGTCTAATATGTATTATTTACCGAGAAACTATTTGCTAAGTTACAATTAAACAACAACAAAATATGAAGTGCTATTATAAGAAAATCACAAGAGTTTGATTGCCTAAATAGGATATTTAATTTCGCTCATAAATTCTGTGGTGTCATTTAGGACAGTCTGCAAGTCAGGTGCAACATTATAATTAATCTTTGTTGACAAATAAATATTTATATTTGTGTGGTAAATTAATGGTTGTTTTATAATACTTTATATTATTCAATTTCTGTAGTTCATATTGGGGTATAAAGAACATTTCATTATCAGTAATAAACGATCTTGTAACACCAGATATGTTATTTTTTTAATTGAATGCAGCTTTTTCATGAATATTCCAATAAAACACAAACTGTAACTGAAAGCGCAAGGCTCTAGTTGGTTTAAATAATAAATTACAATTAAATAAAAATAACAAATTTGGTGTAATAAGGTTATTTATGACCTATTTATTTGTTATTTATTGCCAGATTTCGATACATGTGATGGGCAGAGCACAGATAGTACATTGGGTAACTTAGTGCTTAACTTAAACAATGTTCTCATAAAATATATAATTGAAATATATATATATTTTTTTAAAGAATTTTTGTATTTATCAAGGAGCAAAAAATAAGTTTTTGGAACATTAAAAACTTTTGTTTGAATATAAACATGGTAAGGAAACTTCAGTGTATTTTATTGTTATATCAAAATTGTTTCATAATATTAATTTTACTTTATCTTTTACATCTTTGCAGTGTAAATGATGTATTTTATATTGATTTATGTTTTACAATAAGTCATGTAAGCCCCATGTTGCTTCATTGGTAAACTTCAGGGCTTAGAACAGTAACATTTTGGGTTTTATTCCCAAAGCTGTCATAATGTAGATAGTACAATATGTAGCTCTATTCTGAAACTCATATAATATTTAAAATGTAATCAGAGTACTTTGTATTAATCATTACAAAATAAGATTATGATTTAACAGAGGAGCATTATAATTAAACAAAAATAAATAACTGAAAACTATTCATTCAGAATACCTCAATTTTCTGTAAGTTTCTATTGCTACTGTTATGGGTATATTCTAAAATTGATTATTTTCTATTTTATTATGAGGACACGCCACAAGTGTTTTCAGTTGCATATGAAAAAACGTATTCATGTAAAATCAAGCAAAGCCAAAGTTCCACGGTGGACGGTGATTCAAGTTCAACGTTTATCTTTAGTTACAGATGCCATGCAAGGTACAGATATATTCTTAGGGCAAAAATAAATTCACTTAATTACAGCACTGATACAGTCAAAAAAATTATTTTTGATTTTTTTAAAACACTTTTCCAGACAAATAAGTCATTCAATGTACACTTTAATAACAGTAGTGAAAACGATAAGTTAAATTTTATGTCTGATGAAACTTTTTTCTTTTATGTGTATCAACATAGATACTAAAAGTATGCACTGTGGAAGAAATCTGTACAAGTGAAACTTCCTTCTGTGTTGCTTCCAGAGAAGCATTGATTAAACATCTTTGTGACGTATAAGTTTTGAAAGTTTAAACCAGAAATACCAAAATAAACAAAGCTTTTCTGAATATCCACTGTTAAAAAGAAACATACAAACAAGTGTATGAGAAGAGACGGCTTGGTTTTAGAAATTTGAAACTGTTAGAATTGTACTTATTTCAGCCTAAATTTTTAAGACTACTAGTGGGTCTGTTTCGTCAGGTTGGACACAGCAGATAGCCTGATGTGGCTTTACTATAAGAAAAACACACACAAGCACAAAGACAGTTCATTAGTAGTGTCGCTTCAATAAAGAAGTCATAGTATGACTTTCTACTAAATCAACAAAACATGAAAATAAACTGTAAAGAACTGGAGGCTTATATCTGGTAATAAGTGTCATAGGTTGCAAATTAGTACCCCATGTTTTAGTGTTGGTACTTTGATATATTCAGGCCCAGCATAGCCATGTGATTAGACAGCTCAATACTTAATCTGAGGGTTGTGGGTTTGAAACCCCATTACACTGAAAATGATTGCCCTTTCAGCTGTGGGGGGCATTATGATGTTACATTCAATCCCATTATTTATTGGGAAAAGAGTAGTTCAAGAGTTTGTGGTTGTTGGTGGTGATGTAGCTGCTTTCCCTCTGGCCTTTCACTGTTAAATTAGGGATGGCAAACTCAGATGTACCTCGTGTAGCTTTGCACAAAATTCAAAACAAAGAAAAAAATTAATATATTCTAATGGGTGAAGTGAAATGTCCAAATAGTTGGTGGCTGGATTTATTCTTAGTCATTGTGTCATTTAAAAACATGCTATACTTGGTATATAGTTTAGTCTACCCTTATGTAAGATGCATACCAGCTAATAGATCAGTTTATTCCCAAGATTGCAGATGATCTCAAGTTGTATGGCAGTTTACACAAACCCAGTAACATGCTACTTTCCTAAAAGAACAAATCATGATGGCTTTGTAATTAAAAAATCCTATAGTATGTGTAAATATATGCTAAACTTAAGATTATTTGAAGAGGCACATTCATCAAAGCTATGATTGTTCATTAACTGCTGTTGCCTAGAGAATCAACGTTGGGTCTATTGTCTGGAGTTTTTGTCATTAGGAACATCATTATTATCAAAGATATTTCTTTCAGTAGGTTTATTTCTGTTCTGTTTGTTTTCTTTAAGGTACATTTATTACTGTCTACAGTTAATGCATCACTAACCCTCAAAATTTACAGATTAACATTTTAACACCTGTTGCATGAGCTAGCATGCCATCTTGATAAGGATCCAAAATAAGAGTTATTCCAAAATGGTTGGGCTGATTTGGTTAAACAAAATAATGAAATTTGGCACCATTTCAAAGTCTAGGTTACAGAAACTAACCCACAATCTAACCCAAGGCATAAAAAAAAACTAACATGAAGAAGTTATCTTGTAAATGTAAAATAAAATGATGTAGATGTGATGATGAGGAAGAATTTATTCAAAAATATTCCAATTGATATGACATACAAGCTGAATTACAGAGGCATCAACTAATTATTGCATTGACAGTGAAACATAACACAGTGAACACAATTGTATTGTTATCTTCAAAAAGAGAGGTTGGGGTCATTAGTTTCAACATTGTGTCAAACTAACAGCACAATAAAATCCAAAGATTTAGTGTTAAAGTTGAAGGAGATGCATGATGCATTACAAGATGATTTAAAAATACCATGTCTGCAATGAAGAGTAGATATAAGAAGGATGGTGTGATGCCCATTATGGTATTGTCACAGTATAACCGATATATAATTCATCATCAGGTCATATTTTCAAGGATATTTATTTCTTTGCTTGTTTTTCAGTTCAGAAGCTGTTTTGAGCTTTATTCACAAAGATATATTAAAATAGCTTTAAATAACCAGTTTTCAGAATGGCCCTCCATTCTAGGCTCAGTGTTGAAAAATTCTGAACTGGTGTAGTTCAGAGGTTTTAAGCAAGAAATATAGTTACACTACACTTACATATACTGAATTCTGTGTTAAATGAGTTAAACAGTTATGTATGACTCAATTTTATACTCCTAGTTTCAAACAGCATGAAAAGTTCAAGTTACACATGATACAAATTAAACTGACCATATTGATTAACTACTAAAGAGCTGATAATGGCTGTTGTTAATTACTTGTATATTATAAACATGACCAAATTAGTGTTATGTGTATTAATCATACTGTGAGAAAGAAATATTTATCTTTGTATTGTTTATAATGTTGAAGCTCATACCTTTCACCCACATGTCTTTCTACCTTTATTTTGTTGTTTAGCACAAACATAACTTAATCTGATAGGCATAGTCTTCATGACAGGAACTTTCTTGAATGTATAAGAAACAATTTTGTTATATAAAAAGAAAAGTAGTTCATAGCTGGTGAGTCTCTCTTAGTCAGTTAGTGTTCAGTTAGAGACAGGTGTTTTGTGTTTATATGCTAGAGTAACCCTGTAAGTGGCTAGACCGTCTGTGAATGTGCTGTGCAGTTACTTAGTTAAGTTTTATATTAGGTAAAAGAAATAAAATGCTGAATATTCAGTAAAATTGGGAAAAAAAAACAAGACAAGGAAATGGAATTACTGTTTATTGTTCAACAACATCAATTGCTATACAGAGAATTTTGTTTGTTTGTTTGGGAATTTCGCACAAAGCTACTCGAGGGCTATCTGTGTAGACTAGCAGTGTAAGACTAGAGGAAATGCAGCTAGTCATCACCACCCACCGCCAACTCTTGGGCTACTCTTTTACCAACGAATAGTGGGATTGACCATCACATTATACACCCCCACGGCTGGGAGGGCGAGCATGTTTTGCGCGACGCGGGCGCGAATGCGCGACCCTTGGATTACGAGTCGCACTCCTTACGCGCTTGGCTATGCCAGGCCCAGATATGAGCTAACTACTCAGATGTTTGCTCTCCTTGGTAATGGTAATTTGAAAAGATATTTTGTTCAGACTGATATGTAAAGTCATTGTACCTGCAGTAGTTATTCAGTGAACATAGGTTTAGCTTTTACAGCGTATTCATATAACATTATACATTTTCCACCTTTTATCAGCAATATTGGAAATAAAACTGTTCATAATATTAATGAAGAGTATAAACTTTTCTTTTCATTGTTCAATCCCACATAAAAATAAGTTCCTTTTAAATAAATTTATTTTTCGTTCATGCATGGAACCTTGTTAATTTTTTACAAGAACATATCTGTTGTGTATGTCTATTAAACAGTGTTACATAGAAAAAAGGCTTAGATAGAATCGTTGTAGGGTTATAATTTAAAAAAGATTCTAAATCACGTACCAATTGTGTGGAGCATGTTATCAATAATATTGTTAGAAGAAATATTGATGAAGCGATTCCAGAAACAGTTGTAAAATGGAAAACGGATATTAAAATGATAAAAATCAGATTTTATAAATTAAAAGAGCTCAGAAAAGTAATAAACATAAGTTCGAAAAATGTTAAAGTAAAAATAGTAATTTAATAATAATAATGATCAGGGAAATATGTGTAAGTAGTGTGAAGTTAACAAGGGTGGCAAAAAGATATTAACGAAAGCTATAATCATTGAAAAAGAAAAACGTTCATTAATTCCGTGTGGTTAATCCAAGGTTAGGGCGCTTGACTCCCAGTCTGAGGAGCACAGTTTAAAATCCCCAAAACACAAAACATCCTCGCCGTTTGAGTCGTGAAACGTTATAACGTGGCTTTCAATTCCATTATTTGTTTGTAAAAGAGTAGTTCAAGAGTTGTCGATGGGTGGTAATGACTAGCTGCCTTCCCTTTAGTTTTACACTGATAAATTAGAAACGGATACGAGAAATAATCCTCGGGTAGTTTCACGCAAAATTCTAAACAAACAAACTGTTTAGTAGTACGATATGTATCTGTACTTACAACTCTAGAGACCAGGTTTCGATACCCGTGGTGGGCAAAATTGATAGCCCATTGTGTAACTTTGTGCCTAATTTAAACAAACAAACTGTAAAGGTCTGTTCCGAATAATATGGATTCAATGTTAAAGTTAAAGTTGATTACTATTGAGTGTCACTTTATTTGGTGTATTTATTGGTGTGCATTGATAAAAAAGTCATGATATTTAATCAAAACACCTTAGATGTGAAAAAAATGCAGCTAAAAGAAGGATCCAGTGTGTGACATAAAGAACTAAAATCAAAATTGGCGGCCAAACTGTAGCTATATTTAGATCATTGATAAGAATTTTAGAACAAACAATGATTCATTAGTTAGTTGAACTACGTATTTTATTTTACCCACCAACATGCCCAAAGTTGAATGAAAAATCTTTACACACAATTTTTTCCACCACTGTGCACTTGTTAGTACTCACGTGGTCTCTCGTTTTCTTTCTCAAGTCAGTATTCTTGATAAATGCAGACTAACACAAGTCAGGTTTCAACCAAAATGATGTGTATGCATCGTTGTTGTGATCTGCAGTCAGACATAAGACTTAATCTAAGAGCTCAAACGTTTCTCAAAGATTTGAGTCAGAATCATAATGTTGCAGCTATTTTTTTGCAGACTATCGTATGTATTTCTCACATCTATTCTTTATGACAGACGATCTTGACTAGTAACTCGTAACGTCAGGATAGCTAATTAGAATTCAGAAAATGCATTTGCTACTGACTGACATTCACACCATAATCCATTCCTGTCACCTTACGATCACGTGTATGAAAAGTAATTACTTGCATTTGTATATATGTTGACTGGTCCAACTTTTTTGCATGATAGAGTGGGGTGCTCCAGCTAATGTAATGTATCTACGCTGATATACCTCCTTTCCATAGCAGATCTCCTGGGAGTCATCCAGCAGGAGATTGAATGATTGTGGCTCCCAAGCCAACTAGTATATTTTCTGGCTTGTCCAACTCCTTTACGAAACTAGTTCTCCCACGAACTAACCAGCAGGATTGGGGTTTCACATAAATTTATATTTTTTCTGTTATATCATAAAGAAAGAAGGATGTACAGAATAGGAAAGAATGGAAGATACACATGAAGATCAAATTTTGTTATCGAGACAAATGGTAAATGTATCTAGATCATATAATTACTAGAACACTAGAGAAATGAGGTAATACACAGAGAAGGATCTTGTGAGGAGGAGATAATAGATCTGTGACCGTTTTGAAATTATCTGAACAGGATGTTCATTCTGAAAACCGGTGCTTTAAAGCTATTTTAATATATTTTGATGAATGAAGTTTGGAGCGGCTTCTGAACCGAAAAGGAAATAAATAACTAAGCATCAATAAAGATATGACATGATGATGAAATCTATATCGGTTATACTGTGATGGTACCCTAGTGGACATCATACCATCCTTCTTATATATACTCTTCATTGCAGAAATGGTATTTTTTAAAGTCATCTTGTAATGCATTATGCATCTTCTACGACTTGAACACCGAATCATTTAGTTTTATTGTGCTGTTAGTTTGACACAATATTGGAACTAATGACCCCAACCTCTCATTTTGAATATAAATACACAATTGTGCTCATTGTTTAATGTTTTGCTGTCAGTGTAATTATGCATTCTCAAGATGACTGGTAGGGGTATTGAAACTTTAATTAAAATAGAACAGAGAACAAAGTTTCGACCTTAGGTCATTTTCAGGTTAACAAAGAGAGTTTGCAACTGACTGTTGCCAGGCACATGCCTTAGGGACAAGAATGTAAAGGGGTACGGGATTGTAAGGGATGTTGCTGTTAGATGTTGGGCTATTAATTAGTACATTTTGGAATAAGTTATTTTTGATCCATATCAAGATGCCAGGCTAGCTCGTGCAACAGGTGTTAAAATGTTAAACAAATAGAATATTAATAATCCTACTGAAAGAAGTATCTTTGATAAGAACGATGTTCTCAATGACAAAAACGTTAGTCATTAGACCCAATGTTGATGCTTTAAGCAACAGCAGTTCATGAACAGTGATAGCTGTGATGAATATGACATGTAATACATAAGCTGTGATAATTCACTGGAGATAAGGTAACTCTTCAAAGAATCTCTAGTTTAGCATGCTATAATTGTTTATATTGAGAACAAAATAAACCTAAAACTTTGCTGTCATGAATCTGTTGGTAAAGGAATGATCAAAATTAATCCGTTAGTCAAAGATCTTTTCGTTTTTAACTAAAGTAAATAAATGATAAGCTGGATTAACAATTAAAAATGCCACCTTGATAAGAGAATGAAGCCTTTAAACTAAACTCATTCAGTAGGCATGGAAAGTTTATTTGAATTTTGTAATTCAAATCCAATGAGTAGAAAAACTTTTTGTTATCGTTAAAATAACGACTGGAACTACAACCAAGAAATAGCTTACAGCCTCTGTAAACTTTTTAAACAGCTTTAGTCTTCTTCCCACTGTGGAGTATAACCTAACTTGTTCCATCATCAGAGGGATCTATCAGTGTTTTCTGACAACCTTCAAATATGGTCAATTTTAAACTGGTACGATTAAATACGACTTTATAATGATAAAATCATGCTGTCTGATCTTGTTCTTTTAGGAAAGGTAACCATGCCACTAGGTTTTTTTAAACTACCATATCAGATGAGATCATCTGCAATCTTGAGGTTAAATTGACCTATCAGCTCCTATCCATCTTATATATGGGTAGACTAAAGTGTATATATATAGTACAGTGTGTTGTTAAAGGACATAATGACTAAGCACAAAGCCAGTTACCAACTATTTAGACATTTCCCTTTACCCACTTTAATATGTCAAAGTATTGACACTAATATATTGTGTATTAATTTTCAACTTATGATACTCGTTACCTTCAGTTCTTAACTGTTTATTTTTTATGTTTTGTTGAATTAACGGAAAACTATATTGTGTCTTGTATGTTGAAGTTACAATACTAGTGCATTGCTAAAAAGTTAGGCTGAAGTAGGTATGAGTCTTGCTGTTTTAAATTTCTAAAGCTAAGCAGTCTTCTCTCATGCACTTCTCTTTGTTTATTTTGGTTTAACCGGTTTAATCTTTCAAGATTTACAGAACCGAGAAACGGCTTTAGTCTTGGGTGCATACATAATGTACTTAGTTGTGGCTTATACTGGGCCTAGCGCGTTAAGGCGTGCGCTTCGTAATCTGAGGGTCGCGGGTTCGCGCCCGAGTCGCACCAAACATGCTCGCCCTCTCAGCCGTGGGGGCGTTATAATGTTACGGTCAATCCAACTATTCGTTGGTAAAAGAGTAGCCCAAGAGTTGGCGGTGGGTGGTGATGACTAGCTGCCTTCCCTCTAGTCTTACACTGCTAAATTAGGGACGGCTAGCACAGATAGCCCTCGAGTAGCTTTGTGCGAAATTCCAAACAACAACAACTGTGGCTTATACGACGCAAAGATATTCAATAAATTCTTCTCTAAGAGTAACATAGAGGAAAATTTATCTCATAGAGTTTTGTTATATTACATATAATCTTATTTGCCAACAAGATTGATACACACAATTTTCTTTTTTAATGCAAATATATTTTAATATACAAACATAAAAGCAATACAGTTTGTAATAACGGCTATTACTAATAGTTATGACAAATGATGGTTCATATACAAGAGTTTTACAAACTTACAGACAATACTGATTGTTATATCCGGTCTACAATGAATATTTTATGGTCCACAACGAGCAAATTAATTATGAGTGTGTTATCAGCTAGCTTGATTGGCCTGGAAGAAACAGACCTTGGTGTAATGGTCGATCAGTCTCTTATACTATCGTAGCAGTTTGCTATTGCAGGTGTAAGGCAAATAAGATTTTAAATAAAGTGAAATTTGATTCTACAGGTTATTGGTCATGTCACGTGTGGGATATTTTTTTCAGTCTTGGGCTCTATACCTCAAGAAAGACATTAAATTGTTGAAGAGGTTCAAATAAATGTTTCTAGGATGATACTTGGGATAGAAATGTTGCCATTCTAGAATAGGATAAGATCTCAGAGATTATTCTGTCTTTAAAAAGAGGAGATAAAGAGGATCTGATTGAAGTATTTAAGATTGTTAAGAGAACGGAAAGTTACAACTCAACATTTTGTTTTTCATATTAAATGACGAAAATGGTAGGGATAATGAATAATATATAATAATTTAATTTAGAATTAGAATGAGCTTAAATATGTGTTTACCTATAAAACTCTAAAATACTTTTCTTGTTGAGCAATTTTCATACTGTCAACAAGTTCTTGGCACAATAAAGAGTATAAATTATGAGAAAATACACCAGTTCTGTTCTTTTATCAGGCTCTTTTACTCGCAGTTGTAACCAAGTTATTGAGAAGTGGATGGCATTTATTAATTCTTAAAATATAAAATTCAGTCACGGAGAACTATTTGAGATCGTAAAAATCTAAAATGAAGGTGGAAGTCAGAGATTATTATTAGGAATGGTGCTTATCAAAATGTAATGCTCTTAAACGAGAAAGTAACAAATTAAACTATAACATATATATTAAGT
Source organism: Tachypleus tridentatus (assembly GCF_004210375.1). Lineage (NCBI taxonomy): Eukaryota > Metazoa > Arthropoda > Merostomata > Xiphosura > Limulidae > Tachypleus > Tachypleus tridentatus. Next base: position 20,978,945 of record NC_134831.1, read on the forward strand.
GATAAACAGTTTCCGTAGAATCAAGAACCAGAATACAGGTCAATTCGCTGTATTCACGAGAGAAGTGAATGCAGCGAAAAAGAGTCGAAAAGAATGGATCCAAATAAAAAAATGTACAGAGAAAATAAAATTAAAATTGATTTTTATCTTGGTTGTAGACTAAAGACTAAACATCACATGGACATTTTGATTGTTATATCTCAAATTCAACAGGTGTACGAGACGTCACAGTTTTCAGAGAGTATCTATTACTCCCTTGTAGAACTGTAGTGTAGAATTTGGAATTTGGTCTAGAACAAACATCTTACATGATATGTAAGAACACAAACCGGATAGTCGATATGTGAAGTCTCATATCACAAAGTGAAATGATAATATTTGTTGAGTTTATTTTGTTTTATAATCAAATAACATCACCTCAGAAATCCCTAGAAGTGTTAACGCAAAGAATGAGTGGTGTAGAAATAACTGTTGATGCTATACATAACACAGGTCTGAGATCAAGTGTTAAATAAGCAAATACTGATCTACTAGGGATTTCAACTTGTTTGAACATAACCAGAGGCAAACAGTCCCCAAGATGAAAAGATAGCATTATAATGTAAATACAGTTTAAAGAACATATTTAAATTTGTCCATATGCCAACCTCCAAGATATCACTTGTATCTCAGGGTAGAAATTATGATTCTCCAACAATGTACCACAACCAAGAGAAGCATTTGTGATAATATGAAGGTATAAAAGTAATATAGCAGAAAATTCAGTTTTACTCATTCAACTTCGAGTCGAATTTATTAATTAATGGAATTTATCTGCAGTTCTTTTGCTTTTGGTTTTGATTTTAAACTGTTTGAGGCTAGTAACGAATTAGAACTGTAAAAAAAAAAGGAAAGTATACTAATTAATAGACTCAAACCAATATTATTGATTGGTTTATATATTCTCCATACATGAGATCAGTCCATTTGTCTGAGCTTTTATTCGAAAATTAATATTTACCATAAATTCTGTTTTGAAAATGGTTTCTTTTTCAATTAATATAAAGACATCATAATTCGATAGTTACAAAAATGATATTTCCATTGGTTGTAAATATGCACCATTGACAAGTAAGGGTAAGTAAACATAATTTCAAGAAAATAAAAAATAGGAGCGAAGCTTCTGTTGTACATGTAACAAACTTGTAGGTTTGTAATATTCAAAATATATAAACGTTCCTGGCCGAATTCTGTAGTTTCCAATTAATAAATTTTGGTTAGAATTATAGCTTCTGAGGTTTATAGTATACCCACTGTAGCTGACCAATAATAATTCTGTTACTGTTTCTCGGCTAGCTTTTATACCAGTCATACGAGATTCTCGAATGTTGAACAATTTTCGAAGACACGCTAGTGTTTTCGTAAACCACACAGTGTTGATTCTTGTCATCAAGAATCTGCAAATTTAAAGAACAGGTCGGACTTGTGCAAATACATTCGGCAATATACACCACATATATCTGACTGAAACAAAAGCAGATATTAGAATAAATGTATGACAGTAAATCCATTATATCACCAGCAGTTAAGATTAGATTTGTTTAAAAAGTTGAGTAAACAAAGTGTGGTTTGCAGTTTGTTTGTTTTGAATTTTGCGCAAAGCTATAAGAGCGCTATCTGCGCTAGCCGTCCCTAATTTATCATTGTAAGACTAGAGAGGAGGCAGCTAGTCATCTCTACCCACTGCCAACTCTTGGGCTACTCTTTTACCAACAAATAGTGGGATGGACCAATCATTATAACGCCCCCACGACTGAAAGAGCAGCATGTTTAGTGTGCAAGGATTAAAACCCGTGACTCTAAGATTACGAGTCAAGTGCCTAAACCTCCTGGCCATGCCGAGCCAACAAAATGTGACACACACGAAGGTAGCTTATATTTTCACCTTCGCCCCTTGTGTTACAACAGCATGTGTGCGGACTTAACAACACTAGAAACCGGGCTGCATTAGCCATGATGAACAGAGCATAGATAGCAAGTACATTGTGTAGCTTTGCACTTAACTTCAAACAAAATAAAACAAACCAACTTTCACCTGCAAGTCACTTAATTATATAATTAATATTGTTGATTGCGGTGAAATTGAAACCGTCGAAGCCCAACATAACCCTATACTACAATATTTAGAAGTTTGTTGAATGTTTATGGCAGATTTGCAGACTTAAACACACGAGTTAACATAAAATTAATAATTAGAAAATTAATTATAAATAAAATGATTATATAAATATAGTACTTCATGCATATAAAATTTTTATTCACATCTTGCTACTTTAATTAATTAATTTAGCTGTATAGTTTGATATGGTATATCATGCGAATGACGTAATCACCACAAAAAAAAGCTACGCTTTCGTGGTGTACTTAATAACAGTAGTGTTCAATAACATATTCCTTTCTTTAAGTTATGGGGAAGGGAAGGGATATAGATGTTTTCCACAGAATGAATTTTCTTTATCAGGTACTTAAAAAAAACTTAACAAAATTTACACATCGTCTATCGTTCGTGTTGATTGGCTTAGATTAAAGCATAATTTAATGTAAACTGTAATGCGTTTAATTATATCGTTATCAGTAATAATTTATTCTAAATTAATATCAGTCTTTTACGGCTTAATTTAAATTAAGCCTTGTGAGTATTTTAGGCAGTATGTTGTCAGTGGAGCTTAACTTTAGAAGAATAAATATGATTTTGTGTTTGTAACCGCAAGAATTGTGGTTACGCCAAATTTAGAGTATTGTGTTCAGGGTTGAATATCACCGAGTTGTTGAAATGTTAAATGGTTAAGGGAGTGCTGTTACTATTAATATTGGTACAAGAATAATTTCTAGCATTGAGTAGCTGTTAAATGAGGACAAGTAATGTACTCAAAATTATTTTCTCTTCAGAAAAGAAGGGTTTGTGAGTCTGGTAGAAATGTTCAAAATTATAAGGGAGTAGGTAAGATTCATGAATCATATTATTTTTCTTTTTTCAAAGAAGAGTAGGATATTAGGGTTGGGTAAGGAGATATTTTTAATATGTTGATCAACGTTTTTTAGACCAGATTTAATGTTGAGCTGTTTTTTTGAAAATATCGTGAAATGTTCATTGTTTTTTGAAGTGACTTGTTATTGAGTTAAGAGTGTAATTTTTTTTTTAAAAAAAGGAATATTTTAGTATATTTTCAAACAGTTTTGTAAAATAAATGAAGAAAAATAAAATTATATATGAATTTTTAAAATCCAACAATAGATACTGTTTAAGTATTTGGTAAATTAGTTCTAAATTTTGTTCAGTTTTGTTAAATATTTTTACATGCCAAAAATTTAGGGATATAAGTGTAATGGGTTAAGATGTATCTTTTATAATTGCATTCATTTCACATGTATCCTGTGAATGTACTTTTATCTGTCTTGTGGATTTGTTTTATGTTCAGAATACAAATTTTGACATTTAATATGATCAGTGGTGATTTACTCAAAATCCTAAGAACTGTAAGAAGTAGTAGAACATTATATGACATCTGTAATTTCTGTATTTTAACTTCTGATAAGTTTGTAAGTTTCTAAATTTTATCTTTGATGAATTGACCTTAATTGAATTAGTCAGAAATTCATGTGGTAAGAACTGATTAACATCAGTGAAAGTTTTTAAGTTATATTTCAGATGTATGTTACCTGTGTATATAGTTTTTCTCTATTTACTTACTTATTTCACAGGTTGTAACTGTTGCAATAAATCTGGTATTAAATTTTGTTAGCTATCAGTGTACTTGAATATCACTTTTATAAGTTGAAGTTAAAATAGATGTACACACTTACTTATAAAAGTGTGATATTCAAGTACACTGATATCTAAAGCTAGTCAAAAGTGTCAGCAAAAGTGCAAATTCAGGAAATGTCATGTAAAAATAAATCAACTATGGATAATGTAACATACAAACATAAGTGACCAAGTATAACAAATGTTTATTCACAGTAATATTTAACACTCAACTGAGTGGCTTCTTTCTTTTAGTATAACTATGTTAGCTACTGTGTTAGGATGAGGTTTCCAACTGTATCTGCACAAGAGAAAGACAGGAATAATATTGTTACAATGTGCTTTAAAATACACAAAGGGGATTATAGTACTGTACTTCATAACTTTCAGATTACCTTAGACCAACCACTGTTTTATATAACATATTCAAACAAGAAAACCATGAACTCATTCTATCTTGTGTCTTTGTCACTCCTTAAGATGGTTTCTCCCCACCTTAGTTAAAGGACATCGGCACAGGATCAAACTTGCTTCAGTGGAATAGTTTTTTAGCATTATATATAATTTTTCAAAGCAAAACGATTAGCATACGTTTACAGTTTTTCATCATTTCATTTATAAGAATGTCTATGTAGAACACTTACACAAAAATTTAAAATTACTTGAACATATTTTCTGTATTTTAACCCTTTTGCTACGGGTTGTGGGTCAAAGACCATGTCATCATGCTTGTTCATTTGCATTCAAATGCTATTGAATTAATTACTTTTCTATGAAATTATGCCAGTAAGTTTGGGATCAAATTGTAGATTGTAATTCAAACTTTTATATTATTTGAGTTAATTTCTTACTTTAAATACAGATTTTAGTGAGTTGCATATCATGTTGAATGCAGCACTGTTTAAAATCAGATGTTTGTATTTTCATACAAATTAGGAACTCAAATTACTAATATTGACAAGCTAGAATATAAAAATAAGAACCTCTTATATTTTCATTTGGGTCAGATGTGGCATATGTACTGAATCAAACCCATGGCCCCATTTAACTCTCCATTTTTTTTTAATATGGTCCCTTGTATACTGTTACTAGGGTATGTGACATGTAAATAACCAATCAACAGCTTACAATGTCCTAATAATTGTTTTTTCAGCCATTTTAATATTTGAAAAACCTGTCATATTCTTTTGATCTGAGATTTGAATAAGGTAGGGTGTGTCTTTAGTCTGCTTGAATTTTCATATTTTTTTAAAATCTAAATACATTTTTGTTGTTACGCTTAATAAGTTGTAGTAAAATATTGTGGTATCAGTGTAGTTATTTGACTTTTTTTGGTTATTCAGTTGTATTTATATATATATATATACCTAAAAAAAATTTATCTTCTGTGAGAGAAATTTTAAACGGCTTTCCAAAGTAACAGAGTACAAAGTTCATAGTAAGAAGAGATAATTGTTTGCTTCTTGAATTACTGTTGTATAATTTAAGAAAAATAAGTTTTTAATTTATTTCTAACAAACCTGTGATTTTAGTTTTGTGCCTGGTTTTTGAATAAATTTGGTATTAACTGGGATGTGATATTTTGTTGCTAGTTTTTGCCAAATGTTGGCTATCAACTTAATCATAAAGCCTTAATGGTCAGTTTGGATGTCATATCCCTATTTACAAAAGTCCCAACCACTGAAGCCTGCAAGATAGCCTTAGAACTCTATATCCGAGACCATAGCCCATCAATTGATATTCCCAGCAACCAATTAGTAACCCTCATAGAATTCACCATGATGAAGACAAACTTCATGTTCAAGAACCACAACTATATACAGACAATTGGCCTAAGCATGTGCAATCAAGTATCAGCAGATCTAGCCAATAATTTTATGGCACAAGTTGAAACACAAGCAATTAACACAGCATTACATCTACTACTATGTTGGTACATATATGTAGACAACACGATTGCGGGATTCAGATCTACAGAACACACACTTCATTTTTTCAATCACATTAACTCTATACATTTCAACATTAACTTCACATGTGAACAGGAAGAAATCAATCAGATATCATTTCTTAATCTCAAAATTACAAGAACCGATACATAATTTAAAACAGAAATCCACCAAAAAATTACCCTTACTGGACTATACATTCCTTGGGACTCAGCACATGAAACAAAACAAAAACTCAACATACTAAGAAACCAAATAAATACAGCTGTAAAGCTATGCTCACTAGATAAAATTAACGACAAATTGGACAAAATAAAACAATGCTTCATCAACATCAATAAGTTTCCTCCACAAGCCTTATAAAACATTATACACACACACACACCTAGACAAAAAGCAAAATCAATTGACAAAAGTAAGTATGCCTCATGATTTAAAAAATCATGAAACGTTATATGGCTGCATACCATATATTCCTGATATCAGCAGAAAAATAACCAACATTTGGCAGAAACTAGCAACAAAATATGACATCCCAGTTTATACCGAATTTATTCAAAAACCAGGCCCCAAACTATGGTCTACACTATGTAAAAACTACACTGACAAACACAAACCTGTGACTGTATATTATAAGATACTAGTCCATTAAAATACAGCCAAGAAAGGGAAGACTAAATATCAGTTTTATATTGCTGGATATTTAACATGAGTACACTTGCACTGCATCAATGCAAACTATGTAATGATAGCTTGGCATGACTGGAAGGTCAATGTAATAAAAATAAAATTTTATATATATATTAAATAATGGTTGCCAAGTTGGTAAAGTGATAGACCGTACATAATTATAGTGCAGTAACTAACAAAATATAGTCTTATTGAAAACAAATGTTTTAAATTTATTTAGGAAATTATAGAGATTATGCAAATTTTGTGAAGATACACATGCCGTATCAAAAGTTGTGCAAATACTTAACATGTGCAAATGTGTAGAAGGATGGTATGAGAAAATATTTAATTTATGAAGTTCATAATTGATTTATTATAGTTTATGTATCCAGCAGTCTTTTGTTCTCAAAAATATTTGAAAAAATTGGGAAAATTGAGAAATGTTTTCAAGTTGTTTGTTGTTGTTGTTTTCATTTTGTTACTTAAGGTGATGCATAAAACCATAGCCAAGTTCCCTGAGAACTTAGGACTTCTTTATTATTATGGTTTTACTTTGCAAATGATATCACAGAGGACCACTTCAAAATTGTGAGTATACATTGTTGTTTCTACAAGTGTTGGTTTTATGCTGAATTATTTTAATAATTGTATAAAATGGAAATCTGCAGAATATCTTGTTTTTTTCCAAATGAAAATGTTTGTGTGTTTACACTCTTCTCATTCATTGGTCCCATATAAGTTTTCTTTTTCTTTACTCATGCCACAAGCCTTCTGCTTCCTCCCATCAGAATTGAGTGGTTCCAGTGTGCAATTTTTGAATAAATCATCATGCATCACCTCTCCACCAATATGTGTTTTTGTCAAGCTGTCACTTCTGCTTTGGCAGTTTTTGTTCTCTGATGTGCTTTTTTTCTAAATCATGTCCATTTTATTGTCTCAAGTATCAATACAAGAAATTAACCTTGCCACCTGTTTATATTATTGACACTCTTATTTGTTGCAAATTCCTGCCTGTTCACGTGTATGCATACAAACATTGAACAATACAGTGTGTGGTAATAGTTTTGATTTAAGTTTAATTACTGATTAAGTGTGTGTGTGTGTGTGTGTAAAGTACGTATCTATATTCTTTTTGCTATTTTTTGAATGTTAATTTAAATACTAATAGCTGTTTTCCATTAAATCTTGTGTACATAAGAATGATTACACCAGTGATTGCTGTTTTACCACAAACAGCCATTTGCATAGAGTTGAATTTTATTCAAAATTTACATGAAAAAAGGAACATAGTGACTACAACAATATTATTAGCAAATTAGAAAAAAAACAAACCTTTCCTAATATTTTCATTTTCTTTTGGTGGATTTTACCAACATTTCTTTTGTACAAAGTACAATCTTTTTAAGAAAAAAAATGTCTAAATGGTTTCTTGTGAGGGTTGGAATTTTGGAGTTCATAGTTTGGGAACTTACTAATGATTTTTATTGAGGATTGGAGTCAACATTACATGTTTAGTGTGGACATGTACAAGTTTACAGTAGACTGTGATGGTCTTTTGAGTAAGGATCTATTGCAGGGTACTGTATCCACTAGTGTTGCACAGACTATTATCTGATATGGCTCAACATAAAGTTTTCTCAATCATACTCTTTTTTTTTTTTTTCTGCTCTAATCTTCTTTATTTTTGTTAGTGTCTCATTATGATTTTTGAGCAAACCATTGTTCCAAGGATTGTATGCAACTGTGGTTTTGAATTCGATGTTGAAGTTATGACACATATCATCAACACCTTTTTATTATTAAATTTAAATTCCTTATCATTGTTTAGCCTGTTAGGAGCACCATAAATATATATCCAGTATTGTATGAATTGCTGTGTGAAAATGGATGATAGCTTATTTGTGATTATTGGATATGCATTAATTTTGTAAACTTAGCCATTGTGTATAAATACCATAAGCTCCTTCCCACTTCATGCAAATCTATGATGGTGTCAGAGGCTACTTCTTATATTTGTAACATATCACAGTTATTCACAATACAAAGATAGAAATAATGTTGATGGCTTTGTTTAAACTTTTGTTTTGAGTCAGAATTTGAAGTAAACTTCTTCATTACATAAGCAGCTTCTCGTTTTATTGTTATGTGTTTTGTCTTGCTGTTTCACTTGTCACAATCAGAAACAAAGTTCTCTTAAAAGTAGACTTCACTGAAGAATATTCTAAGTCTAATGTTGCTGTCAACTTGAGTTTTTTGTTTCTGTTAAATATACACTATCTAAAAGTGTGAATGACTGACTAAAGAGCATCCAAAACTTCCATGTTATATTTCTTGCACATCGTGTATAGATGTTTGTATTCAACAATAAATTCTGAAATTAACATTTCTTTGGATTTACTGTATGAATTGAATTTGGACTGCGCCTTAGACTAAATATAAAGTTCTTTCATAAACAACAAATCAAAATATGCATTCCATTTTCCAAATTAAAATTGCATTAATTTTAAGTACCTGCCTGATTAGCAATAAAGTAACTGCTAAAGCCTATTTCTACATGTTGGAGTCATTTATCAGCCTTTATACTTAAACTTCATTTTTGAAAGTCTTTTAGACTATCTGGTCCTAAAGCAAGTGGATTTTTGTAACTGTTACTTTGAGCCATGCTTTGATACCAGTTATTACTCCCAACTTGAGTCAAAGTAGTTCTCAAAAAATCAGGGAGTTTGGAGACCTGTCTTTGTTAATCTTTACAGATACTCCTCATTTTCAATTAGAATACAAGGTTGTTACAAAAGTTTTACAGTAAGAACATATTAGTGGCCACACAAAATACTTATCCTCATTCATCTGTTATCCTGTCTTTTCTTTTTGCAGTCATGGGATCTTGGAACATTTTATCAGTTTATTGCCCTTACTGATATATTTTTGGCTTTGTCTTTTATGTCAACTACAGTACTTTTACTGGTTTTCTCCATTTACTGAATCAACATTCCTATGTGCCTATGCATTATTCTAACTTTTCTATGTAGTTCCTTACATATGCCAAGTTGACCATGCAGCTGACTACATCTCTTGTGGGACTAATCCACAGCTGTAAAAGTCCTTTATATATTCAGAATCAACACAATAACTTATGTATTTATGATTTTAAATTAATAAAGTTCAAAGAACACTTCAATCCTTTTCAAGGACAAACAAGCATTTGTGTCTCATGTTCTTACCTACCATCAAACATATCTTTTCTGCTCTAGGAATGATAACTTTTTTTGTTGTTTTAAGAAGAAAAATGCATGTTCATGTGCCACTCCACCAATACGGGCTTGCTTTTTAGTGGTGTATTGTCTATCTTCAGAATCATCAGGTTTCTTTAAGACTAGATTTTTTTTCTCAGTAGGTTTCTGTCACTTGCTGGTGGTAAATTTAAACTATAAGCAAAGAGTAACAGTTTGCTTATTTTAGAATAATGTATGAAAATGAAATCAAATGTGTGTATTACACTATTGGTTATCAGAATTGTATTCTGCTATTTAAATAATTCTTTCTTTTTTTTCAGAATCCACACAGTTGGTTCAGTTACTTAACACAACAATATGAATTCTAACTTTAAAAGTTGCCACTATACTATTTTTATTGCTATTATAGTCTATAACTAAATAATGATTTATTGATGAACTTTAGCCTTAATCTCATCCAAAAGTATTGGTGATTGTACATAAGATTGATTGATTGATTTCGTGTTTTATGGCACAAAGCAGCGAGGCTATCTGCGCGTACATAAGATTGGCAGTACTTTTGAGAAATACAAGCAGACCTTTATTCACCATGCCTTTTCATTATGAACATCTTGAATGAGAATTCATTTTCTAGGAAGACAGTGATATTAAGGATATAACTAATGTTATGAAATGCTATGTTGCTAGTAATTAGTGCTTTGGGCTACTTAAAGCTATGATCTGGTCACTAAAATCTTGATATGAATATTCTGGAGGTTGTGTGGACTTATGAAAACTTGAGAGTATAAAAAACGTAACTAAACATTTTGTTTGAATTATAATGAGTAATACAGGGTGTTTGAAATAAGTTTGTAGTTGTACACTGATAAAGTATAAGGCAATGTGAAAACAGTGTGTGATTGTCTGCATTAAATAAAATGAAGATACTAGTATTTCAAACAACTTCTTCATTTATATATTTTCTGTGATAAGGTTTTGTACCACTCATAAATTTATCATGTGTCTGCCATTACTCCTTTTTTTGTGAGTTCTGTATCTTTATTGCTTTTTTATATTTCCATAATTATTTTATTTACTGTACATCTCTAGTTTATGCAGTGATGAAATATAGCATTTCAAAATGTGATAGCTGAAATGAGAGACCATTATTAAATCTTACAGATTTAAAAATAATACAACTGTGTTTAGTTATTGAATTTAAGCTATAGTAAACAACAAAGCAAGACATTAAAGGAAGTCAGGTCTAACAATGAAAAGGAATCTTTTTCAATGCTCGAACTTAACATATGCTTCAATTTATATGTTTATGAATATATGACATGGCTAGGTGATGCCAAAGGCCAGGAAAACATCCTTTGTTTCTGTTGAATATATCAGTATGCAAAGTTTAAAGAAATGTCTAGAAATTTAGTGTAAATTAAATTATTGGAAATGCAAATATGATGTAATAGAGTAATCACATATCTGTGTACATATTTTTTATATAAATATCAGGAACAAATGATAAATATGTGTTTTCATATTTATTTTTCTATCTATTGACAGAGATCACAACATAAAAAGTTTTATTTGCAAGAGATGCAATATCCTTTTGTATCCTGGCCTGACTTCTACTGTTAGACTTAAAAGTAAGAATTTGTATTGTTTCTCTTTTTCTTTTTTTTTAATGGTACTAAAAGTAACAATACTTTTTGTGTTTTTAATTTTACTTTTAAAGTTAGGCTTTGTTTACCAATGTGTGGAAGACAAGATTATATAGTAATTTTGGACACAGTTGGCAGACTGGGTGGATCAGTGAGTTTCGTGGTTAGAAAAGTATTATGAATTTTGTTAATGGATGTTTGTAACTGGTATGCTTTAAAGCAAAATTTCAGTGTATATTAAAAAATATAGAACAGAACACAAGTTATAAGCTCTGTTTCAGAAACTTCTTACCAGATTTCTTTTGTATGTCAGTGGAATAAAACTCTTAAATAGTGTAATTATTCTAGTAAACATTTTTTTTTTTTTTTCTGTTTACTGATGTGCCAAACCCATTATGTTACAGTTGATGAGATGTCTTAAAGGTAAATTATTATAATATTGCAAATTCAAGTATTCTAGAAATTTAATGTAGTGATACTTATTGTGAAAAATAAGTACCATCACATAGCTCCTATAAAGGAAAGGTTGAAGTTGGTGGGGCAGGTTTTGAGCTACTTCTTTACATGCTGTGCAAGAAATATATTAGCTAATATTGGACTCGGTGGAGAGTTCATTACTACATCATCAGTTTGTTCAACTAGGATATTGTTGAATGGGAAATACAAACTTTTGGTTGTAAGGTTCAACATTGTCTTAACTTGAGTTATTGAAGAGCCATTTAGCAAGATATTATTTTCTGAAAGTTTATATTTACATTTGTTTGGTGGGGGCTAGTTGATCTCATTCACTTGCAAACTGGAAAGAATCAAGAGTAGTGAGAGCCTGGCATGGCCTAGTGCGTTAAGGCGTGCGCTTCGTAATCTGAGGGTCGCGGGTTCGTGCCCAAGTCGCGCCAAACATACTCACCCTCCCAGCCTTGGGGGTGTTATAATGTGACAGTCAATCCCACTTTTCGTTGGTAAAAGAGTAGCCCAAGAGTTGGCGGTGGGTGGTGATGACTAGCTGCCTTCCCTCTAGTCTTACACTGCTAAATTAGGGATGGCTAGCACAGATAGCCCTCGAGTAGCTTTGTGCGAAATTCCAAAACAAAACAAACAAACAAACAAGAGTAGTGAATTCATTATTTGTGAGTGGTTGTAGTATAGATATTGGGAATTTTAGAAGTTTGTAAATATATGTGCCTAAAACTGAATGCCATCAACTAGCTACAACCAATGAAAAAATGGTAATTTCTGTGAAAATTAAAAAAAAAGTAAATAATCCATGTTTCCTTTCAATGTCAACATAGTGAAATTACAGGACATGAACTTGACTTATTCGGGCTCTGTAAACAAATCCTTAAACATTGTTTTGTTGCTTTAGTTTCAAACTAATTTTTCTGTTTCCCAGCTCCAGTCAAAAATTTAAGACAAAAATGATACTTCTGCTCCATTTGTTCAGCTGTGACAGATTTCAGTAATAAGTTTGATGCAATGTGTAATATTGTTTTGTGAAATTAAGTATGCATGTTTGACTGCTGAGTAACCAAAGAACATGATACTAATGATGCAATGAACAAATATAATACAGTTATGTGAAAAATACAATCAGTCAATAAAAAGGAAATGTAATTATTAATCGTAATAACGTATTCATACAGAGGCTGTTATATTAAATGATTCTAAGCTTCACTGCATTCCCATAGTTTCTTTTATATCTAGTCATGCTGTATCTGACAGCTGTGTATCCTTACATTTTCTCTGCACCATACTTTCCAATGCAAAAGGCTGCCATAAAGTTTCTGTGCCAAAAAGGTTTTGCTACTTCATTAGTGCTTTCTGTAACATGCCTTGTGTATTTAGACAACAATGTTGTACTTTTCTTTTTATGGCTGATGTACATTGTAAGTTTCTTTGTGAATGGTCTTGATACCTAAGTTTAACTGTATTGTTTTGATTTTCATTGTGCTTAATGACAATGAATGTCCCTGTTTTGTAAATTCTGAATCTCTGGTTGGAACATATCTTTATGATATAAGTTTATGAATATTACTTTGCATGGGAAAATATTGTTACATGCCTTTTTTAAAATAAATTGCTGTCTGTACAGAATAACAAAGTGTCAAAATAGAGTTCTGACACATTATTGATACATGCACCTTTGTGCTTTTTAATATATAGGTTTATTATATACTGTACAAATTATAAGTAAAAAAAAAATTTTTTTTAAGTAAAAGTGCACTGTTATACATTTACTAATGTCATTAGTTCCGTTTTAAAATAGTAACATGCTTTCTGAATGAATCGTAAAGCAAACAAGTGGAATAATCTTTACTGTAGATTTTTATAGATCTACCCTTTAATTTTGTTTATTGGTACTAAAGTTAGTTTTTAAAATGAATTGAAAGCATTTAGGTTGTAATTTTTTGTATTATTATATTCATGTATCACTATTTTTGTTTTTTTGTACAAATATATATCACATATAATTGCAACTTTGTTTTCTTCCAGTCACAGACTAAATACAAGAATGCAGGACTCTTGTGTATTCAATAATTCATGCAGTTTGATAGATATAACATGAAAGAAAATTTAAATCACTTTCTAGCCATTATCATGATAAATTTAACTTTAACTAGTTTGAGTTATATACTTGCCTTTTTCATTGTTAGGCTTTAACTTTAAATTGATATTCTGTTTTCAGCAAAGAGATCTAAGCACAGAGTTGTGACTTGCATGGTTTGTGGAAGAAGAAAACGATTTTTGTGTAGACGAGACTATCAAGTGTGGTATGACAAGCCTCCAGCTTAGGTGTGGGAAATGAAAAGAAAGTGATTATATGTACTGAAAAATTTCTAAATTGTCTTATCTAATGCTTATATGTAGCTAATTATATGTACTTGATATTAAATTGTTATCTAATGCTTATATATGTAGCTAATTATATGTACTTGATATTAAATTGTGTTATCTAATGCTTATATATGTAGCTAATTATATGTACATGATATTAAATTTGAATAAAAATAAATTATGTTGAAGTGTGTGTGTGTGTGTGTATATGTACAGTAATTGTGGTGTTTGAAGTTCAAGTAAATATTAAACTGTTTGTTTATTGGACTTAAATTCATTAAAACAAAAACTCATGAAATGTCTGTTGCTCAGAAAAAAGCAGAGTTTTTAATTTAACTGGATATTTTAAGCTTCATTGAAATGTTGAAAATGAAGTATCACTCTCCAGAACTCTACTAAATTATGGAAAATTTTGAAAAAGTATGTTGTGGTCACAGAAAGAGATAATGAATCGCCTCATTTTTTTTTCACACTTTTCTTCAAAGTCATTGTATGTTTTGATGCACTAATACATGCAAATATGTCTTGGCTGATACTGTACTGTATAATTATTACATCAGTAGTGTTATGAGCTGTTTGACATTTGTTTCAGTCATATTTTTGCTATAAATATTCATGTTGAGAGTATGTTTAGAAGAATATCTACTAGAAGATGCATGTGATGTCCAGTTAAGAGAAATATACTTCAAAAATTGCTTTTTCCATTGGTTATAAAAAATCTAGCTGAACTAAGTAATTGGCTGAGAAATTGTAACTGTGTAGAAATCTTAGAGAGAGAGAAACGAGAACGTAATAAAAATTTTCTCAACCCAAACCAGGTGTTTACATATATAAACATTACTCTGGTATCATGCTGCCACACCAAGTATCATGTCATTCAAAATTTGTCTTTGTAGAAACATCTTGTAATTCAGCAGGTTTGGAAAAAATGAATTGATACTTATTAAACATGTATTTAGTATAAGTTTCTCATCTCATATTTTTGTTAGAGCTGCAGGAAATTTTAATTAAATCAATGTTAAATAAAAGTAAACTAACATCAGCATTTGATTAAATAGATGAAAGAGAAATGTTTTACCATATCTCAGGTTTATCATGTCAAATATTTCATAAATTCAAAAAACAAAAAATCTTATTGCCATTTTACTGACCATTGAATAAGATTAGTCAATATTAAATAAATTATATATATGAAGTTCAATGTTGTAGCTGAACATGTAAGTTATACTAGACATATTGGGTTGAGACTGTCAGTGGTCTTAGTTGTAGTATGATGAAGATATTTGGTTTTGTGGTCCTCTGGGGATCTGAGACTGCTATTGGGGACAGTCCTTGATATTCTAGAGAGAACATTATTAGCTTTTTCCTGCATTTTTTCTTGGTCTGTTGGATTTTTTATCTCTCTGTGGGACAGTCATAAGTTTATAGATTTACAGTGCTGCAATCTGGAGTTTGATTCCATATAGTGGATACAGCATATGGCCCAATGTTGCTTTTCTCTAACAAAACACACTTACCTGCTTATATGTTGTTCCAAACAATGGTAATAAACTGTCTTTAAATGATGTATCAGAAACAAACAGGATTCCACTTTGGAATAAACTGCCTTTGACTAATTTTCATCTGTTTATCAAGAATGTGATGTTTTTTACCTTTTCCTGGTTGCTTTTTCAGCCAGCACCTTTCTTGATGGCTGAAAGATCTGGGAATAAATTTTTAAATTTTCTCTCTATCCAAGGACATTGTGATTTAATGCTGGAAGTTTTAGTTAGCAGTTATGTGAAGGAGCAGTTATGCGTTACCTGTCATGTTGGAACTTCTTGATATAGCATACCTCTGCCAAGAAGAAGCATTTTCTGCTCCTCAGATAGTATATTAGCTCCTTGAATTTGTCTTTTAACCTCCAATAGATTAATGTCCACTGATGGGAAAGGTTAAATTAATAGACTTGTAACTCTAAAATCTAATATTTTGTGTTTATTTCAATTCACTTTGTTGGAAGAATCAGGATCACCAACTTTGCACTTCAGCTGGATTCACTGTAAGCATGCACGTTAGTTCAGATTTTGGTGTCTACATTTTTCCCTGTTCAGTGATGATGAGAAAACCCACTTGTAGAGAAAAATACATATGTAAAAACGGCTGGTTTGGGTTGAGAAAACTCTACATTTTTACATATATATTCTTTTCTGTTGTTGTTGGAGGCCTAAATTTCATCAGTTTCTAGAGGAGCTTTTATTCATGGGTCCTTATGAATAGATTTTATGTCCAAGGGCTCTGCTACTTGGCCAGACAGCTATCAGTAGCACTGATGATTTGTATATTTCAATGATCTGTGGGAGCTTGACTCCAAGAATTTCTAGATGTGTGGTAAGCTTAACCAAGAATTCAGGACCCCTGAATGTTCTTGAGTCAGGATTAGTCCTTCACTGTAAATATTCTACACTATTGTCTGCCTAACTTGTACAGTTTGTCTTTCACAGATCATTGGGATTTGGAACTTAGTTTTAGGGCTATCAGAGCTTGGTTGGTCTGGGGCTAGTGAGAGAGTCGTGATATTTCTTCAGAGGTTTCATTCTTCTTGGTTATTGGGTCTGTGCATACAGAAGATTCATGTTCAGTTATCAATGTTTTCTATTTATGTTGGTGCCTGATTCTTCATATTCACAAGTTTCTCATTCCTTAATCTGAGTTGTAATTTTTTATGGAATTGTAATTACTCTAGTTGGTGACATTTTGTTCCCATCTGCACATTGCTTTAGTGATAGAGTCCCACCACTATTGTCATATGTGCACATAAGTCAAGTGCTGCAGTTCTGTGTTTTTACATTTTTGAATTTGTATTAGCTTCACAAAGGTTCTGCTGTAATGTACAATCTTTTTCTCATCACTGCCATTCCATCATACTGTATGCGCATCATTACATGTATGACTGGTTACTACTGGCACCATCTCATCAGTTGTCAGACCGTTACATCCTAATTCTACTTTCAGAAAAATAAATGCAGGTTTTTTGTTTAGAGCTCAGATTACTATTCCTGCTGTCATTCTACATATCCTGAATCTGGGTTACTTTTTTTTTTTTTTTTTCCTAGTCTTGGTCAGGCTTAACTATCTTTTAACACATTTACTATGGTAGGGTATTTTGTGCTTCTAATCTTTATTTGCCAAATTAGGTTTTTTAATGAAAAACATGAAACATGAATGTTTCTAATGCTTGTGTGTGTGTAAATATCACATTACAAATCATAATAATGCATGAGTTACCTCGTGTATAGCAAATTCAAATGATTTTTTTTTTCATGTGCTAAATACAAGCAATCTTGTAGTGACTTTAAACAGGGTCAGCATGAAGAAAAAGTGAACTAAATGATTGCTTAGTTGTAATTTGTTTAGTTGGTGATTATTTGCCGAAAAGAACTTTTCCTGTTGAGAACCCTGGATGAAAATCAACTCTCTCTAAAAGTGACTCATTAACCATTTTTAAAGTATGGCATTTTAAATTCTTTTCTACACATTACTGAGATATTTGCAAGATTTAGTTAAACAGCTTTACTCTTCATGTATGTTAATTAACCTTATATATTATAATTTAAATTTTTATGATACCTAAGTTTTAATTTCATTGTTTTAGAAAAAAAATGTTTAAAAAATAATCTGTAATTTTCTTGTCACGTGATCCACATACTTTAAAAAATCTCCACTAGCAGAAACTGAGCAAAAACATGCAAGTTTGCAATGTATATGGATGTCTAAACAACAGTGTACTTACATGTGTCCTTTTAACATGTAGCATACAAAGTCTCGCAACAGTACTTACTAAGAAATGTTTTGTTTCAAAATTCCTGAAAAGCTACATCAGGATAATCTGTTTTAGCTGTCATTACGTACAATCTATTCTACCAACAAAAAAGAAAACAAGACCTACCAAAGCATGCCAAGTGTACACAAAGAAAAAAAAGTAGGAAATTAAACATGACATGTGCAGTTTATGCTGAAAAGCCGGCTCTTTGTGTTGAAAATTGCTTCAAAGAATATCGTATGTAATTCTTATCAGAGTTTACTAAAATTCTCTTGTTAAAGTTGTTTTTTTTTTGCAGATTGTGTGTAAGGTGATTTGTTATTTCCTGCCAAACAGCATTTTTTTTACAATAAATTTATTTTTGTATGTTGAAATAATAAAAGAAAAATTAGTACATTTTTATTACAACTTTGCAATAAAAGAAGGTACTGTATTTTGCAGTCTTTTTTTACAACTATAAAAGATATCTTAAGTGAAGAAATGATGTCAGAGATTGCCAGCCTCAATTATAAATGTTAATCCTCACCTCTGAAAAAAATAAAACGTTTGACATCAAAAGAAGTTGCTATGAGTCTTCTTTGCTGACTATGATTTAACTCATAATTGGCAATGAATGTGTTAACCTGCCTCTGATATTGAATTGGTCGCTTTACTCTTACTATCTTTCCTTCTTTCACTGCATTGATAGCTCTTTGTTTCCTGGGGATATGGGCATAATTCGTATCCTTTGGGATAAGAGCACAAGAAATCCTTCCATTTCACATGTTAGGGTACTACATATGATTTGTACCAAATCATTGCACCATGATTTATGCTTCTGCAGTTCCTTCTGGAGGGTCCATCCTTTCCACTTAAGCTACAGGTGTAGAGATTCTCTGGTCTTTTTCATGGCATTGGGATTTTATTTCTATGGTTGTCATGTATTTGTTTCAGTTTATTCTTAGTTTTGAGATGAACATTTCTTAGTGAAAATGACATGCACATTGGCAGTGGTTTAGTAATAGAAGGTTGAACCTGTTTCAGTGTTAAGTGCAAACTATAACTTTTTCTTGATCAGGTTTTTTGGCAGACATTTGTGCATCTTCCACAAGCATCCTATATACAGTAGTCTTAGCAACTACTGTTCAATTCTCTTGACTACGTATTCTTTGAGTCCCCAGTCCTTTCCAGATTCCTCACATCACTTCGGGTCATTGGTCCCAAGTGACCATTCCAGTTATGAAATGGGGATTTTAAGATTATGTTACATTTCCTTTCTCAACATCTGCTTATGACCTAACTCTTATATGCCATGTTTCCCCTTTATCTGAAGGTTTGTTTTTTGTAGCTACTGACACAAACAGATCACTGGCTCGAGTGATGTGCACTCTTTCTCCACACTACATTCTCATTCCCTCTTCATCCTCTTCTTAGTTGGGACTCTGTCAGACAAGGAAGGCATTAAATCCTTATTACTGATTTGCATGACTACTATTTCTCACTTTTATGTCCAATCAGATTTTGATCACAGTCATGTTCAGTGAGGGTCTTGAAGTTTTGTTTCCTGCACTCATGATTTTTAGCGATGCGAGACAAAAACATTCTATTCTTAGCTCTCTTTGAAGGCAAATAATCTTCTGTAAATCACATCTCATCTGATTTTTTCACAATTCTGTGTTCGTAGTAGACCAGTTGAATTGCCCATTGGAGGTCATTATGCAGATTGGTAGGTGGACTTCCCACAATACTTCTCTCTCATTATTTGCATGATTTGGCAATTTCCTCTTCAGAGTGTTACCTAGACAGGTGTGCTATTATAAAACCAATTCTGCATTTGGAACCTGTATAGAAATGAAGTATTCCATAAAATCACCTAGAGGCTGACTATGTGGTATTATTGTACTATGCAGGATTGTCACTCATGGATTATCAAGAATAAAGTATAAGGGGATCCTGCCTGTTCTTACCAATCATTGGATTGGTAAAAAATTGGGGTCATATTGCTTTATAAAATTTGGGCAGTTTGATTCACCTATTGCTCTGTTTCCAGAATACTGTTTCTCAAGACTCACTAGTGCACATTAATCTCACAGGTTCTACTATTGGAACTATGGATTCCTTACTACACCTACTTTCTAGCTACTAGGATGGTAGATGGCTGTTTCGTATTATTCTCACAATTATGGGGATAATTAGGATGTAGTTTCTCACATGACTGGGGAGTAAGGATGAGTGTTCATAATTCGAGACTGGGAGAGTTCTGTTTCCTTTGATTGAGTGAGGCATAAATAATTTCATCATTCTGAGCTTGAGTTGTTGCTCATAAGTGTGTGTGTGTTCATATATATATATATATATACTATATATAACATTGCAGTCTAATTCTTGTAATCATCTGTGTGGGATGTGGAGAGTAGTATCTGAGCCATCTGGTTGGTTCATGGCCAATAGTAATAACAACCCATGTAAAATTCCACTTGTATTACAGGAATTAAGTTTCAAATGAAGAGCATACCAGTGTGTATGTAGTGTGATTTCCCCCACCAGGGTGCTAGTCTTCAATTGACACATCCATGATCTATGTAGATGCTTCCTGTATGGATAATGCTCTCACTGGATCCTTCACTTTAATAATATGGGATTTGAGTTATAAGTAAGCATGTTTTAGAAGTTAACATTTTCTTAAATCAAAAATATAGTTCAAGTAATGCTTACCTCTGTTGACACTTCCTCTGTTCCTCCCCACTGAGAGCTCGTGTTAGAGACTGGGAATGAGTCAGTCTTAAAAAAAAAAAAAGTGATAACATTGCCTGAATGAGGTGCTTATATAGGGTACCAGGATGTAGGGTGCAATGATGTAGTTGGAGAGTGTTATAAGATAAATATCACAAAAGGTAATTGAGTAGTGTGTAAGCAATTGATAAAAAATTAATTGCTTAGATGAACAAAGAAAGAAACTAGCAGTTGAGTAATAGTTGTTAGTGTGAAAGGAGGTGTAAAGATTATTGGAAATAGATTTTCAGCTTAGAATAATGTTAATTTTTATTTGCTGTTAACTTGTTCATTTTCTTCATGTAATAGATTTATTTGTGTTACACATAGTCACGAATGACTTCTTCTAATGTGTGTGTGTGGGAGGGAACCACAAACATTTATTTAGATGTGACTACATATTATCCATTACATGCCATCAAACACTAATCTTTCAACAGAGTACCTCTTGTTCCCAATGCTTGATGCAGTTTGTATTACATTTACTAGTGCTAAGCATTCTAAACTTTTGGTCCCATTAATTTTATAATGGAAATAAAAAAGAAAATGAAATGCGTTTTAACTTCAGATGACCTAATAGTAATCATACAGTGTAGTGCACACAAGGTACTTTACAATATCACCTTCATGATCCCAATATTTGTGATAGGCAAAGTTTGGAAAATCTTGTGCTTTAGAGTTCTCTGGGCCATTGTCTGTAACACAAACTGAAAGTCACTACTCAGCAGTAGGTAACAACAGTATAGCACACCTTTCTACACTTGGAACTGGCCATACAAGTTCAATAAGCTATATCAATCTGAGCCAGGCATGCTTTGCTGCACAGCAGAGAGTATCCAGACTAGTTTGTTCTCATTATAGCAGAAATTATCTAAACTTTCACATGATCCCCACAATCCAGGTATTTGATGGATAATCTCTCTCTGTCTATTGTGAGATAGTTCTTCTGCATTTATGTCTTAGGTCTCAGTTATAGTTATGATTCAAACATACCCTTGCAATGTTGATATATAGTGTGCAATTATATCTTCAAAGTTTTAATGATCCATATTTCACTCATACAGTGAATTTTCTATCGTACCAGTTCAAGCAGTTCTTTCTTTGTCATGCAGAATCTGTATTAAGTATATGGCATATATGTGATTAAATGCTCTACTTTGCCCTCCAATTTCAGTAAAAGTGTTGCAATTCCACTATCACTGGCATTGGTATCATAATAATTTACTAAAGCACACATTAATGACTGGAATGCTTGATCAAATTATTCATTCCATTGTGATACGTCTTATTAAGAGCCAATAACATTTTGGCATTCTAGAAAAAGTTGGATAGAAACATTCATTAATGCGATGTAAATGTGAGATAGCATTTATATGAGGTCATTTTTGCACCACTGCTATTTTATTAAGATCAGTGTTGATGTTTCTTTTTACATAAAATGTAGCAATGAAACTTCACTTCTAGGCACACAAACATGCATTTTCTAAATTGTAGTTTCAAGTTTGTCCTTTTTTAATAATCTGGAATACCATTTATAGGTTTTTAGCTGCAGACTCAACTGTGGAATCAAACTTCCAAGATGTCAACATAGATAAGGCATTTCTTCCATTGCAGCCCAATATAGTGTAACTTATTTGCCACTTGAAAGTAGTATAGGTATTAGATGGGCTAAACCACATGAAGCAAAACTTTGTCCTAGCTATCTCAAACTAAATGCTGATTTAGATCTGCTCTTGTCATCCAGTTTGACTTGTTGGTGTTCTCATGTGAGATCTAGTGTACTAAACTAATGCAGATTCCTTCCAATGCTTTCAGCTATTCATCTGTTTTAAATAGTGGAAAGGTGTTAATGTCAGATGCTGTTTTCCCTCATCTAAGATCACTGCAAATCCTGATGTGCACTTTATATTCCTGATAGTCAGTAATGGAGACAACTAAGTGCTGTGAAGACTGTAAGATCCTATTGTTTAACATACTTCGAGTTTAAGCACTGACTACATCCCCAGTGGTTCAGTGAAGCCCAATTAGGAAAGAGCCTATTTCTTGTGTGGTCAGAAATGATTCACAGAAAATCACTTGTGTATATGTTGGTACTGTGACTTTCTCTTTTATATTAGCTGGGTAATTCACTGTCCTTTGGGTCAATCTTGTTGGTATTGGATAATTTCTACAAAACAAATTTACTCATCATGCAGGCAAGACTGACCAATAAGTTCTGCAGTACATCCATTCCAGGAACAGTAGTGCTAAAACGGAGGTCAGCAACAACTACCATCATTCTATAAGCAATACCACCTAGATGTAGTCGAAGGATGTCTAATATATTTTCATTTATCAGAACATATGTATATAGAACTTTCACACTAGCAAATAATGTGAAGTGAAATAAACAAAAGGTTGAATATGACTGTTAATTGGACAGCAATCAGGAGACTATCTGTCCCCAAAGGTGCAAACAGGCATTAATAGAACTGAATATAACATGTATCTTTGCTAGCACATGAACAATAGGTTTAATCTAGTGGATGCTAGGTGTACCAAACTCTTACTTGATTTTGCAGTGGATCAAGTAATTACACATCTGTTCAAACTAGCAAATTGCTGTGGCTGAAAGTAAGCAGAAAATAACAATTTTGGAATTATTTATTGTTGCTTCTTGAGAATAAACGTATATTATTTGCAGTCATTACTCAAACATTTAGTATTTTGAAAGATACTGCTCAAAACTAACTGTGGTGATGAAGTTAAAAGAAAGTCCTTAGAGCTAAATGCTAGTTTGTAAAGTGTTTGGACTTGTGAGATCAGTACAGTTGCAGAAGAGAGCTTGTGAAAATAGATGATTTACGTTTAAATGACTTGAGAGTGGCTTATTTGCTATGGGTATTAACTTGGCTGTAAGGGAATTTCTAAACTAAGAATAGATAGTGGTGAGAGTCAGAGTAAACTAAATGCAAAAAAATATGCAGAGAAAAGTTTAGTAAGAAAATGACTATAGTAGTAGTTACAAGGTTAAGCTTAACTGTTATTCTTAAGATTTAGTGTATTTTACCTTCTTAAAAGTTCTACTTCTTTGTTTTGTAAAAGATTCACTTAAGCTGCTGTTTTAGTTTTATTCTCTCCTCGTGGTTAGAGAAATTTCCTCATGTTATTTTAAAATATACTCTTGAAAAAAAGAAACGCAAAAGGGATATTTTTGTTATTTTAAAGAGAAATATATGTAATAACGTTACAAGCTCAGAGTATGTGATGTTACATGTGTTAAGGCACTAATTGTCAGACCAAAATGACAATAAAAGTTGTGCACTTTGAAAACGGAGGAAAACATCGGATTTTTCGCCAAAACGCATTCGTGTCCACTAAATTTGTTTGAGAGATGGACATGTTGCACTTGCAGAACATGCAGATCTCTCATATCCATAGCTCAGTGTTAAGCCACCGACACGCAATACAATTACGCCAAGACTGACTGAAGCACAACGCAACAACGCCATTGGTGGCTTGGAAGCAGGCAAATCTCGATCAGATGTGAATATCCACCCAAGCACCATCACAAGGCTATGGAATCGTCACCAACAACATGGATCAACTCGTGACCGTCCACCATTTGGCAGACCTCGTGTGACCACGCCCGCACAAGATCGCTACATCTGGTTACGTCACCTTCGGGATAGGACCACCACTGCGACGTCTACTGCCTCAACCATACTAGGGCTGCGTAGGATTTTCGATCAGACCGTACGCAACCGTCGACGAGATTCTTAGGCCCCATGTGCAACCCATCATGGTGAACGTCAACGACGTTTTTCAACATGACAACGCCCATCCTCACACAGCCCGACTCACCACTGTCTTCTTGAGACACCACAACATCAACGTTCTTCCCTGGCCCTCCAGATCACCAGATATAAACCCCATCGAACATCTTTGGGACGAGTTGGACCGACGTCTGTGACGGCGACAACCTCAACCGCAGACTCTACTTCAGCTTGCAGCAGCTTTGCAGGCTGAGTGGACAGCCATTCCACAGGATGTGATTCGTCACCTCATCGCTTCCATGGGTCGGAGATGCCAAGCAGTTATTGATGCTACCGGGGGCATACTCGTTATTGACGTTGAGTGACGTTAAACTTCAACTAGTGAGCGTGAACTTCACCTTTGCAGACTGTTCAAGTTCAGCAGTGAATGTGTAAAATTTCAAACATGTCATACAGAACTACCCGGAATAATTTTGTTAACAATATGTCTCAAATTTTGCCTTTTGTGTTTCTTTTTTTTTGAAGAGTATACTTCAATCGTAGCTAGTGGTTAATAAAAATCATTCTTCTCAAAATAACATTATTAACTTTGTATAGATAGTACTTTTAGGTATTCATATAAAACAACAGTCGGGAATATTATTGGTGGTAAGCTGTGTGCAGACAATAAAATTTTCATTTGATGGAAAAAGTTTAAATATCTAAAAGTAATTTTAAAGATATTGACTCAGTGTTAAAAGTTGTTAAATCAGTAAATGTGTATTGCTTTCTTACGTCATTTATTCACAGAATAATCCTATATTTGTATAAGAATTTCATGATTGTGCGTACTTTGTACTACTGACTTATTTTTATGCATTACGCTGTCCGCAAGATGTTTAACATGTTAATTGTTGGCTTAATTAGTTTTTGATCCACTACTATTATTAAATTCCACCTCTCATAAGTAAATTGTCACTAAAATAATAAATCAAAATACTGACAGTTGTTTTGGTTTAAATTCTTCATCCCCTGAGGAAATAGAGACAACCGGAGGTGCTCAGAAATATACTTTATCTTCGCCTCACTCTTGATTTAAGAGTTTGATCGAGCGACCTGACAAAAAAAAAAAAAAAAAGAGGAAAAAAGCAATACATGAAGTAAAACGAGATCATCCTGATGATAATGACATTAGAGTCGAGATCATGAGCAGAGGAAAAACCGATAAACCGACACCGAGCACCCGCCATGCGTGAATGTCACAAAATCAACGAGTGATATATGACTTAGGGTCCTTCAGGACGGTTGAGATCTATAAATCCAATGCCACAGTTTTGATGTGGGGGAAACGGGAGAACCCCGAGAAAACCCACTTTCACTGGCTGGTGCCGAAATATCCAGCTAGTGCCTGTGTAGTTGACGCGAGGAAGAAGGAAGGTATGAGTCATAGTTCTAATTGAAGAGAGGGACTACTTTACTGAGAAATCTTGCGAATTTGGGTATCAAAAAAGGATTAGTGGGAAATGATGAATCCGCTTCCCTGTTCAGCTGGACTACAGGTGATGGGAGTTCATTGTTCTGGAGGTCACTTGTGGATGAAGGAGGAAGTTTTCGATAATGGCACAACCTGTGTTTGATCTGCGAGAAAGGAGAGTATCGTGGAGAAGATTGAGAAGTCTGATTCCATGGGTTGGTGGAAGGTGAAGAGTCCACCTCCCTATTCAGCTGGACTGTGGATAATGAAAAACAAGCATAAGTGTATGAAGAACATAGAACTGATGACAATTCAGGTTGTACTCCTTGGATATTTTGTTCTTCGGTTGTCTGGACTGATTTGTGTCTTCTTGTAGTCTTAGTTTGTACCTTCTGAGTGTTAGTAACTTTGAGGTCGGTCTGAATTAGTGCGTTTGTTGTCGTGGTTTGTGTCTGACTTGAGGTTGTAGTGTTTGAAATTATAATTGTGGTCTGGCAAAATTTGTCATGTGTTTTCATCGGCTTGGTAAGTCCGGACATATTGCTGATATCGGAGGTTGAGGGCATCAATGTAGAACTGGAAGAGGATGTTATTCCTGCTTGAATCTGTATTAATTGATGAATCGATATGTGACTGCTGAAAGTTGCCCATAGGTTGCCTGTTTCCTCTGGGAGTGTTGTATGACTGCAGATGGGTAGAACGGCGACGTGGGCGATCGGCGCTGAAATGGAAGATATGGTAGAAACACCCATTGTGCAAGATGTAGTTAGTATTATGTTTTGAAGTTGTTACTATCTTGATGAAGTGGGTGGGGCGGTTAATATGCATAGAAAGAATACGATGAACTGCATGTAGCCTGATTTGGGTCCGACTTTCCATGGCTTGTTTGATTTCGTCTGGTTCGACACTTGGGTGAACGCTTCTAAAAAAAACACTGAGAAAAGGCTAACTGGACTTTTTGTGGGGGAACAACTAATGTTGAATATAGTATTCCATTGTTAACATAGGTATTCGAAATCCGCGGGTATAGAGGGCTGGATGAAAATGCCGCCGCGGCGAAGGATTCTAGTCCTGGACGGGTCGATAATTGCGCCCGGCTTGGCTTGGACAATAAACGTGGTTACTTGAAGCGGCGTGAGGTTGGGCGGTAAACCTTCGACGATAACAGGGGAGACCGGTAGGGTTACTGGCTTGACAGGTCCTGGCATCTTAAACAACATGATTCAGCACGTGTTGCTTGCTCGGTGGCTAGCGCTGGGATGAAAAAAGAATGCAAAAATGTTAAGAGTGATTCACATATAGTATTGAAGTATAAATTATATGACTGGTGTGTTTAAACGTCTTTTACACTAACCCATTATTTGTATTAAAAATTTCAAGAGTATACTATATGACCATACGAATTACTTCTTGTGTATTATTTAGCTGAATAAACTGCCCAACAATCTACGAAATAAACCTTCTGTTCGATCAACCTGTCATCCAGTTTACTACCTTTTCACCAAGTTGTGTTTATTTAATTATATTGTAGATCTCGTAAGTGATCTCTGAGAATATGTGATATTTGTATATTTATTTATGTGTATTAAAATGTGCACATACTGTTACATTCCTCTTACTTATACATTGTATTTGAATCGGTTTAAATATCTGTAATCTATTTAAAGTTTTTTCTGTATCATTTTGAGTTATCTTTAAAGTGGTATGAAATTAGAAAAAGAGCAGCTGCTTGCATTTTACATTATTAGAGAATTTAAGAATTTTAAACACTGGGTGAAAATAATCGTTAAAACTTCGTAACGACAGTTAGATTTTTTTCAATCAAGTTAGTGTAAATTGCATAGATGACCACAGTTATCCTTGAGAATACTTTCAATATAAAAATATCAATTTCTATTGTTCGTACAAACTACAGGTACAACTTAAAGACTATTTCAGCACTTATCCATTAGACTGTCGCTATTTTTTTTGTTAATTTTGGAATTATACCACTAACAGGGTATTATTCTACCTACAATAAGTAAATTTTGATTAAAAAACAATTTTGTAATCGCTAAGAGAAGACTTCTTATTGTGTTTGAATGTGTAGTGTATGAGTGATATATTGACAGTTTCTTGTTTTTTTCCTACACTAGCCCAATATCTGTACAAGAAATTTATAGATATGCGCATATGACCATACGAATTAATTCTTGTGTATTATTTTGATAGACAAGATATCTAACTATCTAAGACAGGGGTCACCAAACTTTTTTCACAGGGGGCCAGATTACTTGGGGAATGAGAAGCGCGGGCCACATGATCATTATGTTCAATACTCATAAGCTAGAACGAAAGCTCTCTGTGAAAGACTTTAACACTAAGTTTAGGATGCCACATTAACCATGTGAGAGTAGCATGCAATACAAACATATAATAAAAAACAAACAGAAATACAACCAACATTTTTATTTACCAAAAGGTTAGCAAAACAATTGTCACATCGCACATTGTGAGTACATATCTGAATTTCACTAAACCGCAAAAAAGTTAGTGAGATTTATGAAATTAGCGTTTGGCTTTCAAAACATCTTCAATGTTCGGTTTCGAATTGCAACATCCAATCATTAGAATTGCTTTCAAATGTTCATCAGTCAACCTTGATCGATGTACCGACTTCACATACTTCATTTTTGAAAATGTTTATTCACAGACGTAAGTTGTTCCGACACTGATGCCATACCAAATGCGAACTGCTTCAGCTTTGGAAAATCATCTTCAGGTATGCAGCTGTAAAATTCAATAAATTGCCCCTCTCTGTGTTTTGCTTTCAACAAGTCATTTCCTTGCAAATCGATGACCTCCAGCTGAAGTTCCACTGGCACGTCATCAATGACACAATCAAAATGATTCTGAAAAAGAAGAATGTCACTTTCGATCCTGTCGACATCCAAAAATCTCTCTAAAAATGCTTATTTAAATCACCAATAATCTTTTTTCTGAAACTCCAGGTTGACATTTTCTGTGATTCCAGCATGAAACTCATTGAAACACTGAAAATGAGAGAGGTTTTCTCTTTTCAAATGTGCTTCAAACAATGACAGCTTTCTCCGAAATCCTTTAATGATTCTATAGAGATCACAGACAAGGTTATTCTTCCCCTGAAGTTTCAAGTTCAATTCATTCATGTGGGATGTGATGTCAACCAAAAATGACAACTTTGACAACCAGGTTGGATCCGACAGAAGTGGATCGGCTCTATATTTCTCGATAAGAAATATATCTATTTCTCTTCTCAGCTTATAAAAACGAGACAAGACTTTACCGCAGCTGAGCCATCTCACCACCGTGTGATAAGGCAAGTCACAGAAATTCTAATCAATTTCTTCAAGAAACGTCTTGAACTGGCGATGATTAAGTGCATGACCCCGAATGAAGTTCACTGCAGAAAAGACTGGTTTCAGTACGCAAGAAATATCTAAGGGTAAAATCAATATGGCAGCTCAAATGAACACAGGATATAAGCTTTCGGTTGCAAAGCACAACGAGCGAGTAAAAAAACCAGATGTTATCAAAAATCATAAACCGTTTAAAATTTTATGGAAAATTTGAGAGCATGACAAAAAACACAAAAAAACATGAAGCTGTGATTTCTTTCCTGTGAACTGGATTTTAGTCTAGACTTCCATTTAAATATAATAACAATTTTAAAGGGAATATCCGAAAATAACAGAATGAAATTTTACAATAGATATATACAAACTGCTGGCCAAAATCTTAAGGCCAATGAACAAAAAAAAAAGATATGCATTTTGCGTTGTTAAACTCAACCACTTATTTGAGTAGAGCTTCGAAAGATGAAAATAAGAAAAGGAAAAATCAAAATAAAAACTTTTTTAGCATTTAATAGGGAATTTGGATAATAGAGATTGTTTGGATACACGTTAATAATGATAATAAGTATATATAATATTGTCTGCACACCCACACACACAAGAGAGGTCGTGCAGCACCTGTGTTTGTGTTACACACCGCGAGGTATAGTACGTCCTGATAGGGCCCAGCAAGGCCAGGTGGTTAAGGCACACGACACGTATTCCGAGGTTCGCAACCTGAGACTCGACGATTAGAATGTCTGTTATATCAGTTGTGGGGGCGTTTTTATGTGACGGTAAGTCCCACTAGTCGTTGGCATTAGACTAGCCAAAGAGTTGGCTTCCCTCTAGTATTACATTGCTAAATTAGGGACAGCTAGCATAGATAGCCTCCATGTAGCTTTGCGCTAAATTCCAAAATAACAACATCTTCTTGATAAATTTTGTTATTTTCAGGTTACATAGATACAGACTTACTGGATCAAAATATTATCTTTTCTCATCTCGACCAAAGAAAACACAGACCTACTGATTAGTAGATTTATGAATCGGATCCATATTAATGATTTATAGTTGTTTTTTGTTTGGTCAGAAAACACATTACCAAGCTTCTTTTGCATATGCACAAATATTGAGTATTGAATAAATATCCAGAGTATTCATAGCTTCTTAGATATTAGTTATGATGTTTCTAAACTGATGAATTACTAAAAATAACTGAAATTATGTGTGGGTGAGAACATTTACAGTGTTGCGTTAGAAACAACTAAAATGCACTTCTTTTCGTAAATTTCTCTGTTTCGCCAAGTTGAAATGTCAGTTTTCAGCCAAAATATCGATATCGGATGCAATGTCGAAGGCAAATACTTTATATCCTCCTGAGTATTCATCATATCCTATATCAATTCCTTAATCTTGAAACTGTTTTCCTATTCCACTAAATAAGGTTTCATAGTTTCTTGCATACAACTCAGCATTAAAATCAGGTTGTAAAGATGGAGCAGGAATCTGTTTCCCATTCAAATTGATTGTCACGAAATTGATATGTTTATTAATGGAGCTGGAACAAATGAAAAAGTAATCAAACAAATTTTCTATCCCAGTTCATTATTTTAAAGCAGAGGATCCCAAATTATCTCCTCTTCATGAAGGAGAAGCCAGTATTCACATATTCATAGTTAGAATAAAGATTCAGAATAGGCCATTAACGTACATGTTCTGTTCTTATTGGTGGCTTTAATTTTTATTCTGCCTTAAAAACAAATGAGATTAATGAATATGAAACGGTGAAATAAACTATACTTGAAAGATATGAAATCACAGAAGAGGGATTCTCAACTAAATTTAGAGCAGCAAAGCTTGTATTATGGAAACACATTTTCAGTTTGTTATTATAATAACTAATTATTTGATCAAATGTTTGAAATTGTAAGGGTTTTCTTCCAAGTCGTTAAACCATCATTATCAACACGCCAAACAACAAGATGTGTAGATATTTGACTTTGAAAACGACTTGCACACTACATATTTTAAAGGATGTCTAGATTCTCCCTTCTAATATGCTTTAGAATGTAAAAGAACGGCTGGTTGGCTGATTTTGACTCTTTTAGCGTCGAAATGTAATTTGATGTAGAACAATATTGAATTCTAATTCTTATCTGACATAATACAAAACGAATCTTTACTTCATACGAGACGGAGGTTTTAACTTACACCATTAGCCAAAAACTTGTTCTGTATAAAGATGGTCAACTATCGACTGTTTAACTACTATTTGGTTCCATCGTTCTCACCATCATTAAAATCATGATCTTCAAAATTATACACTGGGTCTTTTATACATATAGACAATGTCAAATTATTTTTTCGACTTATTCTTTATAACTCAGCAAAATTTCTATGTAGGTCTTACACACATAAAAACTGTGAAATAAAGAAACGAGCTTGTTATTCAGATGTACATCCACTCAAAAATTAAAGAAACAGAGTGTAAGGCGCAGTTATGTTCATTTATTACTGTGTTGGTCCAATCTGGTTTTACAATTTTTTCCCTTTACATGAAGATATGTTTGTGCCCGATCTAAATATTCATCTTTTAAACCTGATATAGAAAATTCGATGGGTCCTCTGTCAGTCACTGATGATTGAGGATAATGTTCAGTCTAATGATCTTCTTCATTCATAGTTTTTCAGAAAAGGAGAGAAAATAAGTATAGCTTAAACTTATACACTGATAGGGCTTTTCGTGAGGTAGGAGAATCATGCTTACTTGTCGAAAATATTTGGAGTTTATGTTTCTTGTCTCTTAGTTTTAATCATTTTGGACACTGACCTTTTTGTTTCTTCTTTTTATTAGGTAGAGATATCTGTTCAACGTCTTAAGCTAAGTCCTGAGCTTCTTGCATTACTCTTTGTTTTCCTTGTATAACATCTGGTGCTAAATTTACGCCTGGCTGAACAGCATATGTAGCAACCCTGAATTTTAGGTTTAACTGAAGCATTATTTCAAATTATATATTAGTTTCGAAAAATTTTGCCATGAGATAATTTAAATAAAAATTAGAGTATTTATTGTAGACTGAACTTATCAACACCACCAAGAAACAACTCTGTTACCACTCGTTGTATAATGAAATTTCTTACATTTCGGATGTTGATGTCTAAGTAATTATTGGTTTTGATTTGATTTGTTTTAATTTCGCGCAAAGCTACACGAGGGTTATCTGCACTAGCTGTCCTAAATTTAGCAATGAAAGACTAGAGGGAACAAGCTAGCAATCATCGCTCACCGCTAACTCTTGGGCTGTTTGTTTACAAATAAATTGTTGGATTGATCATAATATTATAACGCCCTCATGGCTGAAAGGGAGGGCGTATTTGGTAGAATGGGGATTCGGACTCGCGACTTTCAGAGTTCAAAGTAGAAATGAACTAATCTTTTCTTTGTTTGTTTAGAATTAAGTACAAAGCTTGTTGAGTAACAAACTTTTTGATGCCATTGTGTAACTCTAGGAACAGGCCTTCTAACCTTTAGATATCCCGATACAACATTAATGGCCTGGCATGGCCAAGCGCGTAAGGCGTGCGACTCGTAATCCGAGGGTCGCGGGTTCGCGCCCGCGTCGCGCCAAACATGCTCGCCCTCCCAGCCGTGGGGGCGTTATAATGCTACGGTGAATCCTACTATTCGTTGGTAAAAGAGTAGCCCAAGAGTTGGCGGTGGGTGTTGATGACTAGTTGCCTTCCCTCTAGTCTTACACTGCTAAATTAGGGACGGCTTGGTGCAGTGGACTAACAACCTACTCACTTAAATACTTGTTGAAGAATCCGCAAGCGATTGCGGCCCTATGTTCCTAGATGGAATCTTATGGTGATAACTAACTAAACTAACTATATTACATTAAAGTTGCATAAATCCAGGCAGCTGTATGTTATGTAATAATTACGCTAACCTTTGATGTAATCCTTTAATCTCTTTTCACTTGGTAATACCCCACAGAGACAGCATCCTTTGAATGCCCAAGTACAAAGATAACTACTGTTTAGAAACGAATTTTCCTCCCTCAACACTAATACTCATTATTTTTTTTTTCCAAAATAATTCCCTCCTACGTTTGAGAATGGTCATATTGGGTTTATTAAAAACAGACTGACAGTGTCTGTGGTGACTGTTATATTTCGATATTTTAATGAGTTCAACCTCAAATTCAAAGCTAAACCGACATTTTACTGTCAATTCAAGATATTTATATTTTCACTAAAATAATCAAACCTGAGAAGTGAGATGCTATGTTCCTAATAATCCATTCTTATTAATATTTATGTTGCACCAGTTAATTTTAACATTTTATATTTTGCAAAACTAAAAAACTTATTTGTTGATTTCTTAGTTTAGAGTCTCCATTGACGAAAAAGTTTTTCATTAAAGACGCTGGTAATAGAACAAAAAGTAGCTTAATTGAGAAATATTTTGAGTTCAAAAGTGAATCGATATTTTTACTTTGATGATAAATTTTAAACACTTGTTTTGACATCCCTCTTGCACAATAATCATTGAAATTGTAATTGGAAGACAGTAATCGAACTATTTTGGCTTTAGTGTCTCCTCCTATTTCGAGAAATCAAGTGTCACATGACACATGCTGGCTTTTTTTTACGGGTTATATATATGTATATACGTATATATATATATATATATATATATATATTATTTTATTATTTTTTAAATTCTTTCTTAACTTGCCCTATAGCACAAGTTTCCAATGAAAAGAAACAATAGCATACTCACTTTTGTGCTGTTTGACATGGACAACCATAAAGGTCCGCAGAAGGAGAGTTTTGCTCCCTTGGAATATCATTTTTTGCGTGTTGATAGCTATAGATTTGATATATTTTTTCTTCTTACTTTCACTTGTAACATGTCCTATGGACACTCATGTTGACAATAACACCTTTTGCTTATTACCAGAAATCACATGGGAATGAAATAGAAAAAGCCTAAATTGAAATGCTGTTTAAATTACGAAGTGTTTAGTGTATGAACTATTATATTTATTTTTATTGAAAATCTATAGCACAGGCTAATAAAGAAAAAAATATTAAAAATTATTTTACGTTTTATTGTAATGAAATGTTACACAAATTACAGATTATTAGGTTAGCCTTTATTACCATAATACTTTTATGTAATGCCACGTCAGTTTTATTTGTGTCATATAGTTTATACAGGTAGGTGACATTTTAATCACGAGTGTAAGAACTGAGGATTTTACTGATCTTGTAAACTGTCAGATTGTTTTACCAAACCAGTGATTATCTGGATGGGTTGTAGACATGTCTACTCACTAATTACTAAGCAGCAGTAAATCAATGTGTATGCTTGTGTTAGTAAAGGTGTCATATAATGATGAATTTAAACATGTTTTGATTTCAAACTATATTGAAGTGTATTAATTATCAACCAGTTATTTGTATACAATAAGCTTAAATTAAAACACATAAGTAAAATGATAATTCAAACGCTTATCTGTTTCAATATTATAGACGTAAAAAAAGGACTAACTGTTACACCTAATTAGGATAATCGGTAAGTAAATTGCGTAAAACATAAACCTATATAAGATTATATCTTAAACAGCTAAGTTTAAGTTCTCTGTTTTTTACTTCGTACGAGTGCATAGGTGTGAGATTACGGTTTTATACTAAAATTTATAAGTGAAATAATTTATAACTTATGAGGTCTTGTCAGGCTTAAGAACAGCAACATCTAATTAATAAGATAGTCACTCGAAGGTTAACCGCTATAAAATAATGAATAGGCTGAAGCAAGATAATAAATATTTTAATAGGCTTAAATTAACTTAAGATTATTATAATTTAAGAATTTTGCATTGCTTTGTTAGATTTCCATAAATAAAACAAACAAGAGTATACAATTGTCACAAAAGGTGTTAAAATATTAAACATGGGCTATTAAAGTATGGTTGTATTTTTTCTTATAAAATCAGAAATATTAACTGAATATATCAATTTAAAGTGTTTGTGTTACACTAGTGTTTCCCAATTTTTACGTCACCCAAGGACCCCTTTTAATTTAAGTTTTTTTTTTCTGTACCCCAAAGTTGTCGAAGCTTTTTGTTTGCAAAAAAAAGATTCTTTGTACAGTCCAAAAGTGTATTTCAAAATTAGATATTTTAATTAATATAAATTTAATTTTGCGAAAAATATTTTTATGAAATATTGAACGCGAATTTCTAGGAGTTTGCGGACTCCAGTATGAGAAACAATAGGTCAGACGAGGGATCAGCAACCTTTTTTTTTTTAATATAGGACCATAACGTTTCTCGTTGGAACAGCGGCGAGTCTTCGGATTTATAATACCAAAGCCAACAATTAAATTCCCTTTGGAGGAGAGAGCATGTGTGGCTTTGCTATAAGATAAAGACACAAAAAAAATAAAAAATCTTTTTCGAAAGAAGAGCCTTCTCTAAGGAACTGATATACAGCTCAAGGTTTTTGGAACCATAATGCAAAATCACTTTTATTGATTTAACATACTAATATCTTATTTCAAAATACATCGCAGAAATGAATTGATGTCAAAATAAAAAAAAATCCAAATGTTGTGATTAAATTCTTAACTCCCTTTGTGCCTAAAAGACTCGATTTTTCTCTACAGTAAGAGGCCCGAGAGCCACACATATTTCATTAAAGATCTGCAGGTTTCCACCTTTGGGTTAGAGTATATGTAGTTTTATACAATTTGATCAAACTTATTAGTACTATTATTACCACTGTTAGACCATAACAGTTTTTTTATGGTGAAAGCATTCACTCGGAAATATTCTTACCTTCTGTGTAATACAGTGAAGGAGTGGTGTAGTGTAGTTTCATAACAGATGGAAATTTTCCCATCTGACAATTATGAAGAATGATATAAAGTTTGGAGCTCATTCTAGTAACGATACTATGTTTTCAGCCTTGTTAACACTATACGTATTAATAACCAACTTCCTTCGCGAGTTTAAGAAGTTGCATACGTGTGTGTGATAATCTAAGGTTGTACAGTGGTACCTCGGTTCTCGAACTTAATCCGTTCCAGAAGGCTGTTCGAAAACCGAATCAACTTTTTCCATAAAAAAATACTGTAAATTAAATTAATCCGTTGCAGACCTCCAAAAATTACACATTATGAAGCATTTTAAGTAAAAACATTGCTTATTTATACCTGTATAATAATACTTACATGCATAAAGTCAACCACAAAAACTATAAACACAATAAAAAACAATAAATTAAACTTTAACTGCACTTTACCTGTGCTGAGGAGAGCTGATGGCGTAAAGATGGTGAGGAACGTGGAGAGTAGGAGGGTTATTATTATTAGAAGGGGAGTCACCTTTCATAAAAACGTCAGGTAACTCTCCTTCTGGGGTTCTTTCTCTTTTCTGTCTCTTTACACTGCTACAACCTGCTTGAGACTCACTGGACCTATTTCTCACTAAAAACTTGTCTCATGAGGGTTGTTTCTGCCTGCATTTTAAAATGTTTCTGAAGTAAGACATGACATTGCCATTGAAAAGGTTTATGCTGCGGTTTGCTACAGCTTTGTCAAGGTGAAATTTTTCCACAAAACTTTGTACTTCTCCCTATTTTAAACAAATTTCCTTGATTAGTGAACTAGGAACATCCTCCCTTCCCTCCTTCTCATCTGAAGACACTTCCTCAGTTGCCTTCTGTTGCTGTTCATTCTGAAGGTCTTGGAGTTCTTCCGTGGTGAGCTCAGTGTTGTGGTCTTCCACCAACTCCTCCACATCATCACCACTCACGTTCAAGCTCATACACTTGCCTAGTGAGACAATACCCTCGACAACAGGCTCAGCCTCAAAGCCTTCAAAGTATCTATCTGTTACTGAGTCTGGCCACAATTTCTTCCAGGCTGAGTTCATGGTCCTCAAAGACACTTCTCTCCAGGCTTTGTCTATGATCCTCAAGCAATGGAGGATATTAAAGTGATTTTTTCAGAACTCTCTGAGGGTTAACTCTGTGTCAGAGGTCACTTCAAAGCACCTTTGAAACAGTGCTTTGGTGTAGAGTTTCTTAAAGTTCGATATGATTTGCTGGTCCATGGTCTGAATGAGAGGAGTCGTGTTAGGGGGCAAGAGCTTCACTGTAATGAAACTACTCCTCCATCAACCCGTTCTCCAAGCCTGGTGGGTGAGCAGGTGCATTGTCCATCACAAGAAGGGCCTTGAGTAGCAACTGTTTTCCGTGAGGTAATTCTTTCCACTTGGGGCAAACAAAATTGCCTGGTTACCCATGCTTTTGTATTAGCCCTCCACATGACATCTAGTCTACTTTTCATGACATTATTTTTCTTAAAAACCCTCAGATTCTCAGAATAGTACACAAGCAAAGGCTTAAGTTTTAAGCCCCCTCTTGCACTACTACATAACAATTGAGTTAGCCTGTTTGTCATTGGCTTGTGTCCTAGCAGTGACTTCTCCTCCTTGATGATGTAGGTCTTTGGCATTTTCTTCCAAAAGAGCCCTGTCTCATCACAGTTGAACACTTGTTGGGGAATAAAACCCTCAGCTTCTACATAGTCCTTAAATTCCCTTACAAATGTATCAGCAGCGTCTTTGTTAGAACTGGCACCCTCCGCATGTCTCACCACACCATGTATGCCACTTCTCTTCCTAAATTTTTCAAACCACCCCTACTAGCCTTAAAGGCATCACTTGTATCAGCACTCGTTCCAGGGGTGTGTTTCAGGAGGTCAGCTTGCAACTACTTTGCTTTCTCACAAATGATGGTCTCAGAAATGCTTTCACCAGCTGTTTTTCGTTTACCCAAATCAACAACAGGTTTTCTACCTCTTCTATTGTTTGTGATCTTTGTTTTGTAAGCACTGTCACTCCTTTTGTAACATCAACTCCTTTGATGACCTCTTTATTTTTCAAGGTTGTGCAGGCTGTAGACTTCGACATACCAAACTGTGTAGCAAAGTCAGACATGCGAACACCACTCTCACACTTCGCTATGAGATCTTTTTTCACCTCTATTGTGGCTCTAACAACTTTTCTTTTTGGTTTGCTGCTATCATTATCCTTCTTTTACCCCATGGTGACGTATTTAATCAGAATATTTAGAAAAAAAACGAGAACGTTCACAGAAGATTTTAGCGGGTGTGTGGACTGAGCGACAAGTGCAGGTAAAATGTTTTGGGCAAGCTTGGCATGGGCCGAAAATAGTCGAAGGGTCGTTCGGGTCATTAGTCGGGTTATTTCGGGGGTTCGGGAACCGAGTTTATGTTCGACAACCGAGACATTTTTTCTCAAACAATATGTTCGAAAACCGAATTGTTCGAGAAGGGAGTCGTTGGACAACCGAGGTACTACTGTATTTGCTTTCGCTTACGAGATTTCCGAAAAACAAGAGGTTGTAAAACTAATTTGCATAAAGAAAGTGCAACGGTTTATGATAGGTGAAATAAAAAAAACACAACCAAAAAACGGGTGGTTGAGGTTTAAACAATTAAAAGTAAAATACTTTATTTGTCACAGCCACAGAAGCAAAAAAACAAATAATAACAGTGATAAAAAGGATGAAGATGAGAATAGAACGTATTAATGGTGTTTTATTGTAGCTAACATCACCAGTTGATAGAAATACCGAGAGAAAATGATATAATTTGCACAGCATGTTCTGAATATCTGTAAAAGCACACTGCTTTTTTGAAGATCGATATAAATTCCTTATTAAAAGTCACTCGAACGTTTATAGACTTACAATGATAAGATCTGGAGTTTGATTCCTCATAGTAGACATAGAAAACAGCTCAGTGTGACATTGTTCTAGAAACAAACAAGTCCTTCTAAAAGCCCCAAAACTACGTATCACAAAGCATATTATCTTTGCGATCAGAAAAGGGAAATAGGTCAAGAAGTACACACTGCACTTGCCCAATGAACGAGTAGACAAATCGTTGACCAAGCTAGAAGAAAACGCTTCAGGTTGATTTTATCATGTAACCTCTAACAGAGTGATCTATATTTCAGCGTTTCGTCTCCCTTGTCTTAGACTTATTCTCAAGTCGACAGTATCTATAATTTAATGGAAGTTTTTTAAAAAAATTATGATCAAGAGAAGTCATAAAAATTCAATCTTCATGTCCCGGCATGACTTGAAGGTTACGGCGATCAACTCGTATTCTGAGGACCGCAGGTTCAAATCTCCATCACGTTAAACATGCTCGTCCTATTAGCTGTGGAGGCGTTTTACCACAAGTTGATGGTAAAAGAGTGGTCCAAGAGTTGGCGGTGGGTGGTTATGACTGTCTACCTTTCTACTAGTCTGACACTGCTAACATAATGCAGATAGCTCTCGTGTAGCTTTGTACAAAATTAAAAAACGACAACAGAAAACACAATCTTCAGTTAAATTGACTAATATTGTAGAATGGTATCACATGGTAACACAATAAACAGTCACATATACACAGAATTTACATATATAATGAACGCCTTCGAATAGAATATATAATTAATTAAAATAAATTACTCATAACAAGGACCA
The DNA here is from genome assembly GCF_004210375.1 of Tachypleus tridentatus. Taxonomy (NCBI): domain Eukaryota; kingdom Metazoa; phylum Arthropoda; class Merostomata; order Xiphosura; family Limulidae; genus Tachypleus; species Tachypleus tridentatus. The sequence continues at coordinate 21,018,750 of NC_134831.1, forward strand.
CAACTTACAAAATATATATTCAGGTACTAGCTAGCAGGGGCGTAGATTTTTTACACCCGATGGGGGGGGGATGATTTTTGCAACCACTTATGTGGACTGTTCAATTTGCAAATTGGTAATTTCTGATTACGTGAACCTGAAAGCTGTAAACATGCAGTCGCAGAGTACTCTTGTTGCCGCGATACTTGGATGTATACTTAGGCCTACTGACTGATACGAAGTTACCAACTATAACTTAGATCGAAAAGCTTAGAAGCATACCTATATTTTGGCTGCTGAAAAAGCCTACATCTAGGCATAATTATGTAATTCGATTGGTAAGAACACGAGAATCACAAGAACAAACACACAATTTGTAGGTCTGTGATGTAATAAAACAATTCAACAGGCCACACTGTAGGGGAGGATGATTGTATGCACCATACCCCACCTAAAAGGAAGGGGGGATGTATACCCTCCACCCCCCCCCAAGGATCTACGCCCCTGCTAGTTAGATCCACATAACATTTATTTGTGCTCCAAAGATTAAGCTACTTTTCATCACAAAACAAAAAATCGGAGAGATGTTGTTAAAGGAAACTAAGATGTTAATTGAACTTGAGAGTATTCAAAGTTAGAATGATGGTATCAACTTTTGTTCTGTCACAATTAGACAATGCAAGGAAGCAATGACATCAGTTCAATTAGTCTTTTTAGATACAGGTCAAGGGTTGATTGGTTTTGTTTAGAATTTCTTGTAAACCTTCACGAAGAGTATCTGCACTAACTGTTCCTAATTACATTACATTACAATTTTACTGAGGGTGAAAGGACAATCATGTTTGGTGACAAAGATTCGAACCAAAAACCAGAAAATATTGCAAGTCAAGTACCCTAACTATTTAGGGCAGACAGGTTAAGGGGTTCAGGTTTTATTGTATGCATGATTAGCGAAAATTGCATTTCAAGTATACGTTAAGCTATTATCAAAGTTTCCATGTTATAAATGTACAGCCAAATGTACAGAATTTACACCTACTCTCCAAAATCAATTCTATTCTGCTGTGATAGTCTTGGTGGCCTTTTCTGCCACTGTAATCTTACCACTGTATCTCTTGTATGTGTGTCTACTTACAGTGGTTGAGCACTTCTGCATGTAGATGGAAGTATCTACACCTAAGCATGGTAAACTACTCCAGAATTGGAAAGCCTTTGGGGATATACCTATTAAGTTACTCCCCATGCTTCTTTAAATTATTTTCAAGGATTAATCACTGAGATGGATTATGGAATGTCTCTATGTTGAAGATCATTGCTGGTTTCTCCAGCCAATGAGTTTCTTTCATAAGATGTTTCTGCACTTTTAAAGATGGAATTATACTGGCTACAGATATTTTGATGTTTACATCGCCAGGTCATGCCTGTTCTGTCAAGGCAAGTTATCTAAAATATAAAATACAGCCGTATATTCTTAATCTTGTCAGATGCTTTTAGTATCAGCAGTGTGAACATTCAAAGACATCGTGTTATGTGAACTAGACCCTCATTGCATTAGTTTTGACAGATTACGTACTTCTTATTTTCGTGATTGTTCAAAGTGAGTAGAGGAAAAAGAGATACAATGTTTAAAAAATGTCAATGACATTTCTTATCCAAATGTTCGGGAGTTATCTCCTACCCCTTCTCGGAAAAATGCTACTGCACTATATTATACTGCTACAGTGAGAGTGCATACATATCTTTTTGGGCCTTCAACAGAGTCTTTTTACACCAAATGAAGAGCCTTCTGTGGATACAAGAGTTAACAAATCTGTCTGCTATTGTCTCTGTCCCCACTGTTGCTTTCAGTGACTGCTTGAGTCCATCTCCTTTAACCCCAAGATGTAAGACCATTATTTTTGGATACAGCTTTATGAATATGAGTTGACAAATCTATGTCTGCTGTCTCTGTCTCCATTATTGCTTCCAGTGACTGCATGAGTCCATCTCCTTTAGCCCCTATGTGTAAAACCATTATTTGGTCATGCCTTTATCCACTGGAGTTTCCTTCTTCTGACAAAGATCTGCCCAACTGACCTATGGCAAGTTTCATTGGTGACAGCAGATCTCTTTTCACTATAGAGAAACATTGTGGTCAGAAACAGAAGGGTTCTTAACCTTGATAAAGATTTTCACTATGATACAGTAAATCTCTTTGGATTTATGTTCTAATTTGGATTATATAAGAGCTTTGATTGATTCTTATCATCCTTTGTGTCTCCTTATTGGAAGGAAGGGTCTTTCTGTGGGATGTATACTTTCAAATCTTAACATTTCTCTTATCAGTACTGGTTCTTTTACCTATTTTTGTGCACTTAGTCAGTCCTTTACTGCTGTAGATCTATCAGTCTATTTCCATTCACGCTATCTTATTTTTTCTTAAGTGTTGACAGTGACCTACGTGGCAGTAATCATTTTCCTATCATTTCATGTGAGATTAACCACAGTCATTGTCACAATATTCATGTGCTTTGATTAAAGTTCTAAGGCTTGGCTCTCTATCGTCTTACATTTGGAACTTGATCCTTTTGTTTTCAGTCTTCCTCCTATTAACAGCTGTATAAAAGCAGTACCTGATTTTATAATTCAGGTAGTTGTTCATTCCATTTATAAAACCTCGACATGTTTTACCCTCAATGTGGTTTCCTGTACGTGGTGAGGGGACCTCCCGGGGAAGGTTCTGCTCTTTTAGTTTACCTCCTATGGGATCTAAACATTCACCCACGTGTTTGCCATGCGTGGGTACCCGTGAAGGGGAGGAGAGGATCCTGGTGATTGAGGGGTCCAACCCTAACACACCACTTTGGTCTTGAATTCCTGTAGATGGCAGCCTTTGGGTGGGCCCCCATGGGTGAATCAGCTGGTCCACTTGGGCTAAGGTCAACCAAGTACCAGTGTTGGAAGATCGCGACAGGTGTTGTGGACGTTGCGTCTGATACTAGTGTTTGGGTATGGTGCTCACGAAACCCTGGCATTGCTGCAGTGTCCTTGCTTAACATTGTAGTACATCCCCTTGTAGCGCTCCATGGTGGGTGGGGTCAGTGGGCACCGAAATTTCCTTTTTTTCCTGTAGATCCTCCAAATAAAAATTTAAATAAAATAGAGAAAAAACAGTCAATAGGTAAACGACCAAGTCTTGAAGTTTCTAAGCAACAGTCTTCAACATCTGTACCACCTGTTGTACTTCATTTTCTTATCCCACATTCTCTTTCAGAGAAACCTTTATGGCAAATGTTGCCCTTTTTTATTCAGAAGGGACTGGAGGGATTTGCTGGCTCTCCAAAGGCAGTAAAGAAGCTTCGATCTGGAGACACATTCAGAGGCAATTTGGGATATACCTATTGAGGTTACATCTCATGCTACATTGAATTCATCATGAGGAGTTATTGTTAAGATGGATTTGAAGAACATCCTTAAGTTAGAGATTCTCACTGGTTTCTCCACTTGAGGAGTTTCTGCAGTGAGGCGTATCTTCACTCGCAAAGATGGAGTTACATTGCCGACCAATATCCTCGTACTGACATTTACATCACCACGTGCACCTGCCACCATCAAGGCAGGTTATCTTAATTGTAAGGTATGGCCATACATTCCAGACCCTCTCCAATGTTTCCAGTGTCAGAGGTTTGGTCATTCAAAGACGTCATGTCGTGGTTCTCTAACATGCACTTGTTGTGGTGGCAAGGACCATGATGCCTATGAGTGTGAAATAGACCCAAATTGTGTTAATTGCAATAGCTGTCACCCATCCTACTTTCATTCTTGTCCTAAATGGTTGGAAGAAAAACAGGTTCAGCATTTGAAAACGATTTATAACATTACTTATCCTGAGGCTCGAAAATTGCTGTCCACCACTTCATCTCGGACGTATGCTGCTGCACATCGTTCCAAAACTACAGTGGGAGTGCAGACAGATCTCTCTGTGCCTCCAAGAGAATCGTTCTCAAAACAAATGAGAAGCCTTTTAACCTCTATGGTTAAAAAAGTTGATGAATCAACTTCTACACCCATCTCTGTCCCTTCCATATATTCCAATAAACCTAAAGATCCATATCCTTTGGTTCCAGGTACAGGCATTTCTTTGGATAGATCTTCTTCTCCCACCCATAGCTGCAAAACAATCATTAGTTCATATCCTCAGTCACTGGAATCCCCTTCCAACAACAAAGACCTGCCTAATCGACCCAAGGCAGGATCCATGGAGGTCGATGACATCAAAACACTGATTGCTTCCTATCATCCTGTATGTCTTTCCTTGCAGGAAACCTTTGTAAAACTTGCCAATACATTCATCTCTTGGCAGTTTTCTTTGGACAGAAATGACAGGCTTTGTGATGGACGTGTGAATGGAGGGGTGGCACTGTTGGTTGATCAGCATGTGCCCACCCTCTCTTTGTCACTCAACACACCCTTGGAGGCCGAAGCCATCTGTGTTTTTTTGGGTCATACCATCACTGTTCGTTCTCTCTACCTGTTGCCTGGAGTGGCATATGATCAATCAGACCTTGATGCTCTCACTGAAAAGTTGCCGTCTCCCTTTCTGATCCTGAGGGACTTTGATGGACATTATCCCCTCTCGGGAAGTGCTGTTATTGATAAGAGTGGTTGCTCTGTAGTGTATGCTCTCTGATCACAACCTTTCTCTTTTCAATACTGGTTCTTCTACTTATTTCCATGAACTTAGTCAGTCCTTTACTGCTATTGATCTCTTAATTTACTCTCCTTCATTATTCTTCTATTTTTCATGGAGGGTTGACAATAATCCATGAGGCAGTGATCATTTACCTATAATTTTGAGAGAGACTGGCCATGGTCGATGTCACCCAACTCGCATATCCAGGTGGAAGCTAGATCAGGCAGACTGGCCCTCTTTCACTGCTCTCACAGAGCTTGATCCTGCCATCAATAGACGACTGTGTTGCAGCAGTAACTGACTGTATTATACAAGCAGCTGCTCAATGTATTCCTAAAACCTCAACACGTTTTCCACTATATTCTTGTCCGTGGTGGAATCCTGCCTACCACATGGCACGGAAGGCTCAAAAATGGGCCAGGATACTTTCCGTAGATTTCCAACACTTTAAAACTGCATCGCTTTCCAGCAGGCCTGTGCACATGCTCGGTGGATAAGATCTCAAAGCCAGAAGGAATCTTGGATAAAGTTCACAACTGGCATATTTTCTACTGGCAGTTCCAAAGTCATATGAGACAAGATTCACAAGATCAGTGGGCAATATAACTCTGTCTCCCTCTCCAACTTGCTCTCTGATGGCCAGGAAGTGGCTCATACCCAGAACATCGCTGATACTCTAGGTGAAAGCTTTTGCTGGGTATCTAGCACTTCTGCTTCTTCTTCCACCTTCTTAGTCATCAAGACTCGGGCAGAGGAATCACCTCTTTTCTTTTGAGCTGATTGTCTCTGTGAGCAATGTAACTCTGTCTCCCTCTCAATCTTGCTCTCTGATGGCCAGGAAGTGGCTCATACCCAGAACATCGCTGATACTCTAGGTGAAAGCTTTTGCTGGGTATCTAGCACTTCTGCTTCTTCTTCCACCTTCTTAGCCATCAAGACTCGGACAGAGGAATCACCTCTTTTCTTTTGAGCTGATTGTCTCTGTGGGCAATGTAACTCTGTCTCCCTCTCAATCTTGCTCTCTGATGGCCAGGAAGTGGCTCATACCCAGAACATCGCTGATACTCTAGGTGAAAGCTTTTGCTGGGTATTTAGCACTTCTGCTTCTTCTTCCACCTTTTTAGCCATCAAGACTCGGGCAGAGCAATCACCTCTTTTCTTTCGAGCTGATTATCTCTGTGAATATAATCGTCCCTTTACACTGTTGGAATTGAAACTGGCCCTTCATTGGTCTGGCAGTACATCGGTTGGACCAGATGATGTACACTATGACATGCTGCACCATCTGTCTCCTGCTTTTCTTGATATTCTTCTAATTGTTTTTAACTATTTCTGGCAGGATAATGTTTTTCTTGATGCCTGGCACCAAGCTATTGTCCTACTTTTCTCTAAGCCTGGGAAAGATCCCAAGATTCCTTCAAACTACCGTCCAATTGCTTTGACGAGCTGTCTCTGTAAGACCTTAGAGAGGATGGTTAATGCTCTTCTTGTTTGGTTCCTCGAATCAAACAATCTCCTCTCGCCCACCCAGTGTGGGTTCTGACAATAGAGCTCCACCTTGGACCACCTGATTTGAATTGAAACATCAATCAGAGAAACCCTTCTCAAACAACAACATCTTGTGTCAATATTCTTTGACATTGAGAAGGCTTATGACACAACATGGATGTCGGGCATTTTGCTAGACCTCTCTCTCTCTATATATATATATATATGGGCTACTTTACCATTTTCCCATTTTTATTTAAAATTTTTTAATGGACAGGAGATTCCAAGTTTGTTTGGGTTTGACACTTTCCTATTCTTTTCTGCAGGAACTTGGAGTCCCTTAGGGCTGTATTTTGAGTGTCACACTTTTCAGTATAAAGATTAATACCATCACTGAACAACTCCCTCTCACTGTTGCAAATGGGCTCTATGTTGATGACTATCACATTTCATGTCAGTTGTCAAACATGAGATATATTGAGTGGCAGCTACAAATTGCCTTCAGTTGCGTACTGAAGTAGACCACGGCAAACAGCTTTAATTTCTCTCTCTCTAAAACCGTTTGCATGCACTTTTGCTGCCAATGGGGTATTCACCCTGATCCTGAACTCCGTATCAGTGAAGTTGCATTGCCTGTGGTCCCTGAGACAAAATTCTTGGGGCTTATTTTTGATCGTAAGCTGACCTTTATACCACACGTTAAGCAGCTACAGGTCAAATGTACAAGAGCACTGAACATCCTCTGTGTCCTCTCTACTACAACTTAGGGAGTGGATCAATGTTCTATTCTAAAGATATGTTGTGCTCTTATTCGATTGAAACTCGACTATGGATCACTGGTCTATGGCTCTGCCAGACCCTTGGCCTTAAAGATGCTGGATCCCATTCATCATCAAGGACTTCGGCTCTGCACTCGGGCTTTTCACACCTCCCCAGTTCAGAGCTTATGCATAGAGTCTCATGAACCTTCTTTGCACCTTCGCTGTTTGCAACTGTCTTTATGTTATGCTTCGAAACTTCATTCCTTATGTAAGCATCCCACTTGGGGTTGTGTTTTCCTTCCTCGGTGGGCCATACTATTTCAGAACAGACAATCTGGCATTGCTCCTTTTGGCCTTTGTATTCAGGTGCAGTGGATGAATTTGGTCTGTCCTTGGATAACATTGCAATATCCATTGGTCAGCCCATCCCACCATGGATTATTACAGTCCCCAAATGTGACCTTTCTTTAAGTCATCTGAGAAAAGCAGATACTGCTGATTGGAAGTACTGTCTTTTATTCACTGAACATCTAAGAACAATCTTTCCATTCCTATTTATATGGATGGTTCAAAATCAGGTGACTCTGTGGGCTCTGCCATGGTTTGTTGCAGTTCAGTGGTTGCACGCAGAATTCCCTCTACAGCTTCTCTGTTCACTGCTGAACTGTGTGCCATTTCTCTTGCCCTGGATCACATAGAAGCTAAGCAGTACTCCAATTGCACTATTTATATTGACTTGCTTAGTTCTCTACTGGCCTTGGAATTTCTTCACTTTGGTTTACACCCTGTTCTCACCACTATTCCAAAACCGACTGGCCCATTTCTCTTTTATATCTACTTCTATCTTGTTTTTCTGGATACCAGGCCATATTGGTATTTGTGGGAAGGAGCATGCAGACACGGCAGCTAAATATATCTGCTCTGGCACTATCCCTACTGTGCCTATTCCATAGATGGATTATGGTCCTGTATTCAAGGCTCGGCTCTGTGCCAGCTGGCAGTCGACTTGGAGTGAGAAACGCGAAAACAAACTTTTCAAAAAAACCCTATATTGAACTTTGGCTGTGTTGCTTCTGAAAGGATCAGAAGGAGGAAATTGTTCTAACTAGACTACGCATTGGTCACAGTTTTAAACTCATCATTTTCTTTTATCTGGAACTGATGCACCAGTGTGTAGTCTGTAACACTCAGATCACAATACGCCATAATTTACTTTCTTGCTGTCGTTACGGCCCTCAACAATGGCACCATTTTAAGCATGTTCTGTTCCAAGGTTTGTCCATAACGTCAGACAATGTTATTGGTGATAGTGACACTCTCCACCTTAACAAAGTTTTTAGCATGTTCTGTCTCAAGGTTTGTCCATAACATTAGACAGTGTTATTGGCAATGGTGACACTGTCCACCTTAATAAAGTTTTTAGATTTTTAAAGGCCATTAACCTTTTTAATGTCATTTAAGTTGTTTAATTTGTACATTACACCTTTTTTTATGTGGTTCCATTTTAAGAATCACAGTCTCTCTTGTTTGATTTAAAATTAGAAAATGGCCGTAACGTTAAATGACTTGACACCAGTACTGGAAAGGTAACTTTATGTAACTAATGCTGCTGTTTGAACTATTCATTAGTCATACTGGCAAGTTATTATTAAAATTTTGCAACATGTCATTTAACACTTTTATTACTTTACTTTATGAAAATGCCCATAATGACATAACTCGGAACCAGGACTGGAAAGGCCAAATTCAGGTGACTGATGGTGGTTCTTGTACTTACCTGTTAGTCTTCCTGGGGGTTATGATAATTACCATTATGCTACAGAAAGTCCTTTACAACTTCTCTTACTGTAGTTTCTCTCTTAACGTTGTAGACTAGGTGTTAATCTTGGTTTTATGCTATTTATGTTTTTAAACTCTGTTTTGTTTTATCTTCATTTTCTTTTATGAATATTACTCCAATTTACTTTACTTTTACCTTTTTACCGGATGTTTGGTAAAGCATAGGTAACTCAGAAATGGGCCTGAGGTATCTTTCACAGGTATCCCACTCTTTCTAACTGCCTTCCTTTCAAGCAGGCACATACCCTTGCCAGAAGGAATCTTGGATTGAGTTCACTACCAGCATCTCTTTTATCACCAGTTGTAAAGTCATTTAGGAGAAGATAAAGAAGGTCAGTGGGAAGTATGCTTCTCATTCCATTTTGACCTTGCTCTCCAATGATAAAGAGGTTACTGATGTCCAGGTCGTTGCCAATACTTTTACGGAAAGCTTTTCTGATCTTTCCAACACTTCTGTTTCTTCCTAAATCTTTTTGGTCATAGATTCTCAGACAGAATGATTCCATCTTCCTTTTTGTGCTAATAATCTCTGTGACTATAAATTCTCTTTCAAAGTCAAGTAATTTCAACTTGCTCTTCATCAGTGTGGCAGAACATCAGTTGGACCTGATGTTTTTTATGAGTTATTGCACTATCTTTCTTCTGTATCTCTTGCTATTCTTCTGTTTGTTTTTAACCAGATTTGATAGGAGAAAGTTGCAAGGCTGTTATTCTATTTTTTACAAAGCCATGGAAGGATACTGAGATTTTTTCTAATTGTCATCCAAAGTAACCATGGAAAGTTCCTTTTTGGTTAGAAGAATATTATTTGCTAACTATGTAACACTGAATTAACAATAAAATATCTAAGGAATTTACTTACAAAATGACACTAAATGTTTGTGGTGATTTCATTATTTATTTTCTCTTTATGTTCTCTCGTGTTCTTTCAAGTTCTTTTCTGCCTAATGTTGGCTAGGCAAGCCTGAAAAAAACATACTTATTGTTACCACAAAGAGTAATTATTAATATATTGTTACTTGTGTTAGCAAATTACATTACTTTTTATTATGTGGTATATATCCAAATATTTAGCATCTATCATTTTATGGTATGATGCCTTTTGGAGAGGAATATGGCACAGATCATCTACCTAAGAAACCTAGCTATCTATAGGTTTCCCACTGGTACAGTTGTAAGTCTATGGATTTACAACACTAAAATCAGGGGTTCAATTCCCCTTGGTGGACTCAGCAGATAGCCTTATGTGGCTTTACTATAAGAAAACACACCCACATGCTTCTGATGGATAGCTCAGTTCCCTACTGGCTTAAAATGTTGTTCCAGTCTCAGAGTTGCTTATCACTCAAGTATTTGATAGAAACAAGGGTTAAACCATCCAAACTTAAGATCAGTTGTTACACCATCTGTTTCTGACTATAACTGTTCCAAACAGTGATATTCTTAAATTTTCCTGGAAATGATCTGGATTATTTTTAGCTGCACCCTTAAATGTTAGGAGAGAGATTTGTTTATCTTTGTTCACAGAAACTTATGGTTTTGAAACATATCTCTCATATATTGGTTGTTGCATGGCTATCAGTAGGTTGAGATACTCTAAATAACTGGGATATAGTATAACTGGAATGTTTAGATAACAATTAATTTGGACAATCATTAGGTGAGTTATTATGGACTACTTCATCATAGGCTTTGCTTGTCTTGAAATTTCTGAAGGATCCATGGTCACCCTATCAATATACCTTTAGTCATGAAGAGGTTTATGACTGTTTTATAGATTATGAACTTTTTCAGTTGGTTCTTATTGTCTCACCTGCTGACAAAACAAGTTAGGCTGGCAGACATCATCCATCAGTGATATTTCAGTTTTTTTACCAGTGTTAGCATTGGTTACTCTACAGAGATGGTCCATTTATTGTTGATCTACTAGAAAATAAACACCAATGCATCGTTCCAGAATTGTTTTTTTCTTTCCAAAAACCAAGATTTATTCTTATGAAAAACTTAATATACTTGTTCAGATTTTAGCAAATCTGGCAGTCCATTCTTCTGTGTCTGCAGATGCAGCACTAGCAAAAATCTGATGTTCAAGACAGGACTTTTCCAAGACTTAAGTACTGTGTTTTTTTGTTGCTGTTGTTAAAAGTTCCTCAGATGATGGAAAATATATATTATTTTTTCAAGTTTGAAGTTCAGAAACATTTGAGTTAATAATTCAAAAGTTAAGAACAGCACAATAAAATGAATACATTAAGAGAAAAAAGGAAAACTGCAATTAAAAATTCTGTGGTGAAGCTCCAGAATTTTTCTTTCTGGTCTATTCTGTGATATCATCAAATGCTCATGGTAGCTTCTGTGGATGAGTTGGTTAGCTCCACGGAATAATAGATTTAACAGAATATGTGTCATAGAGTGAACATGAATTCTCTCACTTTGATTATGAAGAATGAGAGAGATGACACATAAACAGACAAATTAATTAAAATTAATTATATTTTATTATTAGCTGGAGAGTAAAGGAAATTATTTTCTAATTTTAATCATGCCCTATGCATAATTCATTATGTTAATAATGCCATAAAACATATAATTATATATTAGGAAATGTTATTTTAGAATCTGCAACAGTGTGATATTTCCAATATGTTATCTGCCTATTTAAAAGCTTAATGTATATTTAAAATGTATTATGTTTAATAACTGTGTACCACTTATCTTTTCAGCCTATGTTCATTGAAATCATAATACTGGAGTTGGGTATTATTTTGTGTTGCATCTCGGAACCTATTCCAGAAATCTTAGGTATGTATAACTATCAGCTTTTACTGAATTGTTTAAGATGTTCAGTTTGTGTTTGAAATTATCTGTTAAGATTTACTTTTGTAAAATAATAAAGTATAATTTAAATTTTTCATTAGAATATTTTAGTATAGTGGAAAAAAACATTATAAAAAGTCATAAAGCTTGTGACTCTTGACAATTTAACACATTAGTAAATTAAATTACCATTTAGATGCATCTAACTAAATATAAGTTATAACTATGGTACTGATGTTGGTATTAATGGTTTAAGCATTTGTTTTAGAGGATTTGATGTTCAATTTATCTACACTTTAATATTGTTTAATCTACAGTTTGACTTAGCAAGTGTCATAGACTTTATTTTTAATTTAAACTTAGTTATTGTTATGCTCTGAAATGGCATAAATGAATTGTATTATTACATAAATGTAATCCAAAGACAAGTTATTTGCCATTTCTCATTTTAAAGGTAAACTTAATTATTTTAGTTAGAAGGTAAGGTAGTGATAAAACAGCATAATACATTGAACTCAAACATTAATTTTAATGGTGTTGTCAATAGTAATATGTTGATTATTTATTTCTAGGCTACAGTGACAAAGGGATAGTGTAAGTGTTATTCTCTCACAGTTTTTTAGGTGTGATAGATCAAGATTGGTTTTAATTAGGAATTCAGAGCTAGAACACACATTTAAAGAAATCAGTTGTGAAGTTGAACAATTTTAATGCAGAGCTTTTAGGTTGGGTAGTGTTCTAAATGGGAAAGAAGTTGAGGCTATGTGTGAAGAGAATGGTAAACTGTGGGACGTGGCAGCAGGGTTTAAATCAGTATTAAGTTTTTGCATGAGAGGAATACAGAGTCTAATAATGGCTTTGAAGTAGTTAAAAACATTATTAATAGGATTATTAGTAGCAAATTTAATTATAATGAACAGATTCCAACTTATGATAATTCTAATGAACTTGAGAAAAGAAGGATAAAAAAGGGACTGATAGGGATGGTAACAAAGAAAAAAACAGTTATTGTTATAGGTGATTCTTTATAATGGCCCATGGATAGGTAGTCTGTGAAGTAAAAAGGGAGGAAACCTATATTATGCTATTCAGGGACAGGAATGGAAGATTTAATAAATAGAACAAGTAATATAGTAAAGGGTGTTGGCAGTGATTAAATTTTCGTAGTGCATATGGAGCTAATGATGTAAGGAAGAGTATGTCAGAGGATCCTATTGTTAAATATAAGACGTTGATAAAGGGATTTAAATAAAATAACTGTAATGACTTAAATCTATCAGTAATATTCCCAAAACTTAACTGTAGGGATGAAGTTATAAAAAGGTGAATTGGGTGGGTTGCTAAGCTCAATTTAATATTGAATAAAGAGCAGGTTGGTTATTTGGATTTAGGGGATTAATTCAGTTAGGAATATGAGTTTTTCAAAATGGATGATGTATATTTAAATATATTAGGAGCTGGCATGTTTGTAAGGGATTTAACTCATTGGTAAAACCAACTTTAAACTAGGATTAGACAGTGAAGAGGACCAAAATAATGAATTAAAAATAAGATGTAAAGAGTGGTATAGTATGGGAACAAAAATACACAGGTAGTTTTAGTGGTAAGCTAAACTGTTACTATTGTAATGAGATGTATGGTTTCAGATGCTGCTGGGAGTTGATTGTTCAAATGCATTGTGATGGTAGCTTTGCTTTTCAGAATAAGGTATAGTGGTTACCCATTGACTGTATCCAGTAATGTGGTCATCTGGATATTCCAGTGCATTTTCCTCTTCTTTTAGTAAAGTATGTGAGTCTTTGCTACATACCAGTTCCTACCCACTGTGGTGGTGGACTATGGAGGTCTGTACTATTAAGAGGTGAATCATACTACTCAATTGGTGTTGGCATTATGTAGATGTTGGTTGCATATAGCACTTTCAACTGTGCTCTTGGCAGTACATTTCTATATACTGCTAGGTTGAGGTTGTAGCAATATGCCATATTAATATATTTATATCTAACAGATTGCTTTTTCCTACCATGGCATCCCCTCATCCTACTATCCATGTACATTCCTTATGTGTATGGTGTTCAGTGAAGATAGCCTAGTTGGGATTAGAATCAAGTGTTGATAGTGTAACACCATTCCTAATGTGGACCTGATATACAATACTCAATACTTACCAATTATTTAATAGATTGTTTAGGCAGAGTATTAATGACAGCACCTTACTTTCATCACATACTTACTCTTTTACTCAGCCTCTCCTCTTCTGGTGATATGTGATGTAGGTATTCTGACCAATCTTAAAGTGATTAACAAACACAAATGTGGAGAGAGTGCTGATTACAGTAGAGACTGTGTCATGCTTCTATTGGTGGAGAGCTGTTGCATAATAATGTACATGTGGATATGTAAAAGTGGGTGGTGGAAAGCTTGTGGCAAGCATGAAAACTTTGTGCCAGTAGGAAACAGTACTAATCAAGAAAAGGCATTTTGTGAGGAGAGGGAAGTATTTGTTGGAAATAACCAAAACCTGGTTAAATAAAATGATTTGATGATATTAATGTTACTGAAATGAGAGATATTGGTTGTTTAGTAGGGAGAGAGTATTAAATGAAGTGGGGTAGTAAGAGTGGCTTTATATGTAAAATGTGAGTAAGAGCCTGAATTATATTGAAGTTAACAGCAAAGAGGTTTGAAACTGTTTGCTTTCTCTTAGATGAGGAGAGAAGACTTTTAGTTGGAATTTGTTCCAGAATGTATGATGAAACTGATGAAATTAACAAGGATTCTTACAGTGAGATAAAAACAAATCAGTGATAATGAGACTATAATTATGGTTGATCATAATTTTAGGAATATAGATTGGGATAAACAAGAGCAGGGATTGACAACCCTTCAAAGTCATTTTTTGTTTATATCCAAAACCATAACATTTTAAAAGGTGCAATATGCCCTGATGATCTATTCTTATTAATAATAATAATACAAAATCCCCATTTGAGAGAGTGGTAAGAATTCAGATCTACCATACTAAAATCAGGGATTCAATTTAATTGCCTGATGTGGCTTTGCTCTAGGAAAAATTCATAAAGGAAAAAAAAACAATTTTTGTTCGAAGAAGTTTTTGTTTTTAATCTGATGTAAAACTCTAAGTCTTTGGAGCCATGATGAAAAATCTCTCAAGTAATTAATTCTCTTGTCAAAACTTTATGCCCACCTGCAGTTTATAACAATCCACCTCCTGGCTTTATCTCTGGAGGCACTTTTCATTACATGATTAGGTCAAACAGTTGTGGCCATAAAAGTTATGTTGATCAATACATTTTCAAGTCCTTTCAAAAAGCTTCCTTTAAAAATGTACAACTGCAGTGGTGGAAAAAAATTATTACATCACCTGATTTTTTCCACACTTTTTGGTTTCTGCAATTTTGTATGAGATTTTGCATTGCAGAAGTGTCAGAACTAGTGTACAACAATTATGGACATTGTGTGATCAAGCTGACTCATATTTCAGTCATCCAACCTGTATGCATCTTTATTAACAAACCATCCATGACAAATAAATTGTGGTAGTTATCAATAAATATTATTTCTTATTTTAATACATAGTAATGCCCTGCCTTGCCTTGATAACTACTTAACTGTAGCATGGAATGCACAAGGGTCATAATACTGATGAAGGTGAGTGGGTTATGCTACATGCAGATTAGGGCTTCTTGCACTTACAAGATGCTTCTCAATTTCTTCTCTTGCATTAATGCTTCTCATTACCTTTCAGCAGTTTTTGGTAGGTTTGAAATCTGGTTTGTTGCCTGGCCAGTGTAATGTTTTTATCCTTTCTCTTCAAGGATAATTTTTCGTCTGAAGAAGCTAGTTTATCATTCATTATTATAATAATTGACTTTGGAAAGTAGTTTGAACTCAGACTAGTAAGCCTCTTGTAATCCATTGGTCTCTTAAGAGATTAATGTTGTTAAATGGGTCTACTAAATTTTCTAATTTCATGAAATAATATTAAAGCAAATATACTCATCTTGATTTTATTTTATTTTTTTTTTCCCATTGCATTCTCACTGTTGACATCTGTAATGATTTCTATCACTTGACATTTTGTATTAGGTTTTGCTCAAACTAATATAATTTTCAGTTTATTTAATGAAATTAAAACATTTTCTTTCTTCTACCACAAATTATATGAATTTACTGAGTGATAAACTTAACTCATAAATAAAACTAATTTATTATGTAATTTTTAATTTTCCTCACATTTATAGCACAAAGTCAGACTAGTTAACACAGCTGCTAACTTGACTCCATTTAAATAAAAAAAATAGTTATGAGTTGGGTAGTTTATGTTGTACAAGTGTTAGATTTAATTATTTTTAGAAGTGGTAATTTATTGTAAGTTTGTTTACATAATTGTTTATGAATCATACATTGTGTAGTTTAATGGTTATTATACTGTGTCATATTACTAAAACTTTTTGAGCTATTTTCATTGTTTTAATTGAGCATTATTGCATCATAATATCTGTAGTGTGTGGAACGTTCTCTATGTCTGTTGGGGTATAAGTATATGCCAAAAATGTTTGAAAGAAATGTTTGAAAGATAAACCTAGACTGTGTGATTGTGAGATTAGGCATAAAGAACAAATAGTGGCATAGTGGCCATTTTATTGTGAAATATCATAGATTTATTGTAATAACAGAGTAGAGAAGAATATTTTGTCTTCTCAAATTGTGCTCAAAAGTAATTGAATTAGCCTGTGTGAACTTTGATGAAAAAGAAGCAAGTATTTGAAGGTCTGGATATATTTGGGATAATCACATTCACGAATATGTTTGTCTTGTTTTAATATATTTTATTGTAAAACAAGTGGACAGTGTGCTGTTTGTGTATTGTTGACATTTTTAACTACCCAGTCACAGACACCTCTCATAATACAACCCATACAAAAACCTTATATTGTGATTGGTCAATGACATGGTATTGTTAACTTAATAACGGTCTACCTATACCAGTCAATTCATCAAGAACAGTTCTGGTGTTTTGTATAATGTTTTTTCTCGAAATTACACAAAAACATAATATTATTTGTCAAATGTAAGTACTCAGAAAAATTCTAAGTGTCACACTTTAAAATGTAAAATATGTAAGTTTAGAACAATATTTTAATGACATTATGGCATTTTCAGTGAAATTTATATCTTGTAAGAGGCATTTAGGTGTGTCTGTTATAAATAACCAGAAATTTGGCAAGATGTATTGCAAAGTAGTAACTATGTTGTATATGCAACTATACCTATACAATACAAAATAAAAGCATGTTTGCTTCATATGAATGGTGATCAGTCACCTTCACTGAAGTTTTGAATTGATCATGTTGGTTTTATTCCCTCAAGACTTATTTCCAAGCTGTGAATATTTCATACATCTAATTGATGCTTCATTAGTTGTCTGGATAGCTGCTCAGTGAACTTTGTAATGAGGATATCCTTGTGATCTGGTGAGGCTATCAGAGGGTATGCTTTACCATGCAAGTGACATGGATCATCTGTGTAAGCAGACAAGCTCTCAGTGGCACCCATACTATCAGCCTTGAACTCAGCATGATTGGTTTTCTACTTGGTTGAATGGTCATTGCAACTTGCTAACAACTATATAACACATTGCAAAGCCATGTTTAGTAATGCTTATTTCATAGATAGCTGGTTATGATAGTGATAGATAATAGAATATATAATGTTATCTTAATGAATATATAATAGTATTATAATGTGTACAGTTTTTGTTGTATATATTGACTAATTGATTTTTTTCTTTAGGAGAAGACAATTCTGGAGAGCAAATAGTTCCAGGGTCATTGATTCGAGAGATGCAGTACTTGCTTACGAAAAGCAGGGAGCCTTTTTTTAAAGCATGTGTTGAGGATGGACGATGTACCAAAAATGATATATTTAGCAATACTAGATTGTATAAATGGTATCCTGAAGTTTCAATATATCAAAAGGTAACAGTATATATATATATATATTACTCCATTATTAAGATGTTTTTGCCAAAACATCATATTATAACATATTAACTTAAATCAAATGGACAATTATAATAGATTCACTTGAATTTGCTTTTATTGCAGTTATTTTCTTCAAATATACATGTTAGTCAGAGTAATGATGATACTTTTGAACAATATTAGTAATTACTAATATATAATTCAAGTAGTAATTATGCAGTAGTTATAAAAATCAGAATAGAAACAACAAAAAACTTTCTGTAAGCAGTGAAGGTATTCAATTTAGTTTCACTTGTAGCAAGTTTGAATTTCATTCTTTAACTTTATTGAAGTACTTTACAAATTCTCACCATAGCCTGGCATGACCAGGTGTTTAGGACACTCGACTTGCAATATAAGAGTTGTGGGTTTGAATTTTGTTACACCAAACTTACCATTTCAGTTGGGGGGTATTGTAAAGTTATGGTCAATTCCACTATTTGTTGGTAAAATAGTAGCCCAAAAGTGATGGTAGGTGGTGATGATTAGCTGCCTTCTCTCTAATCTTCACTATTAAATTAAGGACAGATAGCTCATTTAGCCCTCATGTAGTTTTGCAAGAAATTAAAAAAAAACATATTTTCATTAAACTGAATATACAGCTTTTCTTGACTAATATCATAGGAATTTAAAAATAAAAGTATTTTGCAACTGGTCTAACAATAATTCTATAATTTATAGCAACCAAACCAGCTAGCTTAAGCGAAAGGTGACAGTATCAACTCAGAATTAATTTGCTCATCATTAATCTGGATCCTTGATAAAATATTCAGTTCTAGACCAGATCTAAGAATCAGTATTGTTTGTAAATTTGTGAAACTCTTGTTTATAAACCATCATTAATAACTATTAGTAATACCCATTTTCTTATAAATTGTTTTTTGTTGTTTGTCTATTAAAATATATTTGTGTTAAAAAAAGAAAATTGTGTGTATCAATTTTGTTGACAAGTATCATAAATTTGATACACATTAAGAATTAATTAACTTTTAAATTAAAATTTCCAGTTATTTGAAATAGTAATATATTAACATACATAACATAATATATTGGAGGCTTGTCTGAAATAAATTATAATATATCACAGATAACATTCATGGTATTGCTGTAAAAGTTCAGCACTGCTTCACACTGCATGCACACATATAGCTGATCTATTTTTGTTTTGCAAAAGATTGAACTTTGCAAAATGATGAACATCTCATTCACCCCTTTATTCTGTCATTGCTAATTGTTGTTCTCTGTATATATTGCTACTTAGAATTAAAACGAAAAGTTATACCAAAGCTAATCTTGTTTTTGCTGCATCAGTTTTTTTCCCTTGCCACCTATTTCATGATTAATTTCAGGTGCACTGATTTATTCTAAAAGTGATGATCAGGTATGCTCAACAATCTGATAGAAAATATACCATTAAGCAAATCTTACACCTCTGAATTTAAATACGTTTGAAGAAAGGAAAGAGACAGGACACAATATATAATAAAAGTTTCGTTATTTAATCGATAAAAATAACGTAAAATGTGTATTTGCAAAAGACCACCTTTTTCTTGAGACAGCTTTCTGTATATATTAAGAATATCTTTCCGTTTAGATTTGTTGCTTTGAATTGAAGTAACAATATTATATATGCACAAAACAATAATGCTATTTTTCTCAGAATGCATATCAAGCTGATATAACTGTTGATCATCCCCACTGATAAAGTAAAGGAGGTTATATCCTGGAGGGGGGAGAATAACCTGCAGTTCCGTGGAAAAAATTGTTTTCTACTTTCATAGAGTATATATAACTACAGAAATATTTTCCACAAAAAGACATAAGTGACACAAGAAGGTATCCAGAGCCAAGGTCTAAATAAGGTATATAGAAAAGACAACAAGATTTTAGCCAGACTTGTAGAAGGTTCGGAAAGGCTTACCCAATGGTCTCACTTGGATTATTCTCCTAAATTAGGGGCTAATGATGTAGGGTAAGTTAATACATCTTGTTCAAGTAGAAGACACCAAAACTAATAGCACAAAGATTGAATCTGTTTGGGTTTCTGTTCATGATTATAAAGGGATAAGACTTTTATTTGGAATTAGTCATAGACCAGCATATGAAAATGACCAAATCAATGAAAACCTTTACAATGTGATAAAACATTCAGCTGTTAATGAGGCTATAATTATGGGAGATTTGAACTTAAGTCATAAAGACCAGCAAACTTTAGAGTTAAATGATGAGCAGAACAAGTTTTTATAAACTTTTCTAAATGCATTGTAAACTTCTTATATAGAAATGGTTGACAGAGTGAAGATTAAAAAACAACTGGATGTAAGTGATCATTGATTAGCTAATTTTGCTGCATATGGAGATAAGTAATAACAAGAATTTGGTTTCAAGTTTCAAATAGACAAATTTTGAAGGAATAAAAAAATACTCTGCTCTGAATTTGCATCTGAATTAATTTTATATACTGATCAAATGTGAAAAAATTTTAAAATAAGTTCTTAAATATTTGAGATAGACATATTTCTTGAAGATAAAAGTTTAAAGTTTCATTCAGTAGTTGGCATGATTTTACTTGGGGAAATTTTGCCTTACTTCTCTTTCGACTGCATATTTACATGAGGGTATTGTTGTAGATTTGGTGTATCTAGATCAGTGGTTCTTAAACCTTGTTAGAGGTACTGAACCCCAGAAGTTTCATACTTGTATTCACTGAACCCTTCGTAATTGGAAAAATAAAATATGATTTTTTCAAATTCAAAACATAAGTAGATATTTTATTAGTGCACAAAATAAACCATACCTCAGTTACACAGAATATCACTGTGTTCAAAGAACAACACCAACAAAACATGAATTTCACACAAAAACAAAAATATAACTCAATGAATATTTACTTCAAATCAATGTGACTCTTGCTGTTGCCTTTCAGGGAAAAGTTCAGAAATGCAAGTGCCACTATCATACCATTTTTGCAACATAGTCTGTTCCTTTTCTTCGTTTTTATGTCTACCATTCTCAAAAAGGATTGCTAGCAAAGATACGTTGTAACAAACGGTATGAGTATCTCAAGGGCTTTCTTAGCAATTAGAGGGTACGCTACCATTTGGTGACACCAAAATGTTGAGAGCGTTGTTGTTCAGAAAAGTTGCTGTTGAACTTGGCTCTGCTAAAGTTCAATGATTTTGTCGAGGTATTCATCGTTGACATCTGCTGTCGCAACACTAAACGTGAACGGCTGTCTCACCCATGCTGGATATGACTCTCTGGTGGGGAAGTATCCGTCAAGAGATTTTGCGAGCTCATCTAAGTGCATGGCAATTGCTTGCTTCAGTTCCCCGGGTACAGAAATGTATTTGATTTCAGACACATCTTTGATCTTACTTACGCAGTCGTCCAGCAAAGGAAAGTTTACGATGTTATCATTCTCTGTTTGTTGTTTCCATAACGGTAGATTTTTTTTGAAAAGCCTTCAGGTTTTCTTCCGCTTTGATGATGTTGACTCCACCACCCTGCATCTGTTGATTGAGATGATTGAGAGCATTGAAGATATCGGCCATGTATGCCAAAATGAGAATGAACTCAGATTTTTCGAAGCAATTTGCATGACAATGTTGGTACTCTCACAAAAACAGGGCTAATTCCACATGCATAGCAAAAACATGATTAAGCACCTTTCCACGGGATAACCACCGAACGTTAGAATGGTATAGAAGTACATTGAATTCAGAGCCAATTTCATTACACAGCTTTTTGAAGATGCAATGCTTCAGGGCAGTATTTTGCACAAAGTTCACACATTCCACTACAATTTTTAATACTTCTGCCAGTTTTGAAAGCAAGGTTTTTGTTGCCGATGCATGCCTGTGCAGAACATAGTACATTACAATGATGTGTGGTGCATCGGCTTTTACCAGCGCACCAAAACCAGAGCATGACTGGAGCTCCATCCAAATAAACTGCAGAAACCATATCCCACGAAAGATCTTTGTCTCTGAAGAAGTCATCCACAAGTTTCTTCATGTTGGCTGCCTTAGTTGTTATTGTAAGAGGCTTGCAAAATAAAAAATCTTTTATCTCATTGTTCTTCACATAGCACATGAATACAATAAGCTGGCTTAGACTGGAAATGTCGGTGGTCTCATCGAGTTGATGGCTGAATTTTGCTGGGCTTGAAATCAGATCTGAAACTACTTGAGCCAAGATGTCATTGCTCATATCATCTACTCTGCTGCTGATGGTGTCATTTGAATGAGGAATTTGGGATAACTTATTTTCAGCAGCTTTTCCCAGCATGATATTTGCCATCTTCAATACAACTGGTTTTATGAGTGCTTCACCAATGGTGTGTGGTTTGTCCTGCTTTGTGATCAAGTATGCAACTTTGTACGATGCTATGAGGATTGGTTTTTCTGTGGGTACAAAGCCAAGAACAGGCAAAGTAGCCTTTTCATCGAACCTGGCTCTCTTTACCTTGAATTCACCAAGTGTTGTGTTCTTGTATCTCCCATCTCCATGCAGCTTTAGGGAGTGTTCTCTTAGTTTTGCCAGTGCTAGACTAGAATTGCTCAACTTGGCATTGGAAATCATGCATTGAGGATGCTGACTCCCATCATGTTCTGTTATACATGTGAATTTATATTGTATGTATTTGTCCGACCGCTTTCTGTTTTTGCTCGACATAGTTAGTATGAAGGGATTGAAAGATTAGGAAAAAATCACAAATGACGCACGATTGCTACACCACAAGTTGACTGCTAAGTACACAAAGTTCCCTGCAGCACAGATATTAAAGCCAAGTGATGTGACGTGATCAACCACAGCCAATGATGGTCAAGTGTAGCATGACGTCACAAATCATACGAGTGGGGTGAACGGAATGGACACACACACAGTGTGTGTGTCTTGACCTCTACCAAACCCCTGAGATTGACTCACCTATCCCCTGGGGTTTGATTGAACCCAGGTTAAGAACCACTGATCTAGATCTTTAGAAGCCATTTGACAAGGAGCCATATAAAAGGCTTGTAAGAATATTATCATTAGGTATCTAGGGGCTCAGTGTTAGGGTATTTGCATATCTTAGTTTACATCTATGACAGAGATAAAGGAATGATCAATACATTATTAAATTGATTAATGATATTAATGTTTTGTGTTTGTTGCTGACTAAGAGGAGTTTGTTTTTTATTCACAAAATGATTTGGAATATTTGGTAAGTTAAGTGAATAAATGGCAGATAGCTTTTGATCATAGTAATATAATTCTAATGCATTGTAATGTATGTGGGATATCACAATTTTAATTTTGAATAAATTTATTGGGAATAACTTTAACAGTGTCATGGAAGAAAATTATTTTGATGTTCTGGTTGGTCAGTCTCTAAACCATTCCAATAATAAACTGTTATTTGTAAAAAGGAAATATGGTTTTAAGTTATATCTACATAAGTAGTGAATATAATATTGTCCTTGTATAGGTAATTGGTTAGGCCTTATGGAATACTCTATGCAATCTTGGGTTTCTTATCCAAGAAAGGGCACTGAATTGTTGGATAAGGTTTAAAGGAGTGCTACTTGGATGACTAGAGGGATGACAGTTGGCTAGCAGCACTTACTGTCTGTTGTTTTTCTTGTTGTTCTTGAATTGTTGACTAAAGGGAATACAACTTGTTGATAGCACCAACTTTTTTATTTTATCTACTTTTAAACTGTAAATAGAAAGAAGACTGTCTGGTTGTATTCACCACCAATTTTTTTTATAACTTATTATGATTATTTTGTTCTTGAACTGCTTACTAGCTGGAAGACATCTATTTGGCAACAGCCACTTCTGGTTTTGATGTTGCTTTTACAACAGTGGTTGTGAGGAGCCCTGTACTAGTTGAATGTAACTAGTTAATGGAACTATGGATTAAATACATGACAAATATTACTAATCATCCAGTTCTTTTTGTGGGTCAGCACTATGATTAACACTTCAAGAGCTCTAGCAAGAACAAGTTCAGGATCCAGAATTAACATGAACATTCCTTGCCATGCAGCAAGATAAAACACAACCAGCTCCTCTGATTAATGTATGACAGACATCTGTAATCTATGGCACTAGTAAGAGTAAACGAAGGTATGCTGCACCATTGTTTTCAGTTAGCAAGCAATAGTTTTACTCTGTATTATAGCCACTTATCCCTACAGCTTTGAGCCAAGAGATTCTTGAGAGTTTGTTTAACAAATAACTAGTGTGCACCAAATATTTCATACACATGTGCTAACTAATATTTCACTGTAGTTCTTTTGGTTGCATTGGAATCAAATTGTTCAGCACTGGTGTTAACACTGTTTACTGTTTGAGTCAAGTAGAGAAAAAAGGCTGCTTAAAAATGATAAACTTCAATAAAGAATTGTTGGTTCTCCTATACAAGGAATAACCCTTGATATTGCTAGACTACTCCCAGAAATTGAATCAGGTCACTTAGAGATAGCATAATTTGTAACATCTAAAGGGGCCCACATGAATTAGAATGTTAACTTCAATAACAAATACTTCTTTGAATTGTATAAATAATGGGTATGCTGCAGACTAATGGTTTAATGGATTGAGTAATAAAGACTGCCAAGAGAATATTTGCTGAGTTTTTGGTGACCAAACTGATTGGGAAGATCATCCTGTGTCATTTTGGCATACCTTGCAACTGAGCAGAAATCAACAAGTTATTCAGTGATTATGCTCATGTTTACTCCAAATGTTTTACTTCCTGTAGGTGTTATCAACAATCTTTCACTTAGAGTAGATGTCCTACAATGTGGAGTGGTTAAATATTTGTGTTAGTTGATACATATGAGTTTGTATGTCAACACCTAGAAGAAACATATTTACCAGAGTGGAGTTTGGTGTGGATTTCATATGTAGGAGCTTCTTTGTTGTAGTTGGACACTACTTCCTTTGCACTGGATTGGTCTGCTGACATACAGGTTAAAGCATTAGAAGAGTGTACAGAAATGAATAATATGTGTTAATCAACTGCATTCATGTATGACCAACGAAGTTCTGGTAAACTGATATTGCCAAGAATCAGAAGAGGAGATATTTAAGATGGGTGAAAACACTTTCTTATTCAACTCTAACCCTGCAGATTAGGAGGAAAGAGATGAAAGTACTTATCTATCTGTTCAGGATGAAGAAGCAGTGGATATAGGAGTGGGGCAGAGCTTCAAAGACTCACAATATTGCTACCACTGATCTTCCAATCTATATAGCTAGGTATTATCAATTTGCACAACTGAAAATGATAGCTATAGGTTTTAAAACTCAGTATAAAGGATAGTGAGACCCTTACTTTGTAAGGTAGTTTATGCATTACATTGTATGATTATCACTTCATTATCCAAAGTTAGGACAATTTATTAATCACAATATAAATACTACCAAAAGAACTTTGGATCTCTTTCTTTTTCAGCTGTTGAACAGAGTTTCATAATAAGATACATATATGGAATATTTGATGACATTTGGAGTTAAGAGATGTAACATTACACAATAATATAGTTTGTACAACTAAAGGTGACAGCTAGAAGTTCAAAAACCGGGTGTTTTAACCCTTACTTTTCAATATAATGAGTGATTTTTTTCAAAATAAAATGCTTTATGGGAATCACTCACCTGATCTAACTCTGTGGTCAGAACACTATAAAGAATACTGCATAGATTTCACTTTAATTTTCCCCATTACATCTGAAAGACATAATGTTTCTCATGTGGATTATGGTGCTTCACCTGAATGTATACTGAAACAAAAATGCAAGCTATAAATGCACTATAAATGTAAAAGGAAGGAAATGTGAGAGTGGAAGTAACATTTGGGTGGTGAAACTTTGAAAAACTGCATCTAACTGGTAGTAAACTTGTTATTGGTAAGAAATTAATGGAGGGGAAATGATACAAGTCCTAGTGGATTCTAATGAAAGGAATTATAAGTTAGCATCTACTGTCCCAAGTCAGCTTATTTGTGTAGGATCTATTACTGAAGTTTCTACCTCATTCTTTCATACTGGTATCAGGTCTGTTTATATAACAGCCAGGTGGAAGTATAAGTAATGATTCTGAGTCAAAGGATAAGAAGGCTTGCTACTGTCACAGGAATGTCAACAAAAAGCACCTCAGCTAGCTAGTCGCGTGTTGTTCAAATAAAGCTTCAATGAAGCCTGTGGACTAAGGTCTCAGGCATTAAAAATAAATGTACTACAGACAGTCATAATATGAGCATATGTAAATCCCATACAACTGAATATTTACCAAGGTAACCTGTATATGACTCTCTCTAAAGGTGGATTTTAGAGAGTAGTAATGGCTATAACTGAGCATCTCTTACCTGTTTTTATTCTACTCACCTAGCTGACTTTCTGACAATTGGAATTAATTTGGCCTTGTGTGTTTAATCCAGAATTTTGCATTTTAAAGTTCAAATTTTTGTGCTGTTTTGTTCTTAAAGTAACCAAAGTGCCTTTCAGTTGTATGCTTAAGTCTTTAAGTTTCATTCAAGCTGCCATGGAAGAATACATCGTTAGATATCATTCAAGAGTATCCAGAAGTACCAATAAAAAATTTTAGGGTCTTTTCATTTCAGCTATCTTGAATTTTTAGAGGAAAGCATTATGCTGGTAGTACCCTTTAATATGCTTTTTATATCTGATGTTGTGGTAAGTCATGGAAGATGTAATAGAAAAGTAACTACAATGTTGGCAACTGCAGAAGAAGGAACCTAATTGACTATATGAAGTGTCTTACAAGACAAGAAGTTTAAGAATAGAAAGCTGCAGAATAACAGATAATTGAATCAATCTAAATATACTTTTTCTGTCCAAGTTATGGAAGAAAAGATATAGTATCCCTTAGTTTGATGATGGAAGTAATTCTTTAAGTAATTTAAATTTTAATTTTGTATATGTGTTTATAGATTTTGAAGGATATGATTTTATTTTTATATTATTTTTTCTGTAATTTCTCTAACAAGTTTTTCTTGTGTATTTTATGCTGAGACCTTATTTCAGTGTATTTTATTATGTATTATAATTTATCTTGGACAAGTCTCCAGTTTGTTATGTGTTACATACATTATGTATTATGATTTCAAATAACTAGAATTTCAATTTTAATTTAGAAGTTAATTGAATGTCAGTATGTATCCAATTTATGATATTTGCCAATAAGGTTGATACCCCCATTTTTCATTTTTAAAACAAATATATTTTAATGTATAAACAACAATATAATTTGTAAAAATGGTTATTAAAGTGATTTATATACAAACATTTTACAAACAATAATGAGTTTTCTATTTGGTGTTGAATTGAATAATTTATTGATGGTTCAAAAGGAGCAAATTCTGTGTTGCTGTTGTTACACTTCACTTAATGGCTAGCTTCACTCTGTTTACAAGCTGGCTTTTCTCTGATGGAATTATCTAATGCCCTTGTTGAAATACTTACATCCAAAGCTAATTCACTGAAGTTAAATGATTTTAATGTTCAAAATCCTTAAATGTTCCTGGTCAAATATCAGTAGTTTTCTGATTAATAAACATTTATCACAATTATAGCTTTTGCCGTTTATAGTATAATGACTGTAGGAAGCCAACAATATTAAAACTGTCTCTCTGCATATTATATAGGTTACCTTTTATAAGCTTGTAAGAAGATTTAGAAATTTCAGCTAAGGCATCAATACTGATATTTTACATACTCACATAGTACATTGTTGATTCTTATATTTGAGGCCCGGCATGGCCAAGCATGTTAAGGCGTGCGACTTGTAATTTGAGGGTCGCATGTTCGCATCCCCATCGCGCCAAACATGATTGCCCTTTCAGTCGTGGGGGCGTTATAATGTGACAGTTAGTTCCACTATTCGTTGGTAAAAGAGTATCCCAAGAGTTGGTGGTGGGTGGTGATGACTCGCTGCCTTTCCTCTAGAATTACACTGCTAAATTAGGGAAGGCTAGCACAGATAGCCCTCGAGTAGCTTTGTGTGAAATTCAAAAAACAAACAAACAAACAGTCTTATATTTGAGAATCTTCTACAAATTTAGGGAACAAGTGGGACTCTCACAGTACACATTTAACAACATTCATAATATGCATTTCAAAATACATATTAAACTGAAACAAAAATAGATATTAAAACAAATATTAAATCTGCTACAATTTCATGGTGTGATAAAGGACTAAATTTTAACATGTAGTATCAAATTTGTGCATAAAGGGTTTGTTATATATTTAAATACTCTTAAGGTTAACTTATATAGATGAGTTTTTACTTATCTATTATGTAATTGATCTAAAACTTTTTTATCATGTTTAGTATGTTTGATTCATGTCTTTGTTTTTATTAAAGGATTTTGTGTGTGTGATTTTAAAGGATATCTTGTTTTGGTCATTCCTGTATTGAAGGGTATAGTGATATGTTTTATCAGTGTTGAAAGGCTTTATTGTGTATGTTCTGTCATGTATCTTTGTTAAAATGTTTTACAGTGTGTACCTGCACCTCACTTAAGAGGGTTTGCTGTATATATATGTAGTATTTCTATATATTTTATTTTTTTAGGTGAGTGCATTTACATATTATTGTTTCTACTGATAGAGTTGACTGTATTTTCTATATTAAAGAATCATAGCATCTATATTACATGTTTTTACATGAATGAGTGAGGGTTAGTGTGGTATAGGTTTACTGCTTTCCTTGGTTAGTGTGGGTACAGGTTTATTCATGTTAAAATTCGAGGTTAGCTGAAGTGCAAGAGAGGGAGTGTGCAGTATATAAAGATAACATGAGTTTTTACCTCCTTATTCTTATGTAGTATTATTATAAATTTATAATTTAACCTGTGCATGTGCAGATTTGATGGTCATTCTGAGGGTGTGCAACTATGTATTACTTATCCACAGGTGTGGATGCACATGCTTCATTTTAATGAAGCAAACTGGCAGAATAAATACATAGAAAGAATTCCTCATATAACAACTTTTCACGTATAAAAAAGCCAAAGTATTTTTAACCGCATTCCAACAATAGCTTTTGTGCTATGTTGCTTAGCAACAAAATTATATAGCATGTCAAAGTAACACATTTTGTGTGATCTGAAATTTGTTTTAATTAGTTTTTATTATTGACAGATTTATAATTTATAGTGGAATCTGATTTTTGTTTATACTAAGTACAAAGCTTCACAATAGGCTGTCTGTAATCTCTCCACTGCATGTATTGAAACTAAAACTTTAGGATTAAAGTCTTCAGACTTACTATTGAGCCACCAGTGGGTAAACATTTTGATTGTTTAATTTTACAAGATTAATAACATTTAAGGAACTTAAAGTACTAGCTATTTCTTGCAAAATGTGTTTCTTCTAAACTTGAACACTTTCCCAAACATAGTACAAAATTCAAGTGATTTAGGTGTAACATCTATCAGTATTATTAATTTCAATAGTCTTTGAATACAATAAGATATTGCTAATTTTAGCAATATTATTAGCACTAATGATGATTAGTTGTACAATTTTTATATTTTCAGAAGTATTCATTAGCTAGAATACTGATTATACTCATTTCTTCCATGTTTTAACAGGAACATTTCTGGCAAACCTATGAATGTCTTGTTCATCCAGGAAAAATTCAGTGCCCTGGTAAGGGAAGTTTTATTATTGTTAAATGATCATTATTTAAAAATATATATTTGTTAATTTTTTCAATAATAGTATTCATCTCTCTTGCAAATTCTTTTATATTTAAAGTCCAGCTATTAACAAGGCTTCTTTTGGAAAGCTTACTCTGCAATACCCTTTCAGAGGACTTTAACTAGTCTCTCTGTCTCTAGTTTGGCTTCTGTGTAACATGTACAATCAATCACTGTCAGCAATACTGGTTGTCCTTGTCAGATGCAGGTGCTCGTAGTTTGATGAAATCTAAAACTACTCTGTTGAATGACTTTTCAAAGAGAGGCATCTCAACCTGTGGCGTCTTTCCTACCTTCTCTTGTTATATGGCTTGCAGAATGTGGTCACAGGTCTAATAACCCCTGGCCAATGTAAGTTGCTGGTGATTCTGCCTGCCATCTTCTTTATTCCTATGTGTTCTATCACAACTGACTCATGAACAACCTTCATTACTTGGGTTTGGTACTATGGTCTGTTTAACTTCCATAATAGAATTGCCTTGATAGATCTGGTGTGGCACACCCTTCTGGTCCTCTGTTCTGTAATTCACTTTTTCCTAGGCATTTTCCCAGTGTTTCTACATTGAAGGGTCTTTCTTCTGTGCTTTCTTCAATTCCCATAGGCCTACATTTAGGATGTTTGTTTTTGAGACTTGGAGAGACTTAATGTCTTACTCTATTCTCTTTTCCTTGGGATCTTGTGGTGACTGCAGATTCTTCATCAGTTTACTTTACACCTGGTTCTGCAAAATTTCCATTGCCAGAAATATTGCTGATTACCAAGTTGTAGATGGATGCCTTCAGACACATGGCTTTGAGGTCTCACTTGTAATTCAGAATGTCCACCTTTATTCTTGCTATAGGAAAATTTCTCACTCTCCCATTAATCAGCACACACAGCTGTACTTTATTCATCATCTGGTCGTCAGATACTAGACCAGTTCTTGTTGATGCACCCAGTATATTATAGGACCTTCACGTTCTTTTCCCCAGCCTAGACTTTATCTATTAACGTGTTGTGGTTTTTTGGCACCTATTTACGTCTGTTACATTTCCAATCACCACTGGTAATTTTTATCCCTTTGGTAACTTAAGCTGACCATCAATAATGCATTGCTTAACCAAGGTGACAGCACTTCCTTCTTGTGGCAAATCTGATGAAATGACTCCTGTATTCTGTTTCTTCTGGCAGCAGCATCTTTGGTGGTAGTCACTCTTTTTTGTTTCTTGCCAACATCATATTTGTAGGTAGCTCCAACATGTTCTTCCAGTTTAATTATTTCACCTACATTTTTCAGTGTTCTCTCTCTTTAGAAATAGTGACACCTCAGAAAACCATGTGATCATGAACTATTAATGTATTAGTAAATCTGCCAGTTCATCAAAATTATCTTCACACTTGGCCATGTCAATCCATCTAGTGAAAGATCTACGTGAACATGCCACAAAATGAAATGCAATTTTTTTCAATGTCAGGTTTGACTTCTTTGAACTTGTGACAAAGACCTTCTTCAGTACATTTATATTATTTGAGAAAATTATCTTCTGACATTATGATTACTTGCTCTTGTAGGCCTTTTCCTGTGAGGAGGAGTCTGAGACAGATTACCCAGTTGTTTTTGTCCAGGCTTGACTTTTAGTAAATCTTCCTTACCTTTCCAGGAAAATATCCTTATTGTCTTTCTGCTTATAAGATTTGGACATCTTAAGTTCTTTGGTCCTATCCCTAGTGTTATTCTTAGATCCTTCATCTTTCTGTTGGGTGAACTTGACAACTTCAGTTTGTGCTCATATTCTCTCTGTTTTCTCTCTTTCATTTTCGTCTTTTTCCAGTTGTGATCTTATTCTTTTTTCTCTGTTTCTCCTTGTTTCACGTCTGTTGATGCTCTTTTCTGTCTAGATCGTGTTGTTGTTTAACAAACTCTTGTAAATCAGCATCTTTGAGCTAAAGTTGCTTATCCCTTTCTTTTTGGTTATCAAAGTAAATCAGTGTGGTTGTATAGCATGTTTGTAATCTCAACAATATTTTTGCCATTATAATAGCCTCTTTCCACTGTCATTTACATCTTCTTCTACTGCTGATTACCACTCTGTAATCCTTGGTGGATCATCAAATGTCACGTTTTGGGTATAGATGGGCAAGATTCTTTGCAGTAAGTGTCTCTGACTAGTTGATGATAAATTTGAACAATAAACAAACATTACATTTTCTACTCGTTTTAAAATAATATATATTAAGTAAAATGTATACAGGTCCAGGTCTTTAAATAATTGTCTCTTTTCATCAAAATACACCCAGGCTGATTCAGTTAATTTAAAACACAACTAAATTATTCTTTTCTTTTCTGTTATTGCAATGCAGTTTGTGATAAGTTCACTTATGTTATACTTTTTGTCACCACAATTGTATTCAAAGCTTTATGTAATTGTCTCTTATTGTCAAAAGTCCACACAGGTTTGTCCAGGTACTTTAGAATAACTTTAGAAGACAACAAAGGCAGTTTATTTCATGTATTCTTTATTGTTACAATACAGTAGTGATAATTCACTTTGTAATTGCCAGTATATGATCTTTATGGCTCACCTCATATGCATCCATTCTAGATTCATATGACTATATTTGTCGCTGACTTTCTATGTGACTTTGTCTATATTACTTTAATTACACAAAGTATGAGTCACATGGTTATGCAAATAAAGCTATGATAAATTATCACTTCTAACAATAACTAATTTTAACACTTGTGCTATACTTAGATTAAAAGAGTCTTGTATGTTTAACAGTTTGAGATGAAGGTTATAAAGCCTTTCAATGGTCCAATTAATATCTTGTGCTCAATGGACTACAATAATTTAGTAACAATAAAATGGAGATTACACACTGTACATAATGAATATAAGTTGATAAATTGGAAAGCAAACATAGCTAATTTCTTTCAGTGATTTAGTGACTGACCTTATAATTGTTCTAACTGCTGATAGTTAGGTTTAATCCCAACCATATTAATTGATTGACCTTTGTTGGCAGTTTTATGGACCATTAGATCCAAGTAATGCATCTAGATCTGGTACTTAGCCATACAATTCATAGTGAACAGTTAGTCAGATACTCTGTATATTACTCTTCTTTTTCAAATTCAGAGTCAGATAAGACATGTGTATCATCTTCATCTGACATGCCTACCTTTTCTTCCAATTCTTTTTCAGTCCATATTATCACAGGTTCATTGATCATATACAGATTCAACTAATTAATTTGATGTGTACTACATGCTTTTGCATGCTTCTTGACAATTATAACTCATATGTTACCTTATGCATTTGGATGGATGATAATTTCACCTTGTAATCACTGAATAATCGTGAAACTTTAAATACTATAAGTCCAAATATACTTAATGTGCCTCAATGAAATTTGACATGTTGTATTTAAAAAAAAAATTGATTTTCAGTCAAGTATTTTAGTAAAGATTTGTTTGTGTATTTACGAAGTCTTTACTGGGTCACTTTTAGTGAAAGACAATTTTTATGCTAAGAATTAAATTGCTTCTCTTTACATTACAGATTTTATATTTCATTTTCATAAACTCCGTAATGCCCTAAATAACTATTAGCATTTTTTTGTAACTGGTAACTATATTTATCTGTTAGTTTCTCTATCCTAACACTAACTGTAACTAAATCATAAAGTACAGTGAAATGAAGATTAGAAAATTATAAATTTTACTTTTTTTTCTTCTTTGGATGCATATCATTTGTTGCCAGATCTTCAGTTAATGATAATAAATATTTCAAATACTAATCATTTCACATTAGTTTTATTTTATATGATTTTATCTCCTGACACATATAAGTTTTCTCTAAGGAAAGCCAACACTGAAACACATGCCCAGCTAAGTAAATGTAATGTTTCATTTCAGAATTTGTGTCCAAACAAAAATATGTGTACATTTTGAGTATGCATTTTATAACACAAAACATATATCTTTTGCTAGAGTACTACTAAAACTACTATTTAACTGAGTTTCTAACTATGCTGTGAACAATGTAAACAGTGTTAAGGTTTTATGAAGTAAATTTGCTGACTCATGCATCAATCTCTTCTTCACTAGTGTATGTTTCTGCAAAATTCAAAAGAATGATTGCAAGCTGCAGTGTTAATATTTTGGTAAATTGGTAGTAGTATCAGATTTTGGAGATTATAAAAAAAGGGATGGACAAAATTTATTGATATTATGAAGCTTAGAAAATAAGGATTGAAAGTTTTTGTATGAAATATTTGTTTGTTACTTCTGTATAAATGCAAAGCATCACTAGTTTGTGTAGGTGAGTTTGTGATATCTTTTTTTGATTTAGTGGATGGTAGCTGGGGTATCTGGGGTTTATGGAGCAGATGCCAAGGAACGTGTGGTCAACAAGGTTTTCGAGTTAGATATCGGACTTGTAACAATCCTGCGCCACAACACAATGGATATCCCTGTTCTGGAAATAACATAGAAGAGGAATCCTGCTTGGTGTTTGGTTGTGATATTGGAACAGCTCGTAAGTTAGAATTCATACATACATATGAATATGTATACATATTTCAATATTCTAAAGTAAAGGTTTAAAACAGATGTGTAACATTTTTTTGTCTAATACTCATATTCTTTAAAAAAATACAATATAATTCTTACTATTGTAGACATTTTTATAAAATTGTTGATTTCATTTTTTTTATCTCCAGTACCATGAATTTTGAAGAGTTACAGTATCTTGTGCAATCAATTTTGAAAGTAAAAACAAGATCAACTTTTGTAATGCACAATAAAATTTTATGTGGCAAGCAACCAAAATTAAAAAATACAACATGCTTGGATTGCTTTATGCTACCATGATAAGAAGTAAAAATATGTATGAGAAGTGGGTAGTTTTTATATGGAAAAAGCTTAACTAATTGTAATCTGTGAAGGTGGTATAAGTATTGTACACAGGAAATCAATAGTTCTTTCCAAAACTTTGCATTATCACCAACTAACCCTTTATCTCTATTTAACAAAGAATTATTTGAAAAAGGGACAAAAATTAAAAGTAGAAGCTTCTTTTGGGTATAACAGTTCACAATAAAGTAAGGTAGTCAAAATGATAAAGAAATGAAAGTATGTTAAAGGGTTACTACTGGCTCTTCAAGTTTCTTATCATTTGATTTTCTGTTATAGAGTGTTCAACCATACAGGAGCTACCCAAACAAACAGAAAGTCTGCATACATGATAAAGACTCCCTGAAACATAAAAAACAAACAAAAAAAACTGATTATAGAAACATGTAAAAATGAATTACTCAAAACTGCTGTTATGCTCCCATGTTACAGAATAAAACAATATTTGCTTCTACTTTTTTGATGATAGTACTCATCTTTGCATCTGTGGTGTGAAGCCTGCTGTATTTATTTATGATTATAACACTGTTCTTCACTGTGTAATTGATAGATTAGAAAAACTCTTTGTTTTATTTCCATTGGCCTGAATCCTTAAAAAGGAAAGCATTTGATTTCACATCAACTCTTGATTTTAAAGTTCTTTAGCATTTAGGCCTTTGTCTCCAAGTTATTTTCTCTGACTGTTGCTCAGTCCTATAGATTTTCATTTCCAAGGTTCTTGAAAACTTAAGCTGCACTTAAAGACAGTTCATGCTCTCTCTAAACATATAGTATTTCCACCATAAATAAATCACTTCATTTTGGCTGTAAGTGATTGTTTGCCTACTTATTATTGTATATACATAATGTGCTTCCTTACTCAAGTAAATACTATATGAAGATAGAAACAGTGCAAAATATACCTCTTCATTATGAATGATCGAAAGCTTAACAAATCTGAAAGAAAAAGATTGTGAAACAATGTTGTAAGTGTGTATAATATTCGAGAATTTACTAAGATAATGAAATATATGTCATACAATAAGTAGTTTTCCTAATAAGATAGAAAACCAAGCTTTAATGTATTTTATATTGGAAACTTGAGTATAGTATCTGTCTGTGACTTATCAATTGTCACACTTCTATGGATTTTTATAAATTAACGCAAGTGTCATATGGTAAAATATATTTTTTTCAAGGCTAATTGATAAAATTGGCTTTTATAATAAAATAATAACATTGCATGAATTCATAGTATTGTTGGAAATTAGCTGAAGCTACACCAGATCCATTAGTTGTTATGACATGCCTCTGGATACTGGTTGAGCCAAGTGTTTAATATTTAAACCTCATTTCAATAATTTTTCATCGTATTTCTTACATCATTTGTGTGTATAATATTTCTACTTCAGTCATATAGTTAATAATATTTCCAAACTACAGGTAGTTCTTCAGATATAGGAAGAGCATCTGCTGCTGCAAATGTAGAGAAATTTCACAAGAAGTATCCAGAGCTGAAAACAGAATGCTTTTATAGACATTGTATGTTTTCTTTTGTAAAAGGAATAACCACAGAGAAGAAAGAAGCTGTAAGTTTTATTGTTTTATAACCCAAAAACTTCAGTCTTAATAACTCAATAATAAGCAGAGAAAAATCTTAACTCAGTATTAAGTAATGTATAAAATCATTCCATCTGCAGCTTATTGTGTGCATTTGCGTGGTAAGAAAGCCTTTTACTTAACACCTTATATCCTTACATTAGCTTGGCATCAGAATCTGTTCACTATTTATATAAGTTTTTTTTTAATATCTGAAATGGGTATTGCAACCTACTGAAAACATAGGTTAAAATATTAAAAAATGAGTTCAGGCAAAACACATTTTGTTCTTATTCATGAGTCACACATGCAGAAGTGTTTTTCCTATATATTTCAGAAAAGTCATATTTTAAAGAGTTTCTACTAATCTAGATTTCCTGAAAGTGATATGAAAAAGTAGAGTTTATGAATAAAGGAATATGTAAAAGATTTTTATCATGTGCAAATTTTGTAGCATGCATATACTTTTAAGACACATATAAATTTTATATGAGGCCAATGTAGATTAGAAATATATTATTACCAAATAAATAAATATTCATTTGTTTAAAAAAAATAAAAATAAATAAATTATCATTCCATAACATTTAGATATACCTATTTCAAATGACTCATATTTTAGAGTACAGTCTCATATTTTGGCCATGCTCTACACATTTATTATGTTGAACATAATTAGTCATTGTGCAAATTTACTATGTTGTTATAGGTATTTACTCAGAACTACAAGTTTCAATTGTTTTTTTCAGAACAAGTACTGGTCTTGGTTGACCTGCACAAAATATGGAAAAGGCTGTCCTGGTAATATGTTTTGTTAATGTTCATACACTATTCACACAGACACACACAAATGTTTGCTAGAAATGCCAATAGGATGTACAACGTTAGTGTAACTGTTTTTATTGTGAGGATACAGTTCTTTTGGTGATTTTGATGATGTAAGTGCTGGAATTACATGAAATATACTACTGTGACTTGTGGTGATGACAACTTCAGGTTACCCACAGATAAAAAATAGCCTGTAGGAACAACTGCAGTAACTGTGATCTTAATAGACTAACTTTGTTTTCTTACCAGGACAAAAAAAATTGTTTTAGCAAAATATCTGTGTATACCAGATTTGCAATGCAACCACACCAGTTTATGTGGTAAGAGCATTCAATGCTGTTTAGAAGGACTTGTGTAGTGTTTCATGATTTATTCTGAGTAATCTTTATTGCATTAGTGCCATATAATACAGTTATTGAACACACACATAAAATTAGTAATAAAAAACATTAGTTCGAGGTTTACCTATCTGAGAAGGAATAAGTCTTGATAATCTTCATTTACAGATGGATGGCAACCTACCTACAAACTGAAATGATCACTGGCAAGAAACAAAATATGTTGATGTTAGCAACACTGATAGATTAATTTTCAACACACCATGTCTGAAAGTATACTCTTGCATACATTTAACATTTGCTGTTGGATTAATTATAATGCATAGGAAGAGATGATTTAAATTTACTGAATGTGAAAGATTCTCAAGCTATAGGAGTGAATACTTTTGATATTTTTGTCATCATTATCTTTATTTGCTAGGTTGAAATTGTGGTTGACAGGGCGACTGAATTATTTAACAAATTTTATGTTTTGTTAGAAAGTTGAATGAATTGTATCAGTGTTATGACATTCTATTTTAAACTAATGACAATGTTATATATCCTAAGTCGCATATAAAGTTTTACAGTGAATGATGTTTGAGACCACACTATCATTATTAAGATTTAGGCTTACAGTGTCTCATAAACTTGTGTAATTTTTTAACACAAAAACTAAAAATTAAAAGATCTCAGGTGGAAGTTCTAATTTTCAAGTTTTTTTCGTGAATAATTTTTATTTACTGGTACAAAGAATATACAAATTAGTTACTTGTTAAGTTAGATAAGAAAAAATAACCATGTAGTATGTGCTCAGCAAAATCGAAATGGAATTATTTGATAAGCCAATGCTGGTAAATTATATCTTTGTTTACACCAAGTTGTTAGCCTAAAATTAACTACCTGAGTACTCTGAGAAGCCTAAGTACAACTGTAAAGAAGTAGATCTCAGTGAAAAATCTATTAGCTTTTAATGTAAAAGTAAATAGTGTGTAATTGTCTCTAACAATATTCTATAAACATAAAGGGGTGAATTAGATTTATTTCATTTTCCTATTATGTGGTTGATTAAATAGACCAAGTTTGATACAGTTAGTGTTATAATATAAAATGTATGTGTGAATGTTTTCAGCAAAGTCACATCAGGCTATCTCCTGTACCCCTGGTTTTAGCTTTGTAAATCTGTGGAGTTACCACAATCCAATCAGGGAGGATTAGGATAGGGAAAATAAGAAATAAGTTATAAAATGTTTTGATATTTATTTATCATGGACTAGAAGTTACTCAAATGAAGTATGAAAACTGTAAGGTGAACAAGTATTTTTATTCAAAGTATGGAAAAATTTGCACTCAAACTGACTCAATGATGTCTGTAATTTCACAGACAAATCTTAAGTAGGAATATTTATGTCAAAACCTCGTGATTTTTTATGTACACCAAACTTGTAAACTGTAAATCTGTCAAATTTCATGAAGATGCACTTACTAAAGTTATATATAGTTATGTGCATAAATATTTGTTCAAAATGATTGACCTCGGAACCTGGTGCTAAAGAGTCAACATCAAAATCACCTAGCACTCAGATTAATCAGAGTTGGAGCCAGACAATGAATCCATAAATTCTTAGCCAGGTCATTATTTAAAAATAATCAATTGAAAAATCTGATTACTTGTACCCCAAATACTTGCAGTGTGTACTAAAAGTCATGAAACTTCTTGAAGATATGTATACTCCATTAAAAGTTGTGATATATATATATATAGTTTCATGGATACATGGGCGGTGGTGAAAATGCCCATGCCCATAATATGAGTAGTTAAAATATGTGAGCATACAGTCTTCAAAGACTACTCAGCCCTTCAGTAGTTATTATCAGCGAGAAAAAGGTACTCTCTTATTTTTGATGAGTAAATGCTGTAACTTGTATTGGTGTTTTTCCACTATCATGAATAGATGAATGTCTGAATATGTTGGAAGGGGTCTATTGGCTGTGTATCTGGAATCCAGATAATGACAAGTTAAATTATAAATAGGCCACTTTTAAGGTTTTAGCTTATTCTTAAAGGGCTGGAAGGGAAGAGATGCTTGGTCTGTTTGGACAATTCTTTACCAATTGGTCGCATGTTCAGGTCTGTGTCTGGGAACCTGAAAAATAGTATTGTGATACCATCTCTTCTTACATATGTAGTTATTCTCGTTTAATGCTGCCATCTATATGCAAAATACAAAGGTTTTAGTCTTGCACTCTCATGTGCCCCCGAATCATAGTGGTTCATCTGCAACTCCTATTTAAATAATTTTAAGACATCCTTTCACTATTAGGATTGTGACACACTGTCCTAATTCATGTGATTCCCTCTGTTGAATGTGATTATACACCTCTTTTTTTGAATCACTCCATGATTTTCTGCTAGATTTTCCATAGCTGCATTCTTCCTCGTCATCTCTACATTGGTGTGATTATCGTCTTTGGCTTTCTTCCTTCACACATGGTTTCTCTGAGTTTGACATTCACTTATCTTTGGGACTTGTGGATGGTTCTTTTTCTCCATCAGTCAATTTCTGGGGACATTCCTGAGAATTTGGATCACATATGGTGAGGCAACATTTGATTCTCACATCTTTGGTTGCTTATTTGTCTCATTCTCAGTTCTTACATTCCTCTCTTACTGTATCATGTTCTGGAGCCTCCTGTCTTTTACCTGTTCCTACCACTAGATGTTCCACCATTTGCCATGTTTCTTGACATAGGATTCATTTGTGCCAGCAGGACCAATGACCTCTCTGTGGATTTCAATCCTGTATGGAATTTTTTAGCCAGCTGTATTATCCTATTTCTGGAATTTGCTGCTGATCCTTGAGTTTTTCACATTTTGTCCACAGGAATTTTCATCCAAATCCTTTTCTCTCTTTCACTGTTTCCAATATCTGCATCTTTTCTGTAATCTTAGGATCGTACTACCATTCAGTGTTTGTCTGAAGTGGTACAGTCTCTTCTGTCACAGAGAGCTGTTGAGCCTGTCAGTTATAATTCCCTTGGTTTTTATTCCAGAGTGTTTGTAGTACTTTCTCACACTTAATTGAGCATTTCTCCAGGTCTGTTGATGACTAAGATAGACATCTTGAATGCTTATTTTTTGTTTGCAACACATGCATATGATTCTGAGAGGAGCTTGAGAAGGTTGGATTATTAAGTTGGAGGACTCTTTCCTTTTATTTACCCATATCTTATTCATTTAGGAATTTTTCTTTTTAAACATCCACCTTAGTTGGGACTAATATTTTCTTCTTTGACTCCATTTGACACAGCTTTCAGTTCTCCGTGCCCTTGCTGCTCCCTCTCTTTCTGCTTATAAGGTTTTACTGGGGACATGGGCTTCTATGGGAGTACTTATCCTTCTTGGGTCAAACATGTGTGGTCTCTTCAGTTACCTCTGCATGACCATTAGGATCTTCTTCTGGATCCTTTTGATTCTCCCATCATTTTTTTCTTCACTTGTTGATTATCTGTGTTAATGGTTGAATATGATTGAAATGTTGTTGGGTGTACCACATCCAGATTTCCATCTCTTCACTGGTGCTTCCTTGCATAGTTTGGAAAAAATCCCAGTCACTCTGAGGCTTTTTGATAATTGTTTATGGCTGTAAACCATAAACATCTTTGCCATCTAAACACCTTAGAGCTTCTAGTTGTACAATATGATTTGGATCACTTTCTTTCTATTTTACAAAATTTACTTGTCATGATGCCTTTCAACAGTTTTATGGTGGTGGCTTATATCAATTACCAAAAAGACACCTATTCTCGTTTCTTTTAAGTAGAACCTTAGATCTCTTTTTTAGAGCCCATATGCTTGGTATACATTTCTTTGTGTGCCATGTTCTGGGTGTTTTTCATATAGTGGCATATTGCCTTTGTTTTATCTGGGCAGATCTTTTTTTCTCAAAACTTTGGCTGCTCATAAGGGAAATTTTCTTTCCCTCTCTCACCTTTATTCTTGGCATGTTCCAGATCGACTCTTATGGTCTGTATGTGCTCCTCATTGTTCTATTGCTTGCATGGCTTCTTTTCATAATTCCAGTTTCTGTCTTTTTATCCCTGAGCAATA
This sequence comes from Tachypleus tridentatus, assembly GCF_004210375.1. Taxonomy (NCBI): domain Eukaryota; kingdom Metazoa; phylum Arthropoda; class Merostomata; order Xiphosura; family Limulidae; genus Tachypleus; species Tachypleus tridentatus. The sequence continues at coordinate 21,059,807 of NC_134831.1, forward strand.
TTTTTCGAGTTGATGCCCTTTCTTCTACCACCCTTACCAAATGGCTTTTTTTCAATTGGTTTATTCATCCTTGGCTCCTTCTTCTCAGACTTTTGTCACATCAAATCAGGCACCTTACCTTATTTTGCATATCACTTTTGTTATCCATTGGAGGAAATTTATGTTCAGGCATGTGGAGTACATCTCATAAATTCGTCTCCCACTATCTTCATTGGATAACTGTTTATTCCTCATCTGGATACTCCCTTCTATCTGTTGCCACCATTTTAACAGCAGGAAGGATAGGAGTGGATACACTATCTTTTTTATGCACATTTTAATTTCTTTCGGTGGCATACTTATTTTTTAAAATTAAGGACCATGCTCTGTGATGAGCACTGCAAGTCCGAGTATACTTAATATATCTCAGATTCACACTCTATGGCCATGATGAAATTATTAAATACAATACACCTATGGCCAATCATGTACTCTGTTAAGATTGGGTGTTTCACAAGATCACTAACAGGTTCTTCTCTTGTGATATATTTGCTTTATTAATATACCTATTCAAGAACATACTGATCCATGTATTTACGTTGATAAATCAGAAAGCGACAGGTGCCCATCCCTTCATTTACATAAACTGTGGGTGCTCTGCTTCTCAAAATAGGGTTTCTGTGTCACTCACTGCATTGTCTCCAGTGTTGGCATTCCTCAGGACTATCCACTGTGTTTTATTTCCCCTTTTTCTTATAATATAGTATGGGAGTATTTGCCATCTTTCAGTTACTATCTTTCTTAAAGTTATCACACAATAATAACCAAAAACTATAAAAATCCATTTGGTAGAGGAGAGTAGGGCAATTATGTTCAGCTAATGTACATGGCATGTTGTCTTCCACATGTATGTTCCATCTCTTTATGGTTGGTTCTGAGGATTGATGTTGTGCTAAGCTTCTGTGTAACTCTCTCTGGTAGGTATTGTTACATATAATTGGTTGAGATGACCCCCTTCCATGCAGTGGGATCAAGAAGTTTGCAGTGCACTCCAATTCTGTATGGTTCTAACCAAGGGTATGATGTTACATATGTCTGCTGAAAATAGCTCCACCTCCTTGTGGTGGGCCCCAAAAACTAATGTTGTACATGGCTTCTGTAGAGGTCTATATAGAGAGTGAGGCTGTTTGTAATTTATGGATGCAGTCTGTTTCCATGCAGTTGGATCCAGAGGTTGTTATTTTGCTCCAATCTTTGTGCAGGATTATCCAGAGGATGTTGTTGGAATTGATCTGTCACATCGATATTCACTCCTTCAGTTGAGCTCTTCACCCTGTCATCACATATCCCCTGTTCCTCACTAAGTTTGCCTCATGATCATAGACTTTGTATAACGTGTTCCAAACATTGATGTTGTACCCATCTTTTCTGCATTGGAACCCTGAAGGGCACTTTGTACTCCAACTATCTGTGGTCCTATACAAAAAAATAATGGTGATTGAGATGATAGTTCACCATTACATGCTCCACCTCAAGTAGTTTCGCAACCAGAGGATGATGATTTATAGTAGGGTGCTAGTCTGATTGAGTTTAATGTAATCTGCCACATAGTCATGTCTCTTTATTCTATCATTCAGTTAATGTTTTGTATGTATTATTAGTTGTGGATATTGTGTACCTGTTTTCACACTGTATACTTCTATTCTGCTGAACATGAACTGAAGATGGTGTGAATTCTCCTCCTACCATGGATAACAGCTGACCTGCTGCATGTAGCTCATAATGCTCTAGTCATTTCACCATGGAGAACATCCATTTTAGTTTTTCTCCACATTACTGCTTGTAGATGTGTTTTATATGTTTCTGTACTTTTTGGTTGTGCTACCTTTTTCTTCCACCCATGTATGCAACACTTCTTTCTGTATTAGGTGCAAAGTGTATCTTGTATAGAAGCAATGATGTCCTCCATACTTGATTCTCTACTAAAGAGATCACAATTCTTGGGAGTTCTTCAGACATTTTCAGAGGATGCTTATTTCTATCCCTTGCACCAGTCCATGTACCTGTTCAGTATGAGATTTTAGCTATAAATACGTGAGTTGAAATGATATACTGTATCATAAATTATAATTTTTTTACACTGAAGATGTATTTCTGAAAGTTACTTAATTCATTTCGCACATCCTATTCTTCTTCCCCACTGAAATCTGATGCTTTTTTTCTGCCTAAACTCATAGTGAAAACCATATGCTTTAAGAGCATACATTACATTCTTAATGATGATTTACTCTTGCAAGATGCATTTGAACCACCATTATTGTGGGGTACATGGAAGTGTAGGACTTGTGGTATACAAATAAGCTTTTTTGCATATAGAGGGCAGCACCGACAAAGAATAATTATATTTGTAAGGAGAGATAAGAACCTATTAAAAATACGTTTTTAATATAGGAAAATTATAACTTCCTGGAGACAAAAAAGGCACGCTTAAAACTGAAACCAATAAAATTTGGGTTCATGGACATGAAGCTGAAATTTCTTGGTCATATTGTGAGAAGAGAAGGAATATCCAGGGATCCTACTGAAGTATCAGTACTGCAAAGTTAGCTTTTGCAAGCAAATGAAATGTACACAGTTTCATTGCTTTTGCATTTTATCATCAACAAACAGTTTTGACCAAATTTTATAAAATTGCTTTATGTTTATTAATTCTTACTAAAAACTGAAACACATTCATACAGAGTAAGGAGTGTAATAAAGCATTCAAGTCTGTCAAATGTGCTTTACTTGAAGTTCCACAGTTGGTACCTTCACAATAAGATTGTGAATTCCTACTAGACACTGATGCCAACAATATGGAACTGGAACATTGTTGTAATATTGTAAAATAGAATGGAACAAATAATTACACATGCTCTGTCATGTGCTCATGACTCCGGAACATAAGTATTGCATGCTAAAAAAAATAAACTGCTTGTAGTTTTTGTCAGTGAAATACTTCTGATCTTGCTTATGTTTTAGAAAATTCATTAGTGCACCATGTGTCATTCAAATGGCTCAAAAACATTAGAACACTGAAGAGGTGGTAGTACAGTGGCTAAGAGCATTACAAAAGCATGATTTAATCACACATTATTTCTCAGGCTTGCAACATGGAATTGCAGATGGGTTATTTTACAGAATGATGAGGCTTTGTCCATTTGTTGAAAATCCAGATCCTGAGTACCAGGTAAAATATAAGACTATTTTTGCTATAACAACTGACCATAAAGTCGTATATTCTACTAGTAGTTAGATGCCTAAATTAATGTTTCAGGATTTCTGGGAGTAGCAATTGAATGATATAGATCTAGTGTGGGTATTTCCTGTTACATAGTAAGATGAAATTTGTCTGACTCAGAGTAAGAGATATATCATGGATGCACTTTAACAGTGTATGCATTATTAATTATTATTACATGAAGGTGTACTGTATTGTTGTTACCAACTGTCAAGCAGTTGTTCTCAACCTGTGTCCTTAGGCTCAAAAGCACAACATTTTAAAAGCTTTGTATAAACACAAAGAATAGAGGACTTCAAGGTGTTGCACAAACTTGTACTAACATTTAATGATGATTATTTTCGTTGCATTAGAGTAAAATGTTCAGCATTTGTGTTAATATTGAATAGTCTGATGGAAATATCAATTTTGTTAACTTGAACCAAACTCACTGATATGAAGATTTGATCTATATTGTGATGTCATATCATGCAACTCAACAGAGATCAGTGAGTTCCTTGCCAAAATGCTTATGCTCAACTGAGAAATTATGCTTCCAATGAAAATCAAGTATGGTCCTTCACTTAGAGCAAAAGTCCCAAATTATCAGTACCAAATTTTAGAGTGATTTATTTGTGCATTAACTGATGCACATTGATTTATGTATCAGTACTTATGAAAAGCTGTAGTATATCCAAAATGTTACTGTGCTATGAAAATGAAGAAAGATGTATCAAGTTGAAATTGGGAATGACTTTGGTATGTATTAGTAGCACTGATCAAATCTCATTTTGTAATCTAATGAGCTCCTCATTTAGTGTTTAAAATCTAATAATTAAAAGGTATGCAAAAGTGTGTTTTATATATCAGTCAGCTGTGTCTGTATGTGACTGACAAAAGTTTTGCAAACCAGCTTGATCATAATGAGTCAGATAAAGAGTTATAGATGATGATGAGAATTTGGTATCATTACAAATAGACAATGAGGAGGATGACTTGCTGAGGGCACTTTTCTTGTTGTTCATGGTAAGTCAGATGAAGAAGCACTGGATTCAGAAGCAGTCCTGAGCTCTGATGGTCAACTGATTTTCTACCAGAGACCTCACAGAAGATACCAATGGAGAATTAACTGAGAAGTATTTAGATCATTCAGGTAATCAAATTATTTCTGACTGAAAAGCACCATGTCCATTGCTCTTCAAGCTGTCAAGTACTGCTGGAAGACGTGATGTATGCATTACCTTCTAGAATTACTGCTCAGTTAAAACCAGCTAAAAATGTAGGTAGTAAAACAGTTACTAATTGAAAGAGAATCATGATCTTTTTTGCAAAGTCCCTGAGGAGTTACATGAAGCACCACATATATGTTACTTTGTACATTTGCCACTCATTTAACAACTAGAATTATTATTAGGGCAAGAACTTGATTATTGAAAGTGAGCGACAATCTTTGCTTTGAAACTGACAAGTAATCTTCAGTGTGCAATGTATACATTGTATTGTTTGATTTCGTCTTGATTATCATTAGTTAAAACAGTCATAAGTACAAGCAACTGGTGATTGCAAAAAAAAATAATGTTCCATGCTTTCTGAACTCTCAGGTAGTAATGTGCAGTAGAATAAATATATTATATTTTACAATAATAAACAATTATCTCTGTTAGAACTACTGGTAACAGTAAATATAATGTCTAATGTATTAACAGTTTGCATGATTGAATGTGGTAAATTTGTATTCAAAAACATAATAAACAGTACTTTACAACTCCTGCTTTCTGGACTACAGAGTGATCTTTTCCAAGGCAAGATATTGAACACAAGCAAAAGTACCCATCCACAGTGAAAGTTAATCTATCAATTTAAATTATTTCATGGGATTTAGAAAAGTTAATTGTGTTGCACTTGTGGTTTCAATCAAAGCAAATCTGTGATTACTTATATCACCCATCGTGAAAAATAATTGTTGAGAATTTCAGTCATGCTAAGAGCCACTCAAAAATAATGTACAGTAAATCTAAATTTCTATTCTTTAATTTTGAAATATTAATGTAGTGTAATTAATTACAAACAATTTAGTGTAGAATATCCTATTTGCAAAATAAATTTTGGCATTAACCTTATTCATTTCAAAGTGAATGTTGAGCTTTGACTGTGTGCACAGCTTTTAAGGCAGGAGACAGGTGAACACCCAGACAAATACCAATTTTACAATATATACAAGATTTCATGAGAGTCACTCACCTAATGTAGTAGAGTAGAAAATTCTACAGAAATATCACTAGTGTCTTGGCTAAATTTTTATTTATTAGTGATTTAAGACTGTAAATCTTTTGCCATATGCAGTGATGGAGTTATACTTTTATTTCGATGTGTACAGATGTAAATTCCAGTGGCAGCACAAATAAATAATCCTGATTTACAAGAATCTGTGCTGAGCTTAGTTTGTCATTATATGCATTTCATGAGAACCTTAAAAAAATGCTGAAGTTTAACAGCTTGCAGATGACATCACCTGATTTAATTAAGCTACCAAATATAGCTTCAGAAAATAACTCAAAATAAATATATAATTTTAAAAACTGTTAGTGTATTTGGCAATATATAATAGAGATTAACATATACAGCAATATTCATATCTAAATAAGTATGTGGTGTTATAATGCTATACAAAGCCATTTGTGAGTGTTTTATGACATGAATTAATTACACGAAAAACACAATTGTTAAATTATTTGGGAATGGAAGAAAAGGAATTGATCATTATGTTAAAATTTCTGGTATGACATGAACTGTGATAACTGGCCTGTGACATATTCTTGAAGATTATAGTGTAAACATGATTTTCATTGCTAATGTAGAGTGAATGTTTCAATATCAGCACTGAAATATTCTGTAGAAAGTGAGTGTTTATTGAAGGATAAGTGTAACAATATGGCTCTTGTTAATTTTGAGAAAATATAGTTTCTCTTGTGGTTTCATGAGTAGTGCAACACCATGTACAAGAGAAAATAGACAATTCCTTTAGCTAGAATATTGGGACAAGGGTTGTTCTAGATAATTTGGAACTCTAAATTCAATATATCCTTCAATCAGATCATTACTTTTAGTTGCACTCTTCTTTTCTTTCTGTTTACTCAACTACTTTTTCTCTTCTTATCAAGTTTGCCCTGAATTGTGAATCAGAAAGTTTCAAACTTACTTCAGAAATTGTCATCCCAATCATGTATTCTTCTCTGAGTTTTTATACCTTTCTCTTTGTGTTTCCAATGAAATAAAGAGATTGGAGACCTTTTTAACTCATTTTTTACCTTTAGATATCACATTTCAAAATGGCAAACATTAAATAGTTACAGAAGTTTCTTTATTGCAGCTGTTGGGTTATGAAGAGAAATGTACAGTATACTTATATTTATATCTCTATTCATTTGTCATCATGCTGTTTTATTTGGTTTTGCCATCTGGGTGTGGTTTATTAATTTCCATCCTGTTTGTTTGACTGGTATTATCCATTTCTTTCACAATGAATTTATTTACCTGAATTTTTAACTTCTTCTGTCCATTCATTTAGTTTCTTACACACACTCAGTTGATCAAGCCAGCTGTTAGAAACATATGTTTTGGAATGACGGTTTTAATCCATGATGTCATTTTTGAGGTATACTCATGTGCAATAGCTCCAGTGAGACTCATTTCTCATTGGTGTCTGACTTCAGATCATTTGTCATGCAGCATAACTCTTTCTTCCATCATTCTTGAGTTTCTGTAGTTCTAATTGAATTAAAAATTTGGCACAGCATAATTTCATTTTCTTCCTTATTCTATAAACCTTTGTATTTTTACTGATGCTTCCCAATAGTTGGAGAATAAGCATTATTCTCATTTGTGGACTCTACAGGAAATAAAAACTAACAGCTTAATGTTACATCTTTGGGTCTGTTTAAAATGTTTGTCTTGAGTTTCTGTCCATTCTCTATTGCCATCCTGTGATGTTTCACACAGACAGTTTCACTTTCACAACTTATATCAACAATGAAGGCAACTTTTACCAGAGTTTCTATATTTTTGGTTTCGTTTTCAACATGTTCAGCTTTGGGTCTATCATGTTCTTGGTGTGATGAATATAAGACATATTTTTTTCTTGAGATCATTATCTCCTTCCAAAGAAGTGAACTCTTTGTTCTTTGGTTTCCAGTGGCTATTCAGATGACTGGGCCGGATAAACATCTTTATTTATTTTACTAGTCTCTGGTTGTAGGTTCAAATTCTCTACCAGTGAATTCCCTGTATCGGTGTTGGGAGAAACTACTCCTCTCTGTCTTCTTCTTTGAATATTTGCCAACTTCAGTTACACAAAGTGCTGGATTCTCTGTATTGCTTCTGTTTGACCAGCTTAACTATGTGATCCCCTTTTCATACCAACTTTATGTACTTTCAGCACCATGGGATCATTTTTGAAACATTTTAAAACATCCATTTTTGAGAACGACATTTGACATCTGTAAGTTCATGGCTGGTTGTTCTTTGGCTCTTTGTCTTAGAAGTGGTATTCCATTTAGAGGTGGCTTTGATGTTAGTCTGTTAATGCAGATTCTTTTCTCTGACAGTTTATCAGTCTCAGCTTTCTTCTGGAGTTGGTGCTTTAGACATGATATATTTTACTTATTTCCACTCTGCTCAGTGAATTGCTATTTTTTCTTTGTATTTTTATTGCTTAATTCTTTCTTCTACAGCTGTTCAAAGACCTGTTTTATCTTCTGCCTTCTAGTGCCATTAAAACCATTAATCCCTCTTTTTGCCTATTGTTTTAAATGAGACTTCAATTTAGTCTTATGTCTGTTGGCTTCTTCTCACCCCCCTTGAACCATTAGTAGATGATCTCACTATATCATCTTTTAATGCTTATATTGAACATAAGACAATCTAAATTTTTCAATGGTTCTTGTACATTATCTTCTTTGAAGGCCTTATACCTAAGCCAGCTTTCCTGCATAAAACTTGAGCTGTGAGAGAAGGTTATCACTTTTTCTCATCTCTTGTATTATTTACCCTAATTCTTGTTCAGAAGAATAATTTTTAAGACCTGTCACGTCTATTAATTGTTTTCTAACATGTACTGAATCTTTCGAGGGTCTCAAAGAAGATTATTAATACTTTACTAAGAATCATTTTCATAAAAGTTTACTCCAGCTACATTAATAAATTGGCTTATACAGTTGATCCTTCTTGTTTATCATGATGTTTTTACACATCAAAAAAGTTAATTTTAGCTTACAACTTCCAAATAATATATATTCAAAATAAGTCAAACATATTTACAAAAATGAGTTACACTATTGATTATTACTGTTGTATCCAGAGCATTAAATAATTCTCTTTTTGTTAAAGTCCATATAACCAGATTGAACCACTTTAGAAGACCCTTTGAAAAGATAACCTATTTTACTCTATATCTGTTGCCCAATGGAGGTTAACAACTTTATAAAAATTACTAAACTTTATTAGGTAACAGGCTCACTTAGAGTGATGAGAAAAATTCAGAAGGTTCAAGTAACATGCGTCAAGTTACAAAAATTGAACTAAATAACAAATGATTTGTAAACAGTTATGTAAGCAGACCTGTGATAAATTATTGCTTCTAAAAGTTCTAAATTTAATACTCACACTTTATAACTACCTAACTTATAATGCTCATATTAAATTTAAATGAAACAGATATTTATAACTAACAGAGTGATGCCTTCTGGATGTGAATTGAGACATTAGTGTACATTCTATGTATTATATGTTTCATAGTTCCAACCAGAATGGAGAACACCTCACTATTTCAGTTTTTATACTTTTAAACTCTTTATTGTTTCTACAGTTTTTGTCCCTGATGTCTAGTTTTTATCTTTACCTTTGTATTTTGTATTACATAGCCAATCATTTATCGATATAGTTGTAGGGGGCTTTACTTCAAGTGTTATGCCACCACCTGCCATCCCCTCTGAGAATGTGTATGGCTTCACAAGCACATACAGGCCATCCACACCTCCCCTCATCCTATATATGCTATTTCAAGTGTATCTAAGAGGATAGATAATGAAGTATCCTGCAGAAGAGAATGCATTTTTTTAAGTATCCTTATTTGGTCTTTTCTCTCATTAGGTTAGTCTGCTAAGAGTGGATAATTCTGGGTAAGTTGATAGATGTACTGCAATGTTTAAAAAATATGTAGAACTTTAAGAAGTATTATATTGTTGTAAATAGTATGAAGGTAGTACACCAAGGAAAGGATTTTGGTAATTCAGATGCAAGTGCCTATTTGAAATTCTATTCAGTTCTAGAAATGTAAAATGTAATAAATAATTTGTTTAATGTAATTTAGTCAGCCAGTTGTTTTCAGTCATTGGTTTGATGTGGGGTTATTAAAATAGAATTGTACATACAAAGTGAAAATTTATGATATGCTACCAGATAACAGTAAAGCACTCAAAGTCACTATGAATTTCTTTTTGGCTTTTTTTTGTACAGTTTTTAAATATACACACACACACTTATATATATATACTAGCTATATATTAATGCTCACGTTAATGCATTTGCAACATTTATTTCAGTCCCTGGAGGATTTTCTGAGTGGGAAGCATGGGGTGCTTGTTCCAGTAAGTGTGGGAAAGGCCAGCAGTTTCGAATGAGAATTTGTGACAGTCCACCACCTAACTCTGAGGATATTGGATGCACTGGTCCAACACATGAAGTTAAAGATTGCTTAGATGCAGAATGCTTAGATGAAAGTATGTGCATTGTATTATATTTTGCTCATAATAATCATTTAAACATGTATGTTGAACGTACTTGTCCTTGTTAGAAGATAATTTTCTTTGTTAGTGCAAGTTTTTATTTATTATATAAATATATCCCATGTTTCTATCATATTGTAATATTATAGTATTTATCATTTTATTCTGTATGTGTGCAGATTTCACATATGGCATTGTTGAGGAAACTGTCAAGTTAATTTTGTTCTTGCTGTCTTTATTCTCTTTTTTATTCTTCAGGAGATATCTGTTTTGTCTACAGAAACTGCTTTATCGTAGCACATAATACAAGGATGTCAAAGTAATGCCCATCAAAGGTGATGCTTTGAGATTACAGTCTCAGTTGTGCTTAAATGAGAATGATCCAGTTGTATTAGTTGCACTAGTAACTTTGATAAATTACGTAATTCCTTTAGATAGTCTTGGATGTGAATTTGAAGAGTGGTACTATTCAGATGTGAAATTTCCACAAACTGGTATAAATCAATGACAGATGGTGGCTTGATTGAGTGATTTAGCTTCATATGTATTTATTTTTAGTCTTTTAAAAATATTAAATTATTAACGTCACTGCAATGTCTCCTTTATGTTCCATTAAATTATATATTTATTGTGGTGAGTAAAATATAACAAAACAACAAATTGTCTCTTATTGTATGTGTTAGAGCTGTGTGATTTAATTTATCACCTGTTAGTAATGATTGCATCAGTTAGTGTTACATTAGATAATTCATTAATTGAATCTAATTATTCCAATTATTATACTTTTTGATTATTCCAAAAACAGATTAATTGAGATTATGACTAAGTTGATTGTTATAAAAATAATTAGCTAAGCTTGCTGCCAAATGTAATGTCTTTGTTAATGCAAAGCTACTGTTACTAATTCAGATCTGATGACTAAAGGTAAGGCAGTTGTTTGGTAGCAGTGTCACTAACATTTTATTTCACTATTGAAGGACTGGAATTATCTTGGCTAAGCTGCTGTCAACTTTATTTTATTTACTTATATGTATCATGGTTTATGGAACTGTATAACTGATTAATTTAATATAATTGATTAGCAAGTACCATAGACTACCCAACTCCAATTTCTATTTTTAAAAGTATAATAACATAATACCAGAAATATAAATTGGCCATGTAAATGACAAATCTTTTCAACTACACAGCTTTGTTAGATAAGAAAATTAAAAGAAGCTTTCTTGTTAAAACCTAACAGGCCATCCTGAGCTTTGATCAAGGCCTTAATTGAATGAAATTTAAGTATCTGTAATCTGTAAATACCTTGTTACACAGGCTGAAGAAATTAAAGAGAAACTTTACAGTAAGAATAAGATTGCAGTTGCTAATAAGGTAATAGTTTGGGGAAATTTTTTCTGGGCATATAGATTGGGCAATGTTAGATTCAAACAGAAAGCCATTCTCTGTTTTTACTAAAAACATACACAAAATTTAAACAGTCCCCTTCTTTAACTTTCAAGGTAAATTGTATTGTGGGGCTGATAGTATTAAAATGTTCCTGGAAGTCAGTTAACGTGTCGTTGCTAGACTGCCACACCAGAAATGTGTCATCAACATATTTCACACACAACTCTTGTTTTTCTCACCAGTGTTTCTAGTGCCTGAATTTCGACATCAAACATGAAAATTTCTGCTGAAAGAAGTGGTAAAGGTCACTCTACAGACAAGCCTTTATTCTATTTGTAAATTGCATCACCCATTTTATAATACTTGCAATTCACACATAATTTTGTTATACTTAAAATGCCATCTACTTCTAGACATTAAAAAAATTTTCTGCCTAACAACCTATTTTGAAAACAACATAATACTTCTTCTACTGGTACATTTGTTAATAATGAAACTAGTGTGTCATTATCTTTTATAATTAAATTTTTAACCTTATTAATACATTCTGACAAATTTAACTGTAAATATGTGAGTACTTGCTTGAAAAAAAGAACATTTTTTTAACTATAAGCTTATAAATAAAAAATATTGATGGTTCCCTGTTATCAACAGTTGAGCAGAATGATATTCCAGTTTTATGTGCTTTAGGAGGGTATAAGAAAATGAGATAAAATAAAATAGGATAGTATAAAACTTCTTTATTCATTTAATGTTAAGGTAATGCGGTTTTTACAACTGTTTTATTTTATTTTGTAAATTTTGGTACATTTTTTCAGTCATTTGAAACCTATGATCTCTCAAGCATTGATCACCTGTTCAATTTAGACAGTGTTAACTTGGCTGGCAAAGTATATTACAGTGCTTATCTTTGGTTTGTTTTGTTTTGAATTTCGTGTAAAGCTACACGAAGGCTATCTGTGCTAGCTGTTCCTAATTTTGCTGTGTTAAGACTAGAGGGAAGACAGCTAGTCATCACCATCCACTACCAACTCGTGGACTACTCTTTTACCAATGAATAGTAAGATTGACTGTAACTTTATAATGTCCCCATGGCTGAAAGGGCGAGCACGTTTGGTGTGATGGGGATTCGAACCTTAACCATCTTAATCACCTGGCCATGCCAGGCACCAGTGCTAATCTCTTCAACCCTCTTGATGTATGTTACTACAATATCTTCTGCAGCAGAGTAGACATTATATACTATGTTGAAAAAAGAAGCAAAGTGAGTAGGATAAGGTAATGTCAGCAACTTTCTGATTCACTTCTTATTCCCAAAACTATATACAAACTAAATAAATGAAAAATTTAAGAAAATTCTCAAATTTTCATTTTTATATACATATACATATTTATATATCAGATTGTTATAACTCAAAAACAAGCGAAAACAAAAACAAATTGAACAAAAACACTGCATCAAATGAAAAGATCCCAGGACTGAAATATATTCATATTTCATTAAAATATGAATATACACACAACTAAGGCAAGTAGAAACGTTTTATGCCTGCATATCACACAAGAATGATATCAGGTATGGAAAGGCTATCATGTGAAGTTTGTTGGATATTAGTAAACTTGTTTTCTTTTGAAAAAAGAAGAATTTTAGTATGATTTGATAGAGGTGTGTAAAACTGTTATGGATTCCTGTATCGTTGGTTGTGTTGATGCTTAATCTTATTTCATACCTGAATGAGTGGTAAGTTAAGGAAGGTAAATGTAAATTTTGGCAAGGTAGAAGTTATCTTCAGCTAAGAAAGTTTTATATATACACATACACATTAAATTACATGATAATCTCAGTGATCTAAAAGTCTGATAAATAATACTCTAAAATCCATACTCCTATATTTCAGGCAGGTGGTACATAATATAAAGTAAATTACTAAACAATCTACTTTTATTAAGATTCTCTAAAATAAAATGTGATTTACTCTGAAATATTATTTGGGACTTTGATGATTTACATTTTAAGAAAGTACTTGTTAACATCTTATAAATTGCTTAGTAAATATTGGATTATCAGTTACCTTGTATTTCACATGTCTTTATAGTTCCTACTGAGAGGGTGTTAATGACAAGCTGGAGTGAATGGTCAGCTTGTTCTGTTACATGTGGAGTGTATGGAACACAAGAGAGCAAACGTGCTCGTATTGGTCAGTCTGGCGCCTATAATGTTTCAAAAGAGCTAAAGTGGACAAAACCTTGCTTTCTTGGAAGATGTACAGGTACATTATTAGCTTTCATTCTGTAGAAAATTTTATTGAATTTATAAATTACTAATGATTAGTATAATTTTATGTATGCTTAAAAGCTGGATGAAAATATTGGTGCATACTTTTTACCTTTTGAGTATATATTATTGTTAAGAAAAGCTAATAAATGTTTCATATAAATTATAAAATATTTGGTGTGCTACCACTTAAGATCTTTTAAAAAAATTAAATTTGTGGTTACCATCATCAAAAGCTGAAAGCATTGGCTCTGTCCCTTTCTTAATGAAATTTTTATGCTATAGAATTTTATAATGGCTGTATAATAAGCATTTATTCCTCTAAGCTACAATGTACTTCTTAATGTCACGAGTGATATGAACATATTGCTTTATAATTGTACTCTATTAATCACATGTACATTAAATTATTGTTCAGACTAATTGTGATATTATCAATAATTAGAAATACCTGAGTAGAATAACATTAACAATTTTTTCTGTAAATTTCAAAACTTTTATGAACTTATTATATTAATTATGTTAAGCTGATGTGACTGTTGTTGAAAGGAAAAAAAAATACACAATGAAATATGATGGAAATTTAAATATGGTTTTGAACTTGATTACATATTAATAAAACAAAATACACTGATTTTTAATGAAAACTATTTCTTTACTAAAAAATAAGATCTACAAGCTATCATTTGCAGTTCAGTTAGTGTAATTGCAGTGGACTCTGAAATGTTTTCTTTAGATCTAGGTGATTCACTTCATTAATGGATATAATCAATTGCCTGTGAGCATCTATAACTTCAATGTATAAAACTTCTTAATCAACAAACAAAAATTAATGTTTCTGATTATTACTAATCATGTAAGTCTCACAGAAGAAAAATTGATTACTTAAATGTAATCCATCAGTGAGCCCTGTGATTATCCAATTATCAAATTCCACTTATCATCTAGCTCTAGTTTAAGATGTATTTATCATTGTTGTAACTCTCTCTTAACTTAGAAATCAACTATGTAACTATAAGCTAAATTTAATTATTTTTTTAAAATTTAAATGTTTTTGTGAGGGTTTATGACATTAAGATCAAGTAAAAGCATAAAAGTAGTTGTAAAATACTTTGAAAGCTCTCAATGACATCAACAAGGTAGTAACTTCAACTAATATATAGACAAGAGTACATTAGTTATATATACAGTCAAGGAGTTAATACTTCTAGTGAATGATTCTTTACAATATTTATAGTCTATTAAGTTTGTTGATTGGCTGAATAGCAAAAACATTGAGCTGTTCAGTTACTCAGTAATTTGCATACTTTTTTTTGACTATCAGAGCTAATTAATTTTGGTGTATTACTCACAGTTTGTGTTGAAATGTTGTATTTGAAGTTATGGCTTATATTTACTATTGAAGTGTCTGTTAAAAAATATATTTGTGAACATAAGCCTACAACTTATGTCAATATGAGCATAGCCTGTAGAAATATAAGATAAATAAAACTAATTAATTTTCTTTAAATGGATTGGACTTGGCATTATTTCTATCAAATAATTGTAAATAATCTCCTCAGTGATAAATAAAACATATAGCAAGAATAATTTAATTAAGTATTATTTCAAAACTTTTTGTGAAAGTTGTCTGTTCTCACACAAGTATTTAAGGAGGGAAGAGGGATTAGGTGAAACTCCTAATTTTTGTGATGTTACAAAAGTATGCATATATAGCTGTAGTGCAACTGGTTATGGTATTTAACATTTTCTATTTAGTCTACATTATTTTGATGAAGCATTAGCATTTTTTGGCTTGCAACAGTCTCATGTCTTCAGACCCCTGTAGCATTAGCATGCTTTGCACAATGTGTGCTAACTTTTCATCTTACAAATTAGAATCCTCTTTCAAACATTCTCTGTACAGGCCTAGTGCTTAGTTAAACATTATACTTAAAGAGATGTACCCTGCTGTAAACTACACTTAATCCTACCTCTAGAAAATCACTGATAGGAAGGAATAGTGCAAGGAATATAATCATTACATTAGATATGCTTTAATTACTTTTGCACTACACATGCGGAGATAATGTACTGGAAACTGCAGTTTCTTTTTTTTGAAACACAAGTTAGTTTCTTGAAGTTCTTGGAAATCCTGTCATAGTAATAGTTATTCTCACTCGTGATTCATTTAGCTTGGTAAGCTTCAGTGATTAGAAGTTATTCACAGAGAAGCTGTACATTTAAAAAATGTGAAGTAAAAATAAAAACATTCCTTTGTGATCCTGAGCTGTTCTTTACTTTTTATTTATGTAAACAGTAGACTATGCTTGTCGTATTTCTTTTTGTTAAGTTTAGTTTTTTATGTTCCACACATAAATAAGATATTTTTGTTTTGTAGTTTTTCTTAATGTACTTGTTGGTTATGTTTGATCTGAGGACACAATAGACTTAATTACTAAATTATCAGGTTTTTGGTGCCGTGTAGCAAGGATTTAAAATATGATTTAAATCAGGAGAGATTCCTTGTTTTCTAAATGTGCTTTCAGCTTACAATTTGAGCCTGTATTTCTCTGAAATTGAAAAATATTTCCAATGACCACAAATGGCATATGAAGGAACACCAAATCTGAAGTGACACTGAAATCTGAGAATATGGTATGTTGTAAAAGTTTTTTACGTATAAAAACATTTATCTACAGACAAAAAGGACTAGGTCCACATTTTAAATTTGGCATCATGATCTGGAAGCTGAGCCAATGACCCTTGATATTTCAATGATTATTAGGCTCACCTTTCCCAGAGTAGAGAGGGTGAACATCAGAGTTGCTTACCACAGTGTTAAGCTATGTAGACTTTCTGAAACAGACTAGAGCAATCTTTATAGGACCTAAGTACAATCATCAACCAGTAAAGTGAGCATAATCTTTAACTGGAGTATTTAATGAGCAAGAATAAACATGAGTTTCCTACATAGGCAAGAGTTAAATGAATGAAGCAGTAAGCACCTAGCCAGGAAAATTCTTCTAAGTTAGGATGATGAGCTGTTGAAGTTCAAGTCTTCTAAGGATCCCATAGATACTGCAGGGCTCTGATGTTATGTGTCCTATTGATTTTTGTTGCAGGCATTGTTCACACGGATCCTGGTTTTCCAAATATTAAAAAAGAACCATTTGCTTTTCAGTCACTGGCACTTCAGCCACTTGTTAATCAAGATGTCAAAGATGGGCACCTATATTTACTGTTACTGAAAAGCCGGTAAGAAATAAAGAAATAAAATCTCAGTTTTTGAACCTTTCTCTTTTTACACATATAATTTTTTTTTATAAACATTTCCTTCAAAAGTGCCATAATTTGTTACCTAGTATTAACCTACTGGCAAAATGTACTCTGGCATATGTATCTGTAGTTGACTATACACCATAGCACAGCATGTTTTAAATTTTTTCCCAAATTGCTATAATTTGTTATAATCCATTTTGAATACCTGTACTTGTTATAGATGAGTCGACTTGAGATTTACTGTTCACAGATTAATCTTGACAACTAGGAATGAATGATACCCACAGTGAAAAAAGGTAGATACACCTAATCCTAATTTTCAATTAACTTTTACAACCAAAACGTGCATTTTAATACATTTATATCAGAGTTGAAAAACAGACTGACTCTGGTATTCAAACACCAGAAGTCTCTTTTTTTCTGTGGGCTGTGTTTTTAAATACACAACCAGTTTTTACATTTTTTATTTTAATTTGAAACATGGTGAATTCTGTCATGTTCAAGTGTTAATTCAACTTTACTTTCTATTTTCTGTTGCAGGGTTTAATTAAGGAAGTTATTTATTGTTTCATGGATTGGTTATATTATATTCTATATTACATTGTGTGTGTATGAAACTATTTCGTGGTGAACACATAAAGCAGATATTTAACTGGATACTTGTTATTTTTTAGTTAGATACAGAGTAATGTGGATTATAAGAGCATTTTGCATTTTCAATCAGATTAGTTTTTAATAATGAAACAGATATGACTTGCAGCTGAAGTTCTTTCCTTCTTTTTATAACATTTATTTGTTGATCATATATGTTCTTATTTTCTATTTTTGTCATACCATATAGATCTTTAGTGTAGTCTAAAACTAAATTTATTTCCTCTTAAATGCAGTTTCATGTATTGGATATGAATAAGACTGTGCAGTTTAAGTGTTATTATTTAGTTTATTTAGTGATTTAATATTTAGTAATAATTTAGTTTTTATAGAATGTTAAAAAGTTAAGTATTTTAAAAACAATAGCTATGCACATTTTCTTACCTAACTCTGTACTAGCCATTTGTTGTTTGTGCAGTTTAAGTGTTGTACTAGGGTTCTGTAATGTTGTTGATGTCATCTCACCCAAAGCTTCTACGTTTTTTCATTTTATGCAGTATTATTATTAACTGTATACCCTCTAAGGAAAGCTAACTAATTTTAGCATCTTGTTATTGTCATTTTTTGTGATCATAATTTCCTTATAGCCATTTATGTAATACTTTTTTATGTTTTTAATCTAGCTTAGCATCAGGGTAAGTACGATATTTTTTTTATGAATGACTCAGTCATTGACTTTTTATTCTGAATGTTTCCTCTGTATGGACTTTTGGGGATCATCCCAGAATTTTGTTGATCTTTGGATCTTTTGATTTGTATACCTTATGTTCATCAGTCTCTTTACTTTGATTTGTTTATTTGTCATCTATATTTGATTCTTCCACTTACTATTTTCTTTTGATCTTGCAGCTTCAAACCTTTTTGACAACAAAAGGACATGGATACTATATTTCATACTACCTCTGTTTTTTTTTATTCTCATTTCTTTATATTACCACAGACAGCAATAGACTGGAGTGTGGTCTTAGAGCTTTACAGTCTCATTTATTATCTAGATTTGCCTCTTTTGTAGATAGAACCTATAATAATCTTATGAAAGTTTCTTAGTAACATTTTTAGATGACATATAGAAAATTAAATCATCATTTATATATCTGATAGAGTGATTAATCTCTATTTTTGGTCAATATTTGACAACCTATGTCTTTACATATGTAGTCATACCATTAACTAGTCTTCTACATAACACTCAGTATCAATTGTGATCATTACATGAATTGTTATAGACTTCTTACTGAGTGGTCAGCTTTTTCTCTGAAGTGGATTTTTCATGAATTCAAGACTTTGCATGTCTTATCATATTCATTAGAGATTGATTTCATATTAATATTGTCATGAACTTTTCACCCCTTTCATTTGTCTTTGCAATTACTTGAATTTCAGGTATACAAACTTCTACATCTCCTACACACATATGCTCTGATTTAAGAGTGATAGTTGGTTTTCACATAGCACTTCCTGTGTATTTTCTGTATTTTTAATAATGTCAATTGGATACTTAGATTTGTTGTTTGCTGGCATTTTTTTCTACGTTAACTTCAAGCATGGTGTCTATGTGAGTTTTCCACTGTAGTTTTCTCTTTTTTTCCAATTGCTTTGGATCTTTTCAACAGTTATTCTCTCTTGAGCTATAGTGATGTGTTGGGGGGGCTGTAATCTTATCTGATTTCACATTTTCGTGGTAGAGATATAGCTTGTTCCACATGAATGCCAGGAGTATCTGCACTTGTTATACCACCTCTTTGTTTTTATACTAACAGACACTTTTAGTTGCCACAGAAATCATGTGCTTCTGTCATCCTTACTCTAGTTTAGATTTTTCATAATTTTTTTATTTTATTTTCCTCAACTGTACTTAGACTTTTACGTAAATATAAAGATGTTATATACAAAGGTACCCAGCTGAGAAGAATGTTTTTTGTTACTGCCTTTTAGGTCCAGTTTTTTTATAAGTCTGAAAACCTCTGCTCATTTTTGCTGGAGTTCAATTATGAAAATTTGTATCTTGTTTTGGATGTTCTTCCAACCCTGCTTGGCTACATATTGGTTTCAGTTTATAGTTTATGTTTCCACCTACTTTAGTATGTTTTTAAGCAGTTAAATGAGGTATCTCTTATAATTTTCTCCTTGTGATATGTTTCTCACTTTTTTTGGTAATCCTGTTATTTCATCTTTTTTTGTTTAACATCTGTAATTTTAGTCTCCTGTTTTACACTATTTATTCAAAAAGGAATTTATGTTGTGTTTTGTCTGTATGCTTAAACTTCCTTTACTTTGGTATTTATCTTTATTTTTTCTTTATTTCCATAGTTATCTGGTTAGGCTTAACTTTCCCTGTAAAAAAGAAAATGTTTATCTTGGTTTAAACATTAGTTTAGTTTTAAAAATATCTTAAATGTAGTTCACATCATATTTCAATTCATTATCTCAATTCAATAATCATAAATGTTGCCTTATGGTCTCAAAATTGGCTTCTGGAAATTATGAATTAAATTTTGTTGTTGCTGTTGCCAATTTGTATCTTTCCAAACTTAAAACACCAAAATTTGATATTTGATTCCCTCCAGTGAGTACAACATATTTGCTCTAAAACAGATATTTTTTTGTGTCTCCATCATACATCAATGATATTGCAATGATTTCTGTTCCCCAAACGCTTCCTCACTTTAACTCTCTTAACCTCATCCTCTTAGCAGTTAACAGTAACTCTAAATTCGCATCTCATCCAATTGACTTAGTAACACTTCTGTCCAGAAAACTGTTGAAACACCTCTAGGAACTTACTTCTTGGATTTGTACAACTCACTCAGTATTTATAAAATTCTAATTTGTAATTGTTATTTCTTCAGTATCCTTCTTTGTAACAGCCCTGGTTTCATCATACACTTTCATATTGATATCAAGTGTCTGGTGTCAACAGTTATGAATTATAAACTTTCCACCTTTTAATCTCCTGATTGTAACCTTTATAGATTCATCTTTTTGATAACTATTTTTTAAGTCTTCAGTCCCAACAATCTGCAGCTCATCCTTTAAATAAAGATTACTCCAAACTTAAATAAGACTTATTGTTATCAAAGAATTTATAACCTGATACTTGAAAGTAATTTATGTTGTCAGTATTTTCCTTATTTTATTAAGTTTTGTTAATGCACACTGTATAATTGTTTCCAGTTTCATCTTAAGACCTGAATTCATCCATTTTACTTCTATTGCAAGTTTAAAAATAAAAATAGTACTATATGACTATATGAAATATGATTGGTGTTAGAACATTTTGCTCTGTATATGTTATTATATGTGTATCTTGCGTATGGTTGCATGATAATAATCTTTATTTTTTGAAGAAAACTATTCAGTATATGAAAAAAGAAAAAGTAACAACAGTGTTTACATTTAACAGAAAATGGAGACTGGAGTGAGTGGTCAAACTGGACAGAATGTACTGCATTATGTGGAAAGGGTAATCAAATTCGTTTGCGTCTTTGTAACAACCCTATACCTCAAGATGGTGCAACATGTGAAGGAAATGAAACAATAAGCCAGGAGTGTGAGATTGTTATGGAGAACTGCAAAGATAAAAGTAAGAAATTACTTAAGTAGTTATAATGAAGAAATGTTTTTTTTGTTTTCTTTCTCTGGCCTGATAATTGACTTTAAGGACATTTTTTTATTATTTGAAGGCTAACTTGGCTAAAATGGGATTTATAAGATTTTGTTTTTATTTCTTAACAAATGTGTTAATTCATTCATGAAAACTTATTTGATTTATTTGTATAATTATTATTTACTATAATGCTGTTTCTTCCACTTTTTTCAGATTTTTGGAACTTTTTTAATGTATTTAAGATTTTTGAGAAGACATTCTTCAGTATTTAAAAGGCTAAGCTGAGAATACTTTTAGATTTAATTAAAACAATATAAGAACTAATATTTGGTTCTGGCTTCATTAGTTAATTTTTCTTGTATATTTTATTAATTCAGCATAATCTATTTATAAGATCATAAAGAATCTTTAATTTTCACTGTTATAGAATTTCTACCAAAAAGGAAAGAGAAAGCACCAAAAGATAATAAGGATGTATTAGCATCTGGAGATTATATTCAGAATCAAGTAACCAGTAATAATGACAAAATGAACTACACATTGTGGTCCCAGTGGAGTTTGTGTAGTCGTACTTGTGAAGGTGGGAAACGCACTAGAACAAGATGGTGTAAAGGAAATGCCACATTTTGTTATGGGGAAGTCACACAGTTTCAATTTTGTAATACAGCAGCATGTCCTGGTTTGTATTTTTCTGTAAATGAATATTTTAAAATATTTTATTTTGTGGAAGTAGAATTGATAGTTTTTAAGGAATATTAACTGTATAAAACAACTACTTTCCCAAACAGAAAATCACTAAGGAATATAAAAACAAACAACAGATTTTTAGATAATAATTTTGTAAAGGCTTTAATTTTGGCTTTTTCTGTATAAATCAAAGAAATGTTTTTAAAAAATTTGTTTAGACCACATTGTAAATCATGTAGAGATTTAATAATATACATATGAAACACTTTTGAATCCTTTATTTCAAATACAGTTTATTTTTAATAAAATTAACTCACACACTCCAAAAATGATTACAGTACATGTTTTCTAACTTTTGAAAACAACAGTTTCTCATCTGTTTTAGGTAACTTTAAATCACTTTAATAACATTTAATAAATCTAATTAATAGCAGATATCAGTTATTCTTATGACTGTTGCCTAGATACCTGTTTTAAAGCAGTGTTCCACAGTTTAATGAATTTTGATTGCTCATTTCATTGCTCCAGAAATAAGACTTCAGGAAGAAAGCTAAAAGCTTGTGAATAAAAGTGTCTTAATGTAGAGAAATGCCTGTCTGTAATTCTACATATTAAATTGCCTGTGTTATGAGCCTTAAACAGCAATCAAATCCATTATTCAAAGCTGTCCATAGTAATAAATAACTGTTATCGTGGTCTAAAACGGTGAAAGCCCAACTGTAAACAACAAAATGTAAATTATTATATGATATAAATATTATCTAATTGTTTGTTACAGTGTGCAAATATTTTAGACTGAAAATGGGTAATTTAGATTTATTTCATATCTTTTGTGGTGAATACGATGTCAGTCAAATAGACTAAGTCTGCTATTAAAGTGGAGAAAATAACTACTAAAATATAGTTTTACAGTTTCTTTGTTTATTTTGTATTAAGGAGAAATGTACCAAATATGCTGTCTATGCCCAACACAAGGTTTTAACATAATAAACCCTGAAATTTATTTACCTCTGAGCTACTAGGTGGAGGACAAAGTTTTATAGAAAAACTTCTGAAATTCTTTCAGATTGCTCTGCAGTTTAAACAAATGAGATTTGAAAACTAAAAACACAAAAGTATTTTACTCTTAACATAAAAGCCACCTTGCACTTGAACTAATCAGAGTCTAAACTACATAAAGACAGATCTTTAGTAAAATTATTTAATAAAGAAATCTCAATTTCTTGTGTACAAAATACTTGAAACATTTAATAAATGCTTACCAAATATCATTAGATACATTTATTTTATTTGAAGTTATAGTGTAATATGTGAGTTACACAATGGTTACAAGGTCAATCAAAATGGCTGACATTGTATTTATAGTATTAAGTAACATATTTCAGCCTTTAACTTGTACACTAGGTTACTAGGGCCGAATGATAGGCTTTGGTTCTCATGTATGTATGGACAAGCAAGGTGTAGCTGATTGGGTCTGTAGGATCATTTTAATTGGAAAAAGAAGCATTTTAGGATAGATTATTTACATTTAAATTAAATAGGAGCTGGCCTGTGTGCAAGAGCTGTTAATTTTTAACTGAATTAATTCAAGATAGTAATGAAATATGAACAAATTTTGATATTAAATTTTTAAGTATTGAAAATAGATGTGTTCTTTACAGAAAAATGGGAAAGTGGCTGCAAGTATAGAATAAGGTTAGTTTACAAAAATGTATGGGATAAAATTAAAGACAATAAAATTTATATAAGAAATCTAAATTCACTGCTATGATTGGAGACTTAGAGAATTGTAGAATATCAAGAGATTTAGTCACGTATGATATAAGCAAATCAGAAAGGATATATAAAAAAGATTGTTCGAAAATCTAAAGATTAGCACTTAGGCTTTCTTTAAATACATTGAGTTTCAGCAAAATGTTAGGGTGGGAGTAGGGCATCTTAGGAATGATGAAGGAAGACTAATTATTGATGATTAAGGAGATGACTGGGTTAGTAAATTCTTCTTTCTGTGTAACTTTGACATATGAAAATTTAAATTGTATTCCTCATTCTGAAAAGTTCTAGATGAAAACAAGATACCTACCTTATTTTGGGGCATATTAAGTAAAAAATGAAAGATTTAAAAATTGATATAAGCCACATAGTACAGTAATGCCCAAAAGTAAAGAAACACAATGTTTGTTGAGCACTAATAAATACCACATAAACCTTTGGACAGCATTATATTTTCCTAAGTTTTCTGATACAGTATTTTACCTCATATTAACACATATTGGCTTTTTTCGGTTTGTTCTACCCATTATGTTCTTCAGATGTAAGACCAATAGTTCTGTAGGACAAATTGACATCCTGTAGGATACAAAACAGGTTTGAATTCAATCTTATAGGACAAACTGAAATCCTATAGAATGCACACTAAGTTAAGCTCAGTCCTACAGGACAAATTGATATCTTATAGGATACAAAGTAAGTTTAAAGACAGTCTTATATGGCAAAGTGAAGTCCTGTATGAAACAGAGTAGGTTTAAACTCATTTTTGTAAGACAAACTGAAAGATACATAGGACAGATTTTCCAGACTTGAAACACTCTTTAATAGAAAAAATTGCCACTAGATGTGTCCTGCCAGTTAACAATTTTTAAATTAGTGTTTCCATCAATATGATATAACACTATTTTTGTTGGGCTTAGTGAATTTTTTCAATCATTGGGTTACCAGTTTCTCTTAAGTTGCTGAGAAATTAATGTTGCATTTTGGAACACCTTCATTAACCACCTTCCCCACAGAAAAAAATACATCACTTATAATAGTTAAACGAACTGCTAAAACATCACGTTAGTGTAGCCTACATAATGTTTAAAGTTTAGTATTCTCTAATCCCTTATAGTGGTGGCACATGATGAGACACACATTTGGCATGCAATGCAATTTGAACACAAGAGAAGAAAGCAATGCCTCTGTAGCCACAAAGAATATCATAAAGTTAATGGAAGTGTTTTGAACATTTATACGTGTCAACAATGGTTTGGGAAATTTTGTTCATGTGTCTTTAATCTTAAAAACTGTGATAGCACAAACTGACATTTTGGAATTGATAGTGATGCTCTGAAGATGCTTGTTGAGCCTAATCCAAGACAACACACTCATGAAATGGCCCTGAAATTGCATGTCTCTCATGAAACAATGTGTAAACATTTAAGGAATATGGTAAAATGGTATAAAGAAGGTGTTTGGGTGCCTCACAGATTCTCTGATGACTATCAATTCCAATCTGTGAACACTGCTTCGGCTCTTCTGGCATGAGATGCATGTGAACCATTTTTGGACAGAATTGTCACTGGTGATGAAAAATTGATTCTCTATTAAATGTTGAAAACAGTGGCTCAGTTCTAGACAAAAACCACTTTCAACCCATAAACCTGGGCTCCATCTGCTGAAAGTGATGCTTTGCATTTGATGAGACATCAAATGGGCAATTCATTTCAAACTCCTCAATTCACAATGAATTGTCAATGTAGAAATCTATAGTCACCAAATGGAACAATTAAATCAGGTCCTTTATGAGAAAGATGTTCTTCTTCTTCACAACAGTGGCACATTTAATGCAACAAAAGATTATGGAGTTATGTTGGGAAGTTCTCCCCCCATGCACCATCAGATTATTGTCTTTTTTGTTTGTTGCAACACCATCTTAGTGGAAAAACGTATGCAAATGTGGAAGGTATTAAAGAGGATATTGACATGTTTTTTTCTTCATAGCCAAATTATTTCTTTAATCATGGCATTAATTGGCTAGATGCTTTTTTGAGAAAGACTCAAAAATTGAAACTCCCTCACAGCTCCAATGTATGTAAGTATCATGTGGATCAAAAACAGAACCTTGGCTAGTTTATACAGATTTCCTGAAGTAGTATTGGGTAAACTGTCTGTTGCTCTGCTGTCACTTTTAATACTACAAATATTGCTGGTTTTTTTTCTAGCAGCTCTTTAAGTTTTCCTTTACAATGGATTTGAATGAAATGACTCATTACTTCTAAGCTGTTTTTTGTGTCAAAACATTCTCCACATACTGAACAATTCTGAATTTCTTTACAAATATTATTTGCACAAATAACTTTCACAAATTCAGTAAAATGATACATGATTTCACAGTAGTTAAAACAACTAAAATATTTATAAAACAAATGTTTAGATAGTATTGGAAATTTTTGTGTCAAACATGATAATAGTGGCAACATGTCTTGCAATGCATCATCCAAAAACTTATGTTTGATAACATATGACATAATTAATGGTACATTTGTTTTTTGTAGAATGGTAGAATCAGGGTAAAATGGTTCATAATTATTTGTAGCATGTGAAAAATAAAATAAAAAATATAAAAATCAGAAATATTTTCTGTAACAAAAGTTATTCGTAATTGTTTCATTGTATAACATATTTTCAACATAAAAAGAAATTATGTAATAGTTAAAATATTTTAAGCGATTTGAAAAAATATTTTAAGAGATTTTAATTCCTTTGAAACATTCCAATATAATTATTTCTATTTAAATTGTGAGTTTTTCCACTTTCACGCTTACATAACCTACGATAAATTTTAATTTTGTTTATAAATATTCAGCAGAATTTTCATAGATGTTTTTTAGTTTTAACTTTAAACAATAAATAAGTAATATAGCAAAAGAACTGACAGCACATATAATTACTACAAGAGTAAGAAAATAATTTTAATGAACAATATTTTTAAATGAATACTTACTTTCTCTTTAGTACCACCTTGATAATTCTTTCACCTCTTAATTGTTGGTTGTTCTTCATTTAATTTCTTGTTTTTTTCATCCACTTAAATGCTTGTCTTCATATAAATGTCAGATTAAAGGAAAATATCATGGGTCTTTCAAGACAACAATGCATAAATTTATATTTAAATTAAATACTACAAGATAAGGAATAAAATTTAAAAAACTTAGAAAAATATTATGTATTAGTTATTGTTATTAAATACAGAAGGCATTTTGAGTAACATTTACTTAAGTAAATAGTTTTCATTCAAAGCAACACCACAGTTGACAACTTATTTTTTTTTATCCTGTTGTCCTATTTTTAGTAAAACAATTGTAGTACGTCAAACTAAGGTCTTTGAAACTAAATAATACAACTTGAGGAAGATATATTATTATATTAGTTAAAACTTTTAATGGTTACGCATGGCTAAAAATCCCTAACAATAGGAATATTAACATTTATTGAATCTATTTCATGCTCAGTCTTACAGTGACTTGGGTATGAAGTGTTACTATTAATGATATCGTGAACTTTCATGATATTGATAGTGATCACTTTTATTTTCAATTTCATTCACAGAATAGTCAGGTTGAAAGTTTTCACCATATGGGTCATAGTGATATAATTGTATTGAATCTGAGACCCTTCTTTTCAGAAGAAATTTTCTTCTGTGTGGCATGTCTGAGACATTTTAATAATGTAGATATCTTTTGTAATGTGAAGGACTAAGATAGGATTTCTACTAGAACCATAAGTGCTGATATTAATAGCACTGGTAGCAGCAGTAACAGTCAACCATTCAACTTCCATGGTTAAAACTTAAAGTTGAATGATTTAGTATTTTTATTTAAATTATGGTTCAATCTAACTTTCAGAAACAGCCTAAGTGATACTAAACATATATAATCTAAATAGTGGACTACAAAATGGTCTTAATAGATTATTTCTTTTGATATAGAAACAGAACTTCAATTTTAAACTGATAACATGCTAACAATAAAAGCTTCTACCTTTCCTGTATCATACAGCAGCTACAAACAAAGCAAAACCCTCTGCTTTCATATTACTTTATATTGCAGCTAGCATGTGATAATTGAAATGATAATGAATTTATAGAGTAAATGTAATTTTATATGTTTAAAAGTAAGTTTGCATTCATCAAAATACAATGTTTTGTCAACTAATAAATCTTTAATATACAGAGTTATTTTCTGATTTCACTTTTAGCTATGTGATTGTATATTTGTTAATCAAACTGGCCTATTAAAGGTGACATTTTTTATGAAGGAATCTTCATAGAGTTGAATGTGGTAGATGGAACTTCGATTGATTTAACTAATTTTATTTTACACTGGGTGAGAAACTTGTATCAGAATGAAGTGTATAAAGTTTCAGAGGAAGATAAAAAGAGTGTAGTTGGAGTTAACTGGCCAGAGAGTGATTTAGGATCAGAAGGCAAAGTTAAACTAAGGAAGAAAAATCCAAAGTAGATTCCCTGTTTAACATATATTTTGGCATTTGGTAAGTGTTTTAGCTTTTACATTATTTTGTGGTTAACTTATGAATACAAACATTTAAAATTTAGTTTTATTCATTGTACTACTGTACAATAAATTATACATTACAACTATTACTGAAGTTTGAATTTTAATACAGTATTTGGCATTACTGTTAGTATTACTATATTATCTACCATTATTTTTATTAAAGGTAATACTAAAAGTCGGAGACATACAAAAGGGATATTACTATAAAATAGATATATTATACCTTTTAGAAGTATACACACATTTATAATATTTTAAATTGATATTTACTTTAATTACTTTGTTTTACACAGTAGATTTTCAGATGGGAGCATCATAAACTTAACATGTATAACAGTCAACATGTACAAAGTGATAACGATGGAGGTTAAGCTACAAGAGGAATCACATAATAATAAATATATTCAGTAATAATTATCATTTTTAGAATGTATTACTGACATACAAAGCTTTCCTCTTTGGCAACAAGTATATGATGCATTGAACCTATATATTTTCTGTCTCCATGCACCATTTTTGAGCTGTGACACCTAATTCATCTTGCTATATTTTACCTGTAAATATATTTTAACTATATGAGAAAAGTATTTTTAAATATGAGTTTGTTTAGTTCATTAACACAGCGTATAGGTATATTGTAAGAAGGAGAGAAAAAAGACATATTATCACCTTTTGTGTCTCTGACTTCATGTCTCTATAGGTTAAGTCCACAACTAATACAAGGTTGTGATATAGCATCGTTTTCTAACTGTTACTGGTACTAGTAGTATTAATTGTCAGTACTAAGACTTGGTAACACGAAAAGTAAAATCTATAACAATATTTGCTTCATGAGTGTTACTAGTACTACTTAAATGTTCCAGGAAAGAAGTTTCATACAAAGCTATATTAATACTTAAGTATGGAAACAAAAATGAAGTCACTCTTACAAAAACGGAAAGGAAAAATAGAAAGAAGGAGTGCTTGTAATATACAGGTGAATCAGAAACTGAATATAAAGATGATCATCAAGTTAAAGAATGGTTTGTTTTGTCTTCATGATTTATATTTGATATACTTTTTGAATAAAATGTGACACTTATGTATTAAAAGAGTTTGTAATTATTCATGGGACTTACAGTATGTTTGTTTATAAAGTTATTTCAATATATTTTGTTTTTCAAAAATTATTATATCCTTATTTTGTTTTGAATTAATTGCTTTATACTACAGCCATGTACAAGAACTGCAGACAAAGACATAATCCAGTTATTTAAATGTGTGTGTATGCTTATTATGAAATTTTGAATGAAATACTACTTAGCTGTTAAAAATTCTAAATTGTAAACACTATGTGAATATTAAAGGTGGAATGGCTTAGGAAAGTACTTTAAATGAGTTTGTTAAGTTCTTCATCTAAGGTAATAAATAAAGTAAATAATCTGCTGGCTTTTTTGTGGTACAGCTTATACAAATAAAAATGTTCATATGACTTACTGCTTAATCATATTAAATACTATAGTTTTAAATATATCTTGTATATTACTGTTTATTGTTTATTTTTTAATTTTGTGCAAAGCTACATGAGGGTTATCTGTGCTAGCCGTCCCTAATTTACCAATGTAAGGTTAGAGGGAAGGCAGCTAGTCATCACCACCCACTGCCAACTCTTGGGCTACTCTTTAACCAGTGAATAGTGGGATTGACTGTAACATTATAACGTCCCCATGGCTGAAAGGGCGAGCATGTTTGGTGCAACAGGGATTCGAACCTGTGACCCTCAGATTATGAGTCGAACGCCTTAACACCTGGCCATGTATATTACTGTATCGATGAAATGATATCCTCTTCATACACATTTTAATGTACAATTTGATTAAATGCATTCTTTTTGCTTTATTACCTTAGATTTCTAATAACAGCTATGAAAGCATTTTGTAATCTCTGCCTTTTAAAAAAGAAAATATTAAAACAAATACAGTCTTAACTGAAGATATCAAACATGTAAGGGCAGAAAATGCTAAGTTGAGGCAAATGCTAGAACTTGTAAATTGTAACTTTTAGGTTTTCATTTGTCTGTTTGTTTTTCGGGATTATTTTTTATTTCTGTTTATTTTAATATTAATCTCCTTATGATGCCATGTTAAGTTATGCTTGTAATTTTCTTGGTGAAGCAAAAATTTTGCAATTAATAGTAATGTGATTGTAGCAGAATTTATCTATATTGTTTAAACCTGTGCTTAAAAGATAAAATAATTTGGTTTTATTAATTTTTAAAATACAGGTGCAATTTTGGATGCTTAGAATAAATATTTCTTGTATAAAGATTTACCAGACCTATTGAATTAAGTGAAGAAATTAAAGTGAAAACTTTTTAAAACAAATGTGTTTCAAGAATCCTAGATAGAGAATGATAGTGTGACTGACAATTCCAAAATTACTACAAAAAATTATTGTTCATCATCAGTCATGTTCAACTACAATACTTAGGACTGAAGCATTTTTATGTTTTACTGTTATGTAACCCAGTCTTAATTTTATGGAATTGCAATAATTTGGATATCTAAAACATTGTTTCATTAATTATTCTATTTGTTAGCAAATTTTACCTCTGTTATACATTCTATTATAGCTGGAATGACCTAAGATAAATATAAGGAACAAAAATATGGCTTTTATTACTGGCATGTTTAAAACATGTTTGTAATTCTAGTTCATATATATTTTTTATAGGAAACGGTTGATCTCAGTAACAATATTCAAATAGCAAAGAAGGTACAGATATGCAATAATCATGACATAACAAAATTAGTGACAGATATACTAAGAACATTTCACATCCCAAAAACGTTATAAAAACGTATTGACAGGAATTCAGTCAAAAGCATACAAATGAAGTGAAAGAATCACTTGATAAATACATCATAGATGTTCTTATAAGTAAGTATTGTTTTCTTTGAGTATGTTTATAATTTCTCAAATAAAGGTTTTCATAAATTTACATTTAAAAATGTTATGAAACAAACTTAAAGCATAATAATAGTTTGTGATAGCTCAATACTTGTTATTATTTTTGTAGCATATACAAGGAAGAAACTAGCAACAATATAGAGACTTGAAGAATGCAATAACAGCCAAGTTGAATAATGATGCCAAATTAATTCAGTGAAAAATTATCCTGAAAGTTTGTAATTAAAAAAATATTGTGCTGTGTTTTAAACTAAAAAATAAAAACATTATTCTGTAAAATGTGTTATGGTAGTGGATTTATTAATTTATTGAACAACGAAGTTCAACTCTGTAAAGTTATCAATGTCTTATAGCCTACTTATACTCTAAACAAGGTTACATAACCATCATTAAATTTTGTTTTTCAAATAAAGTTTATGTGTGAAATACTTTGAAAATTGACATGCACTTTCTTAAAATATGTAGTTTCAGAAAAAACAAAAACATTTTCTGTTTATTTTGTTTTTATGTGTTATGAACTTTGGAAATAACACTTCTGCATGTACATTTTAAAAAGAAAAACTACTTGATATTATAAATGACACTCATTTGAAGACAAAAGATAATTTAACATTTTCTTTGTTAAATTTCATTAAAATAAAATGACTTAGTAGAATCAATATAATATTTAAAAAATAAAACCTTATGCAAGAATATTTTTAAAAATTAAATCATATGATGCTACTTGAGGGTGGGAAAGACTGGCAGGATTAATTTAAACAAACCATTTCAGCTCTTTAACGTTACCAGTGTCAACAGTATGCACATTATGGAATCATGAGAGATAATTTCAATCAATGTTATAAGCGAATCTTATAAGATACTCTGTAATAAATTTATATTACATAACATACAAAGTAATGTTTAGGGATGTCAAGGAACTTGTTGGTTCATCTTGGCTGTTCTATCCTTTAAACTGAACTATTAAAAAAAAAGAGAAAACTGCCAGTACCTATCACCATTATAGTTATCAAGCTTTTTCTCAAAGTCACTTAAATTTACTGCCTCCACAACCTTTGAAGGTCAACTACTGTTAGAAAAATAAAATTGTTTTCAGCTAAAGATGATTCCTACCTTGCAAAAATTGATATTTGTGTTCCCTATCACCACTATTCTCACTGTTAATTTAAAAAAAAAAAGATTCATTAAGACTATATCAGTTCCATTTACAATCTTAAATATCTCAATTAGATCCCCTTTAAACTTTCTTTTCTTCAAGAGAAAACAATTTCAGTGAACTTAATCTTTCCTCATATTGACAACTCCTCCAACCCAGATATCATTCTAGTAATTCTTTGCTGAACCATTTTTGCTAATTCAACCGTCTTTTTTTTGGTAAGGAGCCCAAAATTGAATGGAACACTCCAAATGTAGCCTAACCAGAAACCTATACAATGAAATTAGAACCTCTTTTGATCAGTATTCAGTATGTATGTGCCTTACCATTATTATCAGCACACTGCTTGGATGGATCAAGGGCCTGATCAACCATCACACCAAAATCCCTCTTTTAAGACAATGTTAAAATTATTCCAATCCAAATTATATTTATAATTAAAATTATATAGTAAACATGTATTATCTTGCATTTATTACAATTAAAACCTATCTGTCATTTGTTTGTCCAACCCACTACATGATATAAATCATTTTGTAAAGCAGCAGCATTCTCTGCACAGCTAGTAGTTTATAAACATTTGTAATAATATGTCCTATAGGTAAATCTGATAGTACTGTCTTAAATACATCATGTAGAATCTCCTACAAATAATCCTATAAGACATAAGCATGGACTTGTATGGGATTGTCATGTTTCAGTTTACTATAGTACACATATAGGAATACTCAAAAGACGTTTTTATAGGAATTCTTTTTGTAAAGGAGGAGACTGGGTTTCTGAGATGCATTTCTTTCCTTTACTTTGTAATTCATTCCCTGCTTCTTACTTTCATGTATTTTACTTCATGTCCAAGTATATCAGTCCATATTCAATTAGTTTTACCACTACTTTGGTGAATACATGCTTCCTCCTTTGTTACCTTATATGACTAGGCATAACTTCATACATTATAAACTTTCTTTGACTCTTAATGCATGGAGTCTTTTACTTCAGACTTGGGTGTCAAATCCTGTGTTTTTTGTTCATCAAACTTTGGCTTAAGTTTTCCTACCTTCATGTTTTCATCATTTTTCCTTCTTTTCATTGTAATTTACTATTTGCTTTAAGGGTTTTTATAGGAGACTCATTTATTAATCTTTACTACAGTGGCATATTTATCCTTCTCAGACTTATCACTTCATATTTAGTTGATCTGTTGGTGAAGTGTATTTGGGAACAGTGTTTTATTTCTAAATATATTTTGTCTCCCTTTTATTTCTTATGTCTCCTTCTGGTCTCATTCATCTGCAAGTACACATTTACTGGAGTGCTTTTTCTCTGAAGTTAAATATGTCAGTATTATACCTTATTTTTACTGGTTTACCCTTTCTCCCATTCTTTTTCTTTACCTTTTACTGTCTCCTGTTTTCCTGCTTCCTCTTCTTTGTAATCACTTCCTCTTTTCGTATCTGTCTTTCCATTGCTTGTAGACTTCAGTGCTGTCAGTATTGGTAGTGACTATTCTATAGGCTCATGGTCAGTATGGTCTGTTTAGTTCAGTTTATAGATAAATGCCATTCATTTATGGCTGATTGTTTGGTACTGAGAATTTTGTTTCTTATACTTCTCCAGGCTTTTATCGCTATTTTTTTGTGGTTCCCTTATAATTTAAGGAGTAGCATACAGTCTTAGATATTTGGTGTCTTAGTCAGTTTCTTGAGCTTCTTCAATTTACCATGGGGACTTTTCCCACCCCACAGAGATCTTTTGTCCCAATTTTTTTATTGATAAAAATGTAAATCAGGGATGTTTATTTTATCAATGAATTCCATCCCACCAGCATGTTAGAGCCATCCTCTTCTCCTTTGGTAACTGGCACAGTTAGGTTGGTTGGCAAACCTGGAAAAGTCACATCCCACAACCACTCAGTATCTCATTCATTTGGGTGTTTTTCAGGATATTAGTACTATGTTTATGTTATCATTATATGTTAATTTATGTAATGTGTCATACAGAAGAGATGTAAAATTGTTTTTTTAATTTCATTGCATAAATCATCTTTCTTTAAAGAAAAAAGTTAAAGCTTTGTTGAATCAAAGAGTCAAAGAGAAAAAATGTGCAGATTTGTTTTGTATTTTAAAATTATTTAGAACCTCCTGATTCTGTAATAAAAGGAGGGGATATAAAAACTATAAAGAATGGTGGAAACCATTTTGTTTTATTGATGTTAACCCATTCACTGTGGCTAGGATGTATATTAAACTACTAAATAAACTAATAATAACTATTAAGCTGAACAGTCTTATATATCCTACAGTGATCTCACAAGTTAGTCAAATAATTAATTAGCAGGTTTTTGCTAGTGAACATATGGCATTGTACAACAAAATTGTGTTCAGTATTTAATGTGCAAACATGTTTTTCTGGCTTTTGGTACACACTGTTCAAAATGCACTCATGTGCTTCATATTTTTGAAGTCATTCAACCATTTCAGTGATATTTGCTCTATAGGTGAACCTTCAGTTACTTATTTTATTCTACTGTGTGGCTAGGGTTAATACATCTGTTGATCTGTAGCAGCTGGAATTCAAACATTCTGTCGAGTGCCAAACTCCTATTTATGCTTGCTTGAGCAACTCAATATTATAACAAGACTTTGCCTGAGATTGCTTGAATATCATGATGCTTTTGCTATATAATACATCTTTGGTCATCTCAGGAAGGTTTCTGGTCGATCCAGCATACATATTGAATGGTGATGATCACATTGCCAGAAGTAAATGGAGTTGGGTTGATTTGAGTTTATTCCCTTACTGTTTATCTCCAGCCAGTTGTAAGATGAAATAGCTCCTCCAGTAGATAGTTTTGGGCAGTGCTGAATATTGATTTTTTTTTGCTTGTTGTATAAATTGTCATAGGAATACTCAGCATAACCTAGACATTTACTTTTTCTGAATAACTTTTCATCACTGTCTTTGAGCTTGTGGACAGGTGTGGTCAATGTTTAATATTTTTATAAGGTGGCAATAGTGTGAAACTTTTGAAATATATTCTGAAGTACAAGCAGTCTAGGAGAACTTACCTTCAAATAATGTTGGCCATAAGTTTTTAATTTTTTCTAGATGACAGAGCATTTCATAGAAAATGTTTCCAAAGAATATTCTCCTTATATTGTGAGGCATAAATTCACAATTCTAAGACTGTAAATGTATATACAAGTATACATTCACCAATGTTTATTCCTCTTCTTGTTGTTATATATACATTTTGCTTCTCTATAATGATGAGGTTTAGTGTGAGTTTAGACTTTCTTCATGGTGAGTGTATGCCTTTTGTTGTGGAGTGGATTGTAAATCATCTGTAATGAGGATATTTTTCCACATATTGGTCTATTTGACATACTATTGTCATCATTGCAAGTGAATTGTTTTATGCCTTGCTGTAAGTATCCAGTTGCAGCTGGAAGTATCTGATGTGGTCTTAAACTTCTTGAATACAGCTGAAATTGGCAAAAAGCATTTGTAATTTAGTTATGGATTATGAGGAGTGTAATCCTGAAGAGTTACAATTTAGTGTACAGTGGGTATGTCTCTCTGATGTTTAAAGTTATTTATATTATTTCATATACATTTAAATGAATTGATGGGATTTTAATCAGATCTCTGTTATAGGATGTTTTAAATAAAATTATATTTTCTCATTAGCATACACTGCAGCTTTATAGTAATATACCTACAGCATTAATTATCTGGATTTATTAGGTAATCAAGTTGATGATTAACTACTTTATTGTAGTAAGGGGATGATCATAGTGACCCCTAATGTTTAGACCTACCATTACACCACAACAGAGTATAATTTATTTTGTTGAGGTATACAAACAACAACACTCTGAGACACTTACAAGTAATAAACAATAATTTACTGTGGTTGGCTAGCTTCTGTTTGTCAAGTGACTATTTGCATGTATGGAATATCCAAATGTAATCTTTGAAGTAAAATGTTCATTAACATTTTAAGAGAACACTATACTCTACAAGTCACTCCAAACCAATAAGTAAAAGAATAGTGAATGTCAAATCACCTCATTAATATTATTTTATTTTATTTTATTAAAGTGGTCTTGTTTTGTCATAGCTGTACTGTTGAATATTTTGGATATTCTATACATTCTTTTGTGCTTTTTTATGCACAATGTTGAGTTAAAGTTAAAAAAAAATCATGCTGAAAATGTGGAATGAGTACCACAAGTACTGACTGTGAAATGTACCTTGAAAAGGGATTATTATGCCATTTTAACTAATGGTAACTTGCTTTTGGGTCTTATTTACAACTGAATGCTGTTTCCAGAACTTTCTACCAAGTTGCAAAATTAGATTGTAGAATTTGCACATGATGCAACATTTCACTACATTGCAGATTACTTGAATTCAGGTTTGGCTCTAACTAAGGCAGACTGTACTAATTAGGTTCATAAATGTTCTGCTGGATGTGCTCAGCCGAATGAAGTAAAAACAAGATCACACCATGATAATATCCCTATCTAAAACAAACAGTGAGCAGTGTGATTTGTTGCTTCACACAGTGATTTTACATTGCTTTCATTTAAGCTTTGATGTTCAAGATGATATGAGTCTTGTGCTTTATATTAAATGTTGTAATGTGCAGGTTATGTGTGAAATCCTGCAGAATGGTGCTTTATATACAATGTAAATATACTGACTTTGCAGTCATGAACTCTCATGAAGCTTTTCATTGCAGCTGGGATGTATATTTCCCAGTGTGCTGATTAAAGTTCTGGAAAATTAATGTACTGCCATATGTATGATTTTATTTTAAAATCACAGGATCTTTTTCCAGTTTGGAAAGATATTTCATGCTAACGTATTGAATGACTTCCATCTCATCAGTACATCACCCATGGTAGGGCATACTTTAATGTGTCAGACCATTGTTCAACAACCTTCTATTTCTAGTTGAATGTCTTTGAGCTATTTTCCTTCTGGCATCTTAACTATGAATGGATGAGGATAGTCTTATCCTAGGTTAGAAATGTACTATCCCAATCTTTTGGGTAGAGTTATTCAGTGAATTTTGTTATTTTTCCTTGGCTGTTTTTGTTCCATGTGACTGGTTTTCTATTTTGTTCTTTTATTTCAAATATGTTGTAATTTTATATGTATAGTCTGAATAAATAAATACAGATAGGTTTTCTAAGTCATATTAAAATGATTTTGAATATCTAAAACGGTAACTGACATAAAACCACAGTCCTATAAAGTTATAGTAGAATGGAATGTATAAGAACTACATTTTAACTGTTTGAAAATGTATGTATTTAATATGTGATGTTCCCTTTAATATTAAAGTGTGAAATTTAAGAACTAATTGAAGACTGATCATTCAATGTCATATTAATGATAAATTAATATTTCTAAAATTAGTACTGTGATGTACCAATATATATTTTCTAAATTATCCAGCTTATATATTTTAAACGATCTATAAAATTTGCTACTTTTTTCAGTTGCTGGCAATTGGAGTAATTGGACATATTGGACAACTTGCAGTGTTACTTGTGGATCAGGAAGACAAGTGAGATTTCGTAGGTGTGATAATCCATTCCCAAGAGCAGGAGGAGCATGTTCTGGTAGCAGCACACAGTTAAAGAAATGTAACACTAAAATCATATGTCCAGGTATTTTTTGTATTCTAATTTTCAGAAATTGTAGGAAATTTTTATTCTGAAACATTTTTTTCTACACAACAAAATGGACATTTTATGTAACTAATTCTCCATTTCATTAATCCATAGTATTCAAAACAATGATTTATTTTAAATTTGTGAACTTTGAACAGATTTTATTGTCATTCTTTCATATGGGTTTAGGCAAAGTATTCATGATGAGTATACTGGAATGGACAGTAATTACCTATTATAGAAAACACACAGATGTAGAGGATGATGTTTTGAAAGTCTTCTGGTCGTGATGATATCATTTCAGTCTGAATTCTTTTCATTTTGTATAATGTATAATATTCAATGAGTTTAGAATGCATCTTATAAACGAAGGCTTTCAAGCAGCTAAACAAATTATAATTTTTAACACCCTAAAATTCAAATTTACTTTAGAAAATTAGACATATTCCCCAAAAGTCTGTTAATTTTGATATAATTAGCTTCTTTTCAGGTGCAAAGTTCATTGTGAAAATCAACTGTTAGGAAAATACTTTAAAAGCTAAAAGTTTGCCATAACTTGCTAAATAGCTGTTTCTAGTTTTTTCTAGTCTTGATGATAATACTAGTTCAAGTTTTCAGTATTTTCAGCATCAAGAAAAACATTGAATAGAACCTATACATTATACGTTTAATAAATACATGTACTTTAGTTTTATTTTCTACCAATGAAGGAAACTGAGGGACATTAACCTGCTTTCTACAATCATTCACTGAATGTAAGTTACAATTGAAATAATTGCTCATTTCACCTTTTGGTAGCTAGTTTATAATTTATCTTTGTATAAGATACATTACCTTCATTCACATAAATAATAATTCTCTGTATGCAAAAATCTTATTATATGTAAATAATTTTATAAGCTTGCATATTTTACACCAAACACTTTGATTTATTTATTTCTAAGATGAAGTCTGAGGTTCATGTTCCCATTTTAGTGTTATGCTTTAACAGTATTTTCACAGGCTGCAGATGGGGGAGATTTGTCATTGGAGTTCTCTGCTGTTATTTATCATGATATTGATCATTATATGGATCAACCTTTTTTTCCTGAATTTTCCCCATAAATCATCCTAAACGAGTCAAACCAGTTTTGGTTAAAGAAGATTTTGTTTTTTTCACATCACCACATTTTCTCATGTTTTTCCTTACCCCTCCTGCAAAATCAACCTGGCCTAATATGGAATTTTTGATATAATTTCTCAGGTATGTTTTATTCAATTCTCCATTTTTCCGTGATTCCTTATTACCTCCACATTGTATCATTTATCATCTTCATCTCTTGTTTAAAACGTGGTTTCATTTTAGTTGAGGTTTTGTAGGTTGCAATAAAACCTTGTCTTGGGTACATCTGCTATCTCTTTCTTTTCAGGATTTCTATAATTTTTTTTTGATGATGTATTTTCAATCACGTATTTTGGAATTTGATATCTTGTATGTAATCTTATGTCAAAACTTAACCCTTTCCCTCTTTGGTTGTACTTTTGTCACAATTGTTGTTCTGACATGCCCCCTATTCCTTACCCATCCAGGCCCTTATCTACCCACCCCTGTTCCTCTTCTAGGAGTTTCTTATCTCACTGTTTTATTCAATGTTTTTAGTCATGTCACCTACAGTACTATAGACATAGGGTTTCAGTCCATTGGGAGTTTGAATATTGTTACCCATTGGCAATCTTTCACACTCTTCCATGAGTTCTTCAGGTTTCAATGGAAGGACTTGTCTTAATATTTCTTTCCCACCTCCTTTGTCCCTGGTACATTTTTCCTTCCACATGTCTTGGTATCTTGCTACCAGCCTGTGGCTGTAATAAGAGTGCAAGATTTCCAGTCTCTATAGGCCTTCTCATTTGTTAATCATTTTCTTCAGGCAATTATTTATCTTAGCACCAAACTAGAAACTAGTAGCACGTACTAGGTTTGTCCCACCTCATTTTTATTTCCGTCAGCCCCATTTTATTGTGGAGTTTTTTCTCACCTTTAGGTGGACTTTTTTTCTGGGTTTATTGATGATACATAGGAATGTAATTTCAGATAATTTATATTTTATTGGGTGTTCAGAGCATTTTTTTCATCATTCCTGTGCTTTTAGGTTGCCTTTTCCTCTTTCTTTGAGTAACTAGCTGCTGTTTGCTCATTCTGAGCAGAGATCTGCCTGCTACCCATATAAGCTGCTTCTGGAGGCAGTTATAATGGGATGTTAATCAAGTTGAAGAAGTTCTTACTGTGACCTATCCAATATCTTGTTCATTTTGGTTGTTTTACTTTTATACACACATCATAGTGAGCCCACCCTTCTCCTTTTGATCATGTTCATTGGAGTTTCAGTTTGATTGAAGCTTGCAAAGTTCCATTGCTTTTTGAATGTGATATTTCATGGTAGTCCTTGTCCTCTTAGGTTAGTCTCATATGCAGGTTTTTTTATTGGTTTTTCACAACTAACTAGTACAATTTTGCAGGGTTCCTTTATCAGATCTTATTACCCTTTCTCTTACCCTTCTAGTCAATCTGTATTAGTGGTTAAGTATGACTTGTACATTAGCAGGTATCTAGCTTTTTCATTCTCTTCCAGTTTTCCACACTTCATGGATGCATTCTTTTTGGGGGTGGGTTGATTAACTAGGAGGTTCAGTGTTTTTGATCAATAGCCAAGAGGTCTTATCCTATCAACATCCTGGAGTTTCTTGCTGTTGGTCTTGCTTTGGTTCACTTCCTCAGTCTCACAAGAAATTATCTAGCAATAATCTGTTCCAATTTTTCTTCAGTGGTTGTTTATTTCATTCACTGGGATGATATTCTTTCTCCATCCCTCTATTTCCATTAGATCTTTATTTTGACACCACACACTTGATATTCCTGTCATTGCATCTCATGTTCTTGGTATTTTCACTGTTGTAGTAGATCAGATTTCTGTCCAGAGACAACATTTATCTGACAAAGTGCTTTTTCAATCCTTTTGTTTCTTTAACTTCAGTGGGGTAATCCTCCCATGGAGACTTTTGGTTTACAAATTGCCAAAGTGTGGTTTCTGGTTCCTTATATCCTTACACTGACTACCATTGTTTAATGCCAGGATTGGATCTACACATATGTTTACTCACCAATTCCTCTGCTTCTCTGGGTTTTTAGCTTGTACTTACAACTGCAGATTTGGATTTTCTAGTAGCTTTTTCTTGGTTTTATTTACTGTGGTATCAATGTTTTCTCTGCCTCCAACATTTTCCTTTGTTAGATTTTCCTTCGTTTCATCCAGACCTTCCTGTCCTCTGTATTCATGCTTCGTTTTCCTTGGGACATTGCAAAGATAATTCAGCTTTTCCTGACATTTAAGCTCTTTTTTTTTGGCTTATTTCTTTCACTGTTTGTACTTAGATGTTTCTCAATGCAAATGGGTTTTTCTGTTATTTGTTTCTGGGTTCAAGGTTTACCACTGTTCTTAGTCATGTGGAT
Organism: Tachypleus tridentatus; assembly: GCF_004210375.1. Classification (NCBI taxonomy): domain Eukaryota; kingdom Metazoa; phylum Arthropoda; class Merostomata; order Xiphosura; family Limulidae; genus Tachypleus; species Tachypleus tridentatus. The sequence continues at coordinate 21,101,308 of NC_134831.1, forward strand.
TTACTCTCTTGACTTTTGGATTGGAGATCTTCTATCTCCTCAGTCATGAATTTTCAGGCAATCCTGTCCCACTCTTTCCATTTTTCCTTATCCAGCAGGGATGTATCTGCACTACACATCACCTGTGTATGTGTTAATTCCAGATTTATCATTTGCCACGGTGGGATGACCTTCTGAAGGGGATATTCATGTGGTTCTGTACTGCTTCACTTCACCTACATTTGAACTATTCCAACAGAGCTTCTTATTTCACGTTCCTAATGTTTTCCTTCCTTCTCCTATTTGTTTGGGAGTGTCAGTTTTCTGTTTCTTTGCTTTTAGTGTTTCACGTACTCTTTATCCTTCTTCATATCTTCTCCTCTTTCTTGATCATCCTTCCTTCCTCACACTTTGGCAACACATGAGGATAACTCCTTTATTTGGTCTCTTTCCCTTTCTTCCATTTCTCACCTTTTTCTTCTTTCTGATCAAGATAGATTTCTTTGTCCTGTATATGCTCTCCTAAGTTATACTTTCTGCATGGCTTTTTTCTGCAGTATCCATTTTCACCTCTTTCTTCTTTGTTAACTGTCCTTTGTTTGTGTTCTTTCTCCTTCTTCCTTTTCATTGACATTTCATTTTCACTATGAAGGTTCTTCAGTCAAGCATGTGGACTACTTATGATATGTTAGTCTTGCACTATTTGCATCAGACCGAGGTGTATTTCTCTTTGAGTTATTGTATTCTATCTGTAGCTATCCTAGAATATCAGAATCAATTGAGATGTTGACTGGGTAAGTTAATTTTTCTTTTCTTGATGCTCATTGTTTGGATCTCATTCTGTGGCAAGTGGTGCCTGATCAGGTATTCTTTAACTGTTCAAATCCATACTGTCAAGCTTTGTTGACTTACATATAATTCCATAATTAAGCAGTGCATGTTGCAGAGATGGAGTGTTCCACAAGATAGCTTGTATGTTTATCACATAATAAATTTGTTTCATAAATTTGCCTGTTCCAGACTGTAGCCACTTATGGACTATATGAGTGAAGCACAAGATTGCTGCCCATGCCCTGTATTAAATAAACTGATATGGTCTGCTTTTCAAAATGGGGTTTTGTGGTCAATCACTACACTCACTCAGGTGTTGATGTTCTTCCATATTCTGCTCTGCATTTTTCTGAATGGGTTATTGAAATAAAAACAAAATATAGAAATGATTATGTAACTATTCATATGAGAATAGGCAGTGGTATTTTGCTGATGTAGGTAATGTGATATGTTTCAGTATGGAACATAAAATAAATGTGAGTGAGTCATCAAAATTGCCTTTCACCCCTTTCACTAGTATTCCTTATCCTACCTCCATATGGAAGTCATTATCCTGTAGCCAGGATTGTGATTTAAGAGTAAAACCAATCAACATAAGTCCTACACGTGTATTGCAGATGTCTATAATCCTTCCTCATTTATACTACATCAGTGTTTTGGGTCATGGTAGAGATAATTGCAGATTCTTACAGTTCTTTCCCTTCACTGCTTGTCAGTGTTTCATTCTGAGGGTGTTGTTGCGCTTGGAGTGATTTTGATCTATTTCACATTGGCGGGATGTAGTTTATATTATGTAGACATCTTTTGGATACCAGATGTCAGGTTCCTGGATCAATCTATCAATTATCATATTCACATGTATCCTATTCATAAGTAACAAGGTTCTAGATTTCCTCTGGTTTCATGAATTTGATTTGAAGATAGTATAGTATGGTTATTCTTCCTACCCTCACCAGATGGCTGGGTTTTGGATTGTACTTGGCTTGTCAGTGGTATGATCTTTTTTCATATACTAACAAGGATGTTGGTACCCAGCAGCCACATCTTGGATTGTAGTTGACTTGCCATGTATGGCCTGTTGTGTCCTAGCCACTCAACAGCTAGGAACAAATCTAATTTAACCCACTTTTATCATTTCTGAGATTCAGTTTCATAAGTATTGCATGTTTTTTATCTCTTTCTGTTAATAGTTCTCTCCAACTTGGATGTGTTCTTCTGTTTTCCACTCATATATGCAACATTTTTCTGTGATGGACAACAAGTATACCTCATTCAGAAGTGATGGGTTCTCCTCATCATATCTTTAAGTTTGAATTTCTCATCTTAGAGAGTGTCCTTTGGACACCTCTGAAAGATGCTTCTTTCTTTCCCTTGCACTAGTCCCTCTGTCTTTTCAGTGTAAGTGGAAGTAATGTACAATATTGGAAATCATAATTTTCCTCCACTAAAAATGTATTACACATGGATACTTAACCTTCTTTCACATTTCCCACCCTTCCTCCCCACAGTACACTGGTGCTTTCATCATCTGCTAATTAGGGCAAATCAGACTTAAAATCATGGTTCACATGAAGAGCACCAAAAGAAGAAAAACATCTTAATGTGGATACTGCTAAATAAGAAGTGATAATTTGTTAGAATGGAATAAAGGGAGTTAAATGTCATTAGCATATGTTACACTCCTATTGTAAAAAATTGAAAAATGATGATTTACATGAAAGATACATTGCAATCAGTTAATTTCAAAGGAGGGGAGACAAAAGGCTTGTGGGATGTGTAAGAATATATTTCCATATAGTGGGGAGCACTGAATGAGAATAACTATTATTAGGAGGTAAGTACCCATCATAAATATATTTTCAATGCAGGAAAACTGTAACTTGCAAGTATATTCACATAAGTTTCTTTAATTTTAATTTCTATGCATGAGTTTTGAATGTTGTTAAAGATATTTGTGTTAACTTGAAATAGAAAAGTCATAAATGTGCACTAATACTTTTGCTTAGGTAAAGGGTACATGCTAATATATTTATTTTTAAAATTTGTGTAAATATGGACCAGATTCTCTATCAGATCTTTTGGGATAAATGTTATTACTCATTCGAAGAGGTGATACAGAAACTTTTGTGAACTGGAGTTGGCCATTATTGTGAGGCCATGAATTCTTTACAGTAGGTGTCTGTGACGTCTTGGTGATAAATTTCAACAACAAACCAAGAGCACACAGCCCATTTACTTTAAAATAATATATATATTCAAAACAAATCAAACATATGTATAAAAAAATTGTTACAGTATAGGTTACCACAGTTGTATCCATAAGTAATTCTCTCTTATGTCAAATGTCCACACAGACTGGTTTAATTACTTTAGAACCCAACTAGCAGAATAATTTATTCTTCTCTGTCTGTGTTGTTACAATATAAAGTGTGAAACTCAACTTTAAAATCACTACTATAACTGTTGGTTACCACAGCTGGATCCAGAGTTTTAAATAATTGTTTCATTCTCGTTAATTCCACATAAGGTTCAATTACTATAGAACATCCTTTGACCAAACCAAGTATACTTCCCTGTTTCTGTGGGTTATAATACAGTTGTGAAACTTAATTTAGATATTGCTCATTACGGTTAAACTGACAATCACACAGTCTAAATTCACTTTTTTTTTACTTTTAATTGTACAAACTTTCTTCCTCCCACATATTCTGCACATATTCATAACAGGTAACAGAAATATCTAGAAAGTCCTAGCCATGTAATAACAACAATATTAAACATAATGAGAATGATTTAGAAGCTTTGAATAAGATCATGTCAACAATATTATAAAACCCTAGTACAACAGTCAAACTACTACATACACAAAGCATGTTTCATACAGAGTTACATAAGGAACTTGTTATAACTATTGCTTTTAAAATAATTAACTTTTAACACTTCTGTTATAAGAACTAAATAATCATTAATTATAGAATCATTAAATAAACTAAACAATAACTCTTATACTTGTCTTGTATTATCCTCTAGGGTTTATTTCCCTTGAATACGTATATTTGGAAGGTAACCTAAGATAACCAGAATAGGGCAACAGTAAACTAGAAAAGTGGGTTATCTAATAACTTTCTTTTTTTATTGATCCTTGAAGCTCATCTTTTAGACATATTAAGAAAACTTCTACTTCAGTTGTCGGTGAAAAGAAACAACAGATGGCAGAGACCATCCAGCAAGGTTTGAAAGACTAACTATTGTTTACATGTGTTTACTTATTATACTCTGCTTTCCTTGTTAATTTAATACTATGCACATTGCAAATACTTGTAACTACTTGGTAGATATCAGGAGTACCAGAAAACCACACATGCTAGTTAACAGGTTATATTTTGGTGCATTAGTGAAAGGATATTTTTATCGTAGATTTATTTTTATGTTTGACTATCTCATACTTTAGGTTTCAAAATTTATGAACAATATTCAAGAACACTTTCTGAGACAACTTGAATTTATGGAAAAGAAGAGGAATATGAGATTTAAGCAACAATTCAATCTAAAGATGCAGCAAATACTAGGAAAAGCATTCTTTTATGCCTAAATCTTGCATCAGCACTTTTGAGAGCTATATTCATATTCTACTTTTTCTCTTCTGCAAGATTGGTAGGTGTCTAGGAGAAACCCAGACTGCTGTTAATTGATTTGCAGAGAAGGATTATGGTAATGTCAAGCAGTCCAAGTATTTCTATGCAAATAAGTAATTGATAATTGGTTGTTCTTCATATTACCTGATGTCTAGGCAAGAGGTGTGGCTCCTAATGAATATTTTATTTGGTCCTTTGCCAAGTGCATGTATGCTACAGTTCCAAAGGAATATGTGAAATAGTTGCATTCCACAGTCATGTATCTATTTCTTTTTATAGAATAAAGGGTAATGACAGACATTGTATGAAAGAATGTATATGACAGAATAATAAGTGATGAAGTTTTGAGACTGAGTTCCAAAGTTTTAACTCTAACTGGGTATTTTACCTATTGGCATCTCAATAAGGTGGGTCATGAGTGACAGTATTCATATGATTTAAAAATGTGTGTTTAAAATATCGATAAATTTAAGCTACATATCACTGATGGGTATCTAGAGAAGTGCCTATATCAGAAATTATACAAAGAAACACTTTGATGTTGGTGACAACAGTATGGTATCATACAATCTTATTTATTTCAGCTGATAAAGAGGAGACTGATAGTACATACCAGGCTGTGTTTGTGTGACAAGTTAGATGAGAAAACACCAGCAGTGGAGGAGACTACTTGCTCTGATCATAAACAACGAAACATTCCAAGTTTGTTGTATATAAAAATCAGTGACTGAAAGGAAATAATATTCCATATTTTTCAAGAGTGATGGTTGTTTGCAATAAGAAGTTTTCTTGATATTGTCAGTTGGATTCTAAATTAATTAAATCAGCTTGTGTGGACTCTTGGCAACAAAATTATTTAGAGTTTAAGATAACACTGTGATTTCGTGTAATGTAAAGATATTTCTTGATATTGTCAGTTGGATTCTAAATTAATTGAATCAGCCTGTGTGGACTCTTGGCAACAAAATTATTTAGAGTTTAAGATAACACTGTGATTTCATATAATGTAAAGAATTTTTGTACATTAGTTAAACTTGTTTTGAATATGTATATTATTTTAAAACAAGTGGATTTTGTGCTGTCCATTTATTTTTGAATTTATTGCCATTAAGTCACAGACACCTACTGAAAAAAATTGAAGCTCACACTTATGTTGAAGCCCTAACATTTATTGAACCAGCCAGGATTATATAGTAGTAAACAGGAGTATAATAATATGTAAATAACAGCAGAAGTAGGCCTATACACACACCCAAATGTAGTGATGGTGAAAATAGTGTATATAGAGGTTATAATTACAATATATAAACATATCAATGTATTTTGATAAATAAGTAGAAAGAGGTGAACATCCTGGGTTAAAAGATAGTGAACTGCAAGAGTGTGTTAAAGAATAACAAGAAGTAGAAAGAGAATAGGTGAGATAGAGAATAGAGAAAGAAAGACTTAAAGAAGAAAATGAAAGAAAGACTGGAACTAAAGAGAATAAGAGCACAAACTGAGATTGCCAAGCTCACCCACCAGAAGGAAAAAGACCCAAGATTAACAATGGGATCAGGGTCAGCTATGCCAAGATGCTCAAATATGATGAACAGAAAGGTGGCATGGATGGTTTCCTGGAGAAATATGAAAGATTCACCCAAAGTCAAAAGTAGAACAAAGGCAACTGGGCAGTCTTTCTCACCCCACTTCTCACAGGAAAAGGCCTACAAAAGTAAGTAAGTATGATGTCAGAAAATGCCTTGCTGAAATAATATGAACACCCTGAAGAAGGTCTTTGTCAAGGAAGTCAAATCTGACACTGAACAAACTGTATTTCAGTTTGTGGCACATCTATGGCAATACCTCACAAGATGAATTAACATGGCCAAGTATGACAGGAGTTTTGAGGAACTGGTAGACCTACTAAAATGTGATCACATATTCAACCAACATGTCACTGTTAGTAAATGAGAGAGACAGGGATGAGATGATCAAGCTGGTAGAACAGGATATGGAGGGAGTATAATAGGCAAGTTCAAGAATATCTCGCTAAATCTGAAACCAGTGGTGGTTGATCAGAAGCAAAAAGCCCATCAAAGGTAACAGAAGATTAACAGACAAATGAAAGGAGAGATGCATTATTTGTTATAAAATATGACATTTCACAGAAGTGCAAGTCTATCACCAAGAAGCAACAGCAGAAATCTCAACATAAAGCAGATGGAGCTACTTACAAAGACAGTGCTGGTAAGAAAGAATAAAAAATTGACTGATTTCATTACATAATTTTGTATGAGTCATACATTGCATAATATTATTGACGTCATCTTTCTCGAAATCTCAAAGTTTTCTCACTACTTGAGTATTGTTACCTCGTAGTATCTTGTAGCTTATAGAAAGTTTGAGGCCTTTGATGAGTGATGTACAAATAAATATAGGCAACCAAGTGTGTGCAAGTCAAGTGAAGATCAAAGAGAAGAAAGTTAGTTAGTGAAAGAGAACATGAAGTTAGCCAGCAGGTGAATGATTAGCCTTAACAAACAATGTCTTAAATTCAGATTTACAATTTAACAGAAATAAATATAATAAAAAGGTGTTCTAAAGTAACTGAAACTATCTGTGTGGACTTCAATGAAAAGGAAACAGTTATTTAAAGTTTGTGATACAACTGTGGTAACGTATAGAGTAACATAAGTTAACCTATTTCAGGTTATAGAGAAAGAAACAGAGTAGTAAAAATAATTCTTGTCAGTTTGATCGTAAAATAATTGAACCAGCCTGTGTGGACTTTTAAACAGGAAAGAAAAATATCTATAACTTTACATACAACTGATATTCTATAGCGAAAATAATTGTTTTACATAGATTTGGCTTGCTTTGAATATATTATTTTAAAACAAGTTGATTGTGTGATGTTCATTTATTGTTCGAATTTTTCACAAACAAGTCACAGGCACTTATTATAGAAGAATCCTCAATCCCCACACATATATTTCATACTCTGACAGAAAAAGAACATTTAAGATGAAGAAACTTTTCCTTTAGTTAAAACTGTAATTAAACTATTTACCAATGATGACTCTGAGAAATACACAGATGACTAGAAATAATATAAACAGACTGAACATATATTAATTCATTATCCAAAAATGTAAAACTTTTAAGAACAAATATTTAAGTATTGGAAGTGCATGATGTAAAAGATTAAAAAGTTTGAAATATCTAATACATAATGTCATGCAGTAATGGACTTGTGGTATGCCACCTATTTTAACCCACCTAGCAAAATCCTTGAGTGTTTAGTGAAATATGCAACAAAAGAGAAGTTACAATAACATACTGTTTTAAAAATTGGTGGTGTACTGGTATAAGCTTTATGTATAAACATTGTAGTATGTAACTTCAGTTTAATAAGCACAGTCAAAAAATAGCATGTTTTCAAAAATTTAAAAAAATGCATATCGGTTATATAATTTATATGTTTTACAAATTCTGTAAAGTATTTTGGCATGATAGCACATAACTCTCAACAGTCATTCAGACAGAAAGTTTTGATATAGTAAACCATTAACTCACTGTACTTCTCTTCTACTTATGTTTACTCATTATACTTCACAAACAGCCTGATATGTAATGTTAGCCACAACAAGCATTCCTGGACGACACTTGCTGTGGCATTTCTTTCACTTGGTCAAGCATCACATAACACCATTCAAGAATCTGCACTTATGTGAACATTTTCAAGATGACAGTAAATAATTATTTGCTGTGTCATCAAAGTCTATCATCCTACTTTGGGAAAATAATGATGATGCAAGTGTTGTAGAGTCGATTCCACAGAAATTTGCTACAACTCACATTATAAAATCAGGCGGCAATCATATGACAATTAAGACTAATGTCTTCCTAACAGGTATTACAACTCCCTTTCAATTGTTCTAACTGTACAATATTTGAGTAGTTGTAGCATGATATCTGTCAAGATTTTTAATATGTGAGTAGGCTGAAAATTCTTCTGCAGTAGATATTTGTGGCTTAGTGGTGATAAATATGAACGATAAATAAATGACACACAATCCACTTGTTTTAAAATAATCTACACATTCAAAACAAATAAATATACATATAACAATTCATTACACATGATATTGTAGTTGTATCTCAAGTCTAAACGGTTCTCTTTTTCTTGTCAAAAGTCTACACAGACTGGTTCGAATACTTTATAATCCAGTTGGCACAACAAACTATTTTTTTCTGCTGTTATGACAATAGTATCAGTGAACAATTCACTTGTGCTACTACTCAGTAAGTTACCACAATTGTTTTTTTAGTCAAAATCCACACAAATGGGTTCAATTACTTTAGAATGCCTTTTGACAAAACAAATTTTTCTCTTTATCTCCATTAAAATGTGAAACTTACTTTAACATATCACTTGTTAAAGGTAATTACTCACATGCCAACTAACATCATGTTTCCTAACTTTTCTCTGACTGAATTTTTCTTTCAATTCATTTGACTTGCACTATTTATATTTTCATCATTGAGGCCTAGAACTTACTGTAAAGTACAAGAATGGTACTGATTTAACAATACTCAATTAAGATAACGAGAGAAATACTAAAGCTTAGAGTAATGTGACATCAACAGTATTAGTTAAGTCTTAGCAACAATGTAATTACAAACACAATCTACAGCTTTTATCAAATTACACAACCAAACATGTCACAACTCTCCCTTTTAAATGATTAATTTTTAACTCTCTTGTTATGAAAAGCAAAACAATAATTAAATATTAGTTGACAAATAAAGTGAATATTCAATACTTTCAAAGACAGTGATTTAATAAGCAGCCAGTGGATGCAAGCCACAACTTACGAAGAAATTTAATTTCTGTAATTCACTTAAACTGTTGCTAAAAAGTGAAGTTTTATCATGAACAACTTTTTAAAATTCCACACTAGTGGCAGTATATGTTTACATTTGAATTTTGTGAAGTAAAACTAGAGTAAATTTGTTTTGAACTAATTTCAGGAACCATAACCGTAAAAATAATTTTATAAGATTTACAGGAGGTGTGATGTTTTTCCATCTAAAAGATTTTATGTCTTTTGTATTGTCTTTAACAAGTTTAAAGCATAGTAATATAAAAAAATTAATTTCATTTGGTCAAAGTTTAAATCAAGGAAAGTTTGAGATTTCATTTTTAGGGAAGGGACCAAGCAATCCATTGATCTCTTGATTATTTTTTCCCATCATGAGGGCAGTAAGATTTCAGATGCACCACCAACTTAAACAATCACCCTATGCTACTAATTGTACTATGTGGTGAATACAAGTATACCTGAATTTCACAGATATACAAAGCTGCACCACAGCTCATGCATATTTTAATCAACCCCTTGTCTGAAATCTTTCTATTTTTATATAATTTGTTAAAATGTTAGATGCACTATCCTCAAAACAATAACTGTAATACTATAAAGTTTCATGAGCATTTTTTGCATAATTTATTAATATAAATATTTTTTAGGTTAAGAAATTAATTTAGAAACTCTCAAGTTATTTGTTTTATATCTCACATTTGTTATGAACAAAGGAAAATATCATAGATGTAGGCAACAAAAAATTATTTGTAACAGACTGTTTTATGTATCAGTAATACAGTGTATATACTATTCTTTTTTTCAATGTATATTTATCCAAAGCTAAGAAAATGAAGACAGTTTATATGACATGGAATGTCAAAGTGTAATAAAGTATGTACGGGTACTGTTTTTATATCTGATTATAACAGTCAGTTAAGAGACTGAAAATGATGTCAGAAAAGGTATTTTTTATTTCAATAATATTCTGAAATTCATTACATAAACTTCCTAAAGTTTCTCTAAATAAATCTAAAATTGCTCTAAATGTTTAATTTATAAGGTTAACATACCCCTAAAAATTCACCAGAAATGTGCTTTAAAGCCTGAAAATTCACAATATACTTCATAGTTTCAAAATGCATTGCTTTCATCAGCTAACAGATTATTTTCTAAGTTCGATGTGGATTTTGTAAGTGCCAGTACAAACTTTTTATAAAATTTTTATGTGAACATGATCAAATAAGGACAGGAAGCAAGTGTAGCACACAAAATTTAAGAAAAATTAGATTACTTCTTTCCAAACAATTCATACTTTTTTATTTGGTCTTGTGCACTGTAATTTAGTTTTATATTATCTACATGAAATGTAGCAAACTTTTAGTGAAATGCACAATCCTTTTGTACACAAAAAAAGATGTTACAAAAATAACTGTATTCATGATATGTCTGTGAATAAATGGTATCACATGTTACTCTGACGTAAACTCCAAAAAGTCAGTGTTAGGTGATGTTCATATGAATAATAAAAATAATTTTATCCATTGTAAAATTTGCACATTGTATTTACATAGCATATAGAACCAATGAATAATTATGGTGTTTTTAGTATTCCTTTATATTGTACCTGGTATTTATTCTCCTTCTACAATGAACTGTCACTAAATCAGCATTGTAGAATGAATTAATAGTTGGTAACTCTGTAAAATATTGTAACATGGGTATCTAATCGTATCTGAATGCATAAGGTTAAATTTTGTTTAAGTAGAAAATTCATCATATGAGTTAAGATTTTATGATTATTTTTAAGCAGCAAAAAGTGGTTTACTAACATGGAATATAATTTACAAATGATATTTTTTATTTCAGAATAAATGCTTTCAACATACAACAGGATTTAATAGCCTTAGTGATCAAGATGAATTTTGAATACTTAGGCTATTAAATCCTGTCTTATGTGTTTAAAACGTGTTCTTGTTGATCATTATTAGATTTATTTACACATTTTTAACTGAAATGTAGCTTTAATAGGTATCACTAAAGCTTCTGAAAACCCCTGTAATGTTATTCGTATATTACAGTTTGGGCTGAAGAATGGACTTTATGGTATGGCTGGTCAGAATGCTCAAAAACTTGTGGCATAGGAAAACAGCAAAGAACTCGTTCCTGCCACTCAGTAAATAAAGTGTGTATTGGTACAGTTAATGAAACACAATTGTGTAATGTTTTCCACTGCCCAGGTGAGTGTATATATATATATACTGCTTTATTTCATGTATTTTTGTAGAGAACTAGAAAAATAAAAATAGAAATTGACAATTTTCTTCATGCTTTGGTTATTTCTTATAAACATTTCTATGGTTTTTACCAATTATAAGAATTATTCTTAAGAATATCGTTTTACAAGCAGAAGATCAAACATAATGAGCTTTTGTTATTTAAACTCAGAAGGAATACAATTAGTTGAATGTAAAAAATAATTTGTAAGTTACATCTTTCAAACAGTGAATGGAAGCTGGACTGTGTGGGGTGTTTGGAGTGAATGCACCTACACTTGTGGACTGGGAACACATTACCGAGATCGAGCATGTTCTAACCCTGCTCCACAGGGCACAGGGAAGCTATGTGAAGGACAAGCTACAGAAGTGTCACATTGTTTTGAAACACCCTGTTTTGGTAAGATATGTACTTGTTTTGTTTTGTTTTTTTAAAGGGAAGTTACACAGTGACAGATTGAACTGTTTTGTAGGATAACATGTTTGTACTTTATTAATCTATGGAAACGTATGTTCGAGTAAAGAAACATATCATGTTAATATAATGATAGATTACCAAATAACAGTTTATAAGTACAAGGAAAAATTTTATTAATGATGGAACATACTACACATTTCATAAAAACATTGGTCTGTCATTTTCACATATGATCAACACTATGTTATCCAAGGTTTATATAGAATTACAAAGACAATAAAGATTAAATGTGATGGAAATGGTATTAGCAGGTGATAGGATATAGGTGGAGGCCAAGTGTGATCAAGTGTATAAATGATGAATACACCTTGCCAGAAATGGTTAATGTTACTGTGGCAGTTATAATGGTTTAATAAAAGGTCATTTGCTTTGATAATTTCTGTAGTTCCTAAACAGTCTCTTTCTTTTTTAGTTTCAGGTTAGTGTAGGAGAAGAATTTCATTGCAAAGTAGTTTGTGATTTATTTCATATTAATGATACTTGAAATCACCTCTGTGCAGGTAACCTTGATGTTTTTTGCATCTTGATTTTAAAAAATGTGATGTTTGTCCTATGCATTTTTTTCCACATTCACATAGGTTACTGTATAAGCTCTTGTTTCTTTCAATGGGAATTCTTTATGGCTAGGCAGTGAAATGTTAATTTTATGTGAATGTTTGAATACAATGCTCAAATTATAAAAAAGAAACTTGTAATTTAGTTAGCAGTATCTGGTTGAAAAGAGAATTAAATAAATGTATTGTTTTGTGTTTTTGATAGGTATATATATACAAAAGACACCTATCTTACTCTTTTCTAATGTACGCTTCACATTGACAAAAGTTTTTAATTTTTCTTAAGGTCTCACAGAAAAAAAACAACTAAATTGGATTTAGGTCTTACGTTAACTTCAGCCCTAGGCTTTCCTTACTATAACAGGGTCATGAGATAGAAATATTGTATGGTATTTTACCTCATTTTTGTGGAAGAACTCCACAGGTGTAAAATGGAAAAGAGAAAGAAGAAACTAAGTGTAGTTTGGCATTTTCAAGTAGATTTGTTTCTTATTTCGGTGCTGAAGTGTCATCATTATTTTAGCCTTTTTAACTTGTTGATTATGTGTGTATCTGTCAACACATTTTATTTCAAATGTTTATCATCAAGGAAATTTTGTTCCTTTTTGTGTAAATAATTTTCTTTCATTTAAATATTGTTTCAGTACCGTTTATTTCATTTTTATTTTTTAACTTTAATTACAATACAACAGACCTATAAAATAGAACAATTTTACTTTGTCTTTTGCTGTTTCCATATATATAAGTAGAGCTCATTTTTAGCACAACTTCACAATATTATTTTTCCTTCCACTTCAACAAATCACAAATTGTCTTTCCACATACTACTAGACTACAAACCTCTACTTATTAAGAAAGGTAAGTATGTAAGTTTATCATTGGAGTATCCCATGATATAGGTTTGTAAAAGTAGTATAACACCCATTTTTGCTGATTGTGCTTGTAGTCACAGGAAGGGTTCCAATTAAAACATTTAATGTGAATTCCAAAATAGTCCCTCCCACCACACTTAGAATAACTTGGTCCCTAATGCATATGCCTATTCTTGCATACTTGATTCTTTTGTTCTAATTTACAGCCATTTTTTATTTCTATTCCTTGATTCTCAGTCTTTGGAATCTTGTTTACCTAGTTGCAGGCAGACTGTTTAGCTCTGTTTTACTTTGTAGTGCTCAATTTCCATTTACCCCTCATCCCTTTGACTTATTTTTGAGGTATTTCATTATGGTTTTGAAGGGATTTATGAAGAGATTAATTCTTTACCACTTTAGCCCATACTGCTACTTCTGATCTAACTTTTGTTACTAGGCTCCTCTGATGTTGGGACTTCTTGGGTGAACATACTCTCCCAGCTAATGCTCACCTTTCTCACTCTTATCTCCATGATCTTTGTTGGGCTCTTTTACTTCACCAGGAGGTCTTAAGTGGGATTCCTGACATTATGACAATTGTAATGTAATATAAGTCTAATTAAATTATTGAATGCATCTAACACACTGACAACTGTTTTTCCTCTGCTTTATGTAGATGCTTGCAATTTACTTACAAATGTAGGTCCATGTAAGCAGTGTTTGGGTTTACCTTTGAATCAAAGATGATAGGCCCAGCATGGCCAGGTAGTTAAGGCACTCGACTTGTAATCTGAGGGTCACGAGTTTGAATCCCCGTCACACCAAACACACTTGCCCTTTTAGTCATGGGGGCATTATAATGTGATTTTCAATCCCACTATTCATTGTTAGAAGAATATCCAAGAGTTGGTAGTGGATGGTAATGACTAGCTATTTTCCTTCTAGCCTTACACTGCTGAATTAAGGACAACTAGCATAGATAGTCCTCAGGTAGCTTTGTGTGAAATTCAAAACAAACCAAACAAAGATGATATTAATAATTACAGTATACAGATTGTAAAATGTAGGTAGTTGATGACACTAGCTGTATGTTTAATAACAAATAATGAAGGAATATTGTTATGAATTTAAGTAATAAGTACAAAACCAAGATATTAATATGTATATACCCAAGGCAATTTGGTGTGATTTTGAATTAACATGGCAAGTGACAATGTAATTTTAATTTAATGCTTTACACGTACTTGTTTACCTCTTGGTGACTGCACCCTTTCACTTCTTTCTGAATTGTCTTGCTGTATTGAAGAGGTGTTCTTTGATGAAAAAGATCCAGTTTCTACATCAAGATTCCATTTGTTGAATGTTTGCAACAAAACAAAGATTTGCTGGTTAAATTGTGATATGTTTGCAATTGAAAGTGAAACTAGAACTGAACTATGACAATCTCTGATCAGTATTACAGCTTCATTTCATTCAAGAAATCAAGGTAATTCATTAAATGCAACTTAGGTCACAATAAAATTTGTTAAAGCTTTTCTTGCTCTTCTGAATTTTCTAATAGTTAATAACCAATGTTGTAATTTAAACCTTAACTTATTGACTTATTTTTCAATAAGAAATAGTGGATGTCTATATAATACAAAATATAGTTTGAAAACATTGTGTTACTGCATGTATAACATTGCTAGTTCAAGCCATGAGTAAGTCCAGACTTATTACAGCAAAAAGGATTGTTGAAGCTTTCTGTGAACTTTTTGTGGATAAAAAAACAGCTGATTGTATAAGCATGGCAGACTTGATAAGGGCTTTAATAATACCTCACAAAACCTGTTTTATAGGGATTTGCTGCAGTCAGTGCAATGGTACCTGTCTAACATGAAGACTTGTCAGACAATTTTTTATATGCCATAGTTATTCTGTCCTCCTGACATATCAAAAAGTTTCTGACAATTCAACTGGAAAAGTTTATTGTGACATATGAAACCAAAATAATCAACTCCTCGCGTTCATTCTTTTCTCTTTAGTATTGTATCTGCTCTCTACATCTTCAGTCTGGTCATGGAGGGATCTCCCCCATACATATTCATGGATTTGGATTGAGGTTCCATTATTTATGCAAGATTGGCTTCTCCCTGCCCATTCTTTGGAGGAATTCTTCTTCACACCTGCATTTTTTTTGAGGAGGTTGTTTGACTGGACTGGCTAGCCAAGCATTCAAAGTCTTTTTCTTTTTTTTTTTATTCTTACACAGTATTTAGTACATCTGGGCATGTTTTTCAAATCTTGTCTCATTTGTTCTCTCCTGTGAGCATTGGAGTGTTTTGTAACCAAAATTTGTTTTCTTCTTATTACACCCTATGTATAAGGTTCTATAACTTTTGGAAATATCAGCCTAAATAGAACCACTTTTAAAGCTGTGGTCATTGTGAGATTAGTACAACATTTTTGGGATCCAGTTTTCTTAACAATGTGTTTCCCCATTCCTCATCTTAATGACTTGTCTTGCAGGTATTAGCATGCCCTTGTGCCATCCCCCCTCTCCCCAGTGACTTTTCAAAGATTCTTCTATATCAGGCTAGAGCATATCTCTGAACAATGACATGATTTTGCACATGTGAGTTTCATAGGAGTGTTCATGATCTTCTTCCAAAAATTCCACTATTATTTTATTATATGGCTCATCAGTGGACACCCATTGCAGGACTCTTTGCTTCCACGTTTTGGACCTGCTATTTTGGACTAATTTCTGTTTTGTATATCTTATAGCTTGTTTTGTACTTGACCTCTGAATATGGTAGCAGGTCACCTTTTTTGGCTGAATAACGTTGTACCCATGGAATGGTCTCTCCATCCTGAGGTTTATTTTTAGGTTTGCTGATCCAGATCTTACTACTCCATAAATAAAACTAAAAAATTCAGATTGAAGAAAGTGATTAACCATTTCTTTGGCTTTCACTTGCTAGCTTTTTAGAATATGGTTTCACAATCACTTTTTCTAGTAGGTGATGGATGGGGATTTTGGTCTTCCCAACACTAGTTCCCCCCATCCCTCTTCAACTGGTGCATGAAAGACCATTGGCACTTACCATTTCCCAGAAGTAATCAAATGGTTTGTGAAGAATTCCTAACTAATCATGTACAGCACAGTACCATGGGTAGTAGGCTGATAGTGTCACTCTGTGTTTAGTGTCAATTACCTCTCAAACAAAGTGCCCTTCTCCTACAGCAGGACAAGTTCTTCATTTCAGTCTTTCTCTTTTCAGTTAAAGGGAGACACAAACAGTATTGTGATGACATGCTTACAGGCCAAGCAAGTCAAGCACTGCTTGGTTAGTTAAAATTGGTTTTATGTCCATTAATATAATGATATTGTATTACCAGAACTTAAAGTAAAAATATTAGCTTTCATATGTTTAAATGTATCCATCATAGTTTTAAAAAAATTAACTCTTTGGCAACACAAAAAGAACCACACCAAATGTCCCCATCCATCACTGACTTCACTAGCATTGTTATAAATGAGATATGAGTCACTCTGTACATTCAGATGATGGTCTACTTGGTAGTTACCATAGGAATGAGATATCATTAGGTCAAACAAAAAATAAGAATCTTATATGATCAGTCACAAAGAAAACATTTCTTGAGGAGTATGGTCTGATCTTTTTTAATATATATTCAATGTACTTTGAGTGAATTACAGTTTTATTTTTTGACATCACTTGCTAGTTTTTATATTATTCTAATTTCTTTATAATTAAAAATAATTGTAAAAGGTGCACTTAATTATTATGATTAAACTTTCATTTTATTTTTCAAGTAACTGTTCCAGATAGGTGTAATTTTGGTTCAACTAGCTTGCACATACCCATCTCTTGTTATATCCCAACCCCCAACCATCATTGTTTCATCTATCATTTTGATCACTGTAGTGTGAACTGATTACACCCTAACCAAATTACACTTGTTAACTTACCAACCTATTGTTTTTGGGTGCTTAGCTGGTTATGCAAGAATTTCTGCCGATCTTTGCAACACATAGGATTTTTTTCCCCCTCTTCCTTCCTAAAGAAAGAATATACACTGGTTGAGACAAAATGCAGTCTTTCACAGGTGTGCCCCTGCTATTGTGTATCACACTCTATAGGCTTTTCATTCAGGCATGGCTCTTCTAGGTTTAATGGTTGCACTGGATTCACCACATATCTAGCTATTTCTCTATGTAAAAGGTATGATTCTCCTTGCACAAAAAGGCACTTCCAATGAACAGTTATCTCTTCACACTGTGCCACCCATCCTCCCCACTTCTGGTGCACTTTCTTCTTGCCTTGTCCAAGAATGAAGTTATTTTTACCATAAGTGCTTAAGAAGAATTAGTGTACATAGAGGTTGTGTTGCTTTCCTATAGTTCGAGTGCCATCATTGGATGATGATGTTATCATGCATTAGTGCAATTCACATTAAACATACGATTTTTAATTGAGAATTAGCTCAAGATTACTGGAAGGTAAATGTATGACAGATCAAGCTATTCTGTATGCAGAGGTGTTTATCAATCATAAATATATATCAGGTAAGGAAAGTCTTAACATTGGTATTAAATTTTCTAAATATCATAGAAAGCTCATGTACTAGGAAATGATAATAAAACATGCTTTTTTAATGCATTTCAAATATTTAAGAATTATAAATTCTGAGAACAATTTCTTCATATTTGTCTTAATCAGTATGCTGTGACTGGACTTCAGAAATAGTTTTCATATAAATATTCTGTTTTCAAGATTGAGTGGTGTATAGTGGGAATATATAGTTCACAGAAATAAAGGAGATTTTATGTACTTCTTATTTTACTGATTCATTCAGCTGGATAAGTTTTCAATCACAATGTTTTGAAATGCAATAGTAAAGCATTGCTTTTTAACTTCAAAAGGTAGTAAAATGTTAATTGTATTGGTGAATTTTCACTTAAGTTTAAAATATCTCAGAAAAAGTAACATATAATTATGCAAAAGTTTCCTCCTTTAAAGACAAGTAACATTATTTTTTTAGAAAAGCAACAAGCTGCTGTTTTTGAAGGAACTAGCTTTCTCTTTTATCCTTGGGCTGCTATTCCAACAAGAATTTTAGAGATTTTTGTAAGAGTGAAGCCAGAATCAACAAGTGGCACTATAATATCGCGTTATACACCATCTTGCAATTATGCAAATTGTACCAACACTGTAGATCTAGTTCTCTACAGAGGAACAGCTGTCTTGAAAGCTACAGTTGGAAAAGCTAGCTTAGAAGTTAAAGGAGGTACCAGTCTGCAGGTAAAATGAAATTAATTTCTAGTTTTTCAGTCATTTTTATTATTTGTAATTATATGTAATATATTTTTTTGTTCAAAATAATTGTGAAAATTTGATTCATAAAATATTGGTCTTAAAATAAATATAATGATAAAGTTAAATTAACACACAAGTAGAATTGATACTGTTGCATTAATATTTCTTAGTTTTTGTGTGCATATAATTGGAAAAAGCTTTTAGACTATGTTTGCATTTTAAATATAATTTATTTTATTTTTTGTTTCCGTAAGTTAAACAACTGTTCTAGAAGTGCCAGTTCACTGATAGCCTAATGTGTGTGTGTGTATATATATATATATATATGTTAAAAATAAACTTTTTCCAGATCAATTTACTGGAAAGAAATTTTTAAAATTATTCCAAATTGTGTAGTGTTTGATATATTAATAACCCAAGTAGTATATGTGCCTCCGTGTAGTTTGTAATATGTATGTCAGTTGTATAAGCAGCATAAAAGTATAGGTAGTTTGTGAAAATTGTTGTAACAGTGAGATTTCATGTATTAATCAATAAAAGAATTTGTAACATGAGAAAAAAGTGTGAAATCATGCATTTTAATATTATCAACTATTTGAAAAAAAAGATTTGGTTTAACTATATTTACCTTAAAATAGTGCATCAAACTCATTGATTTTCATTAATCTAAATTGTTATGAATGAGTACAAATGTATTTGTAAATGTGTATAACTATTATATGTATGCTGGTAAAAATTATATTAATGACAAAATTGAAGAAATCATTGTGTCATGTGACTTGCAGCATTAAGTGCGTTTAGAAGCATGCCTAAAATTACATGTTTCCATATAAAAGTATTAACTACAATTAACTTTTATTGCGACACAAACATTCAATAAAATTGATCAACATGACAAAAATGGAAAACCTTGACCTGCCAGAGGAGGGGACCCCATTGGAGAGAGTGTTGGGCATACAGTGGTGTGTAGAATCTAATCTGCTTCAATTCCAAGTGACTCCCATGGAATGACCTTTGACACAATGAGGCATCCTCTCTACAGTAGCCTCTGTATATGACCCTCTTGGATTTCTCGCTCCATTCATTTTGGTCGGGAAACAGATCCTGCAGTAAATGTGCAGAGATGCAGCAAGATGGGACAATCTTCTCAGCGACGACTTGCATCCAAGGTGGGAACAGTGGAGATCCAAGCCTCATCATTTAATCCAGATTAAAATAAACTGCTGCTATGCATCACTTCTCAGATGCCAGCACCTCTGGGTACAGTCAGTGCTCATACCTAAGGCTCATTGATGAACATGGAAATGTGCACTGTTTACTTCTGATGGGAAAGGCGAGAGTGGCACCACTGTAGTTCGTCACCATCCCTAGACTAGAGCTCCAAGTAGCTGTGGTGTCCACAAGAATCAGCAAACTCCTCAAGCATTAGCTCACCTGGGAAAATGAAGAAGAGTACTTATGGACTGATTCAAAGGTCATGCTTGGCTACATCAACAATGACATATCAACAGTTCACATATTCATGGTGAACTGAGTCCAAACTATTAGAGAAGCCTCGGTCCCTCAGCAATGGAACTTATGTTGGAACAGATCAGAATCCGGCCGACCATGTATCACATGGTTAAACTATACATGATCTATGTGGTGGTGACTGGCTCAAGGGACTTTCCATTTTATGGGAAAAGGGTGATGTCAATCCAACTCCAGAGGCTCACAATCTAGCACCAGATGATCCTGAACTGAGAAAGGACGTAGTGCTCTTCTCTTCAGTCTGAAAGGGTTCCTCCCTCCTCACATGCTTTGAGAGGTTATCAAGATGGTCAAAATTGGTAATGGTGATATCAGCACTCCTGAAAGTCATCCATTGGAGACAGTAGACACTTCCATCAGGAAGCAAACAGCAGAGCATGCGATACTGTGTGTGGTATAACAAGACCATTTCTATGAGGAGCTGCAAACCCTGCAGGACCCGAAAGAGACACTGAAATGAAACAATCTCCTCTGCAAACTTGATCCATTTGTTGCTTAAGATGGATTAATTTGGATTGGGGACTGCCTCAACAGGGAGATCTTGACTTTGGAATGAAACATCCAGTTATCCTCTCCATTCACAGTCATATAACAGAACTCATCATCCAACACCACCATGAGAGGATTGGCCATCTGGGTCAAGGATTCACAATCAATGAGCTCTGTTTCAACAGGTATTGGATTGTAGGCTGTACAGCTGCAGTCTCCTCTGTGATATATGATTGCATGAAATGCTGTTGCTTATGGGGAGAATGCCAAATGCAGAAGATGGTAGACCTGCAAGACCATTGCTTATGAGAAGAATGCCAAAGCAGATGATGGCAGACCTGCAAGAAGAAAGAACAGGACGAATTCCTTCCTTCCATTTCACCAGGTTTGACTGCTTTGGTCTATTCATTATGAAGGAAGGTCGTAAAGAATTAAAGAAGTACAGTCTGATCCTCACATGCATGGTATCACACACTGCCCACATGGAGATACTGGATGATATGAGCACCAATGCATTCATCAATAGTTTGTGGTGCTTCATTGCATTGAGAGGGAAAGTGCATCGACTGTGCTCCAACTGAGGAAGCAACTTCACTGGAGCCTCTGGAGAACTTGCCAAACTCTTGGAGGAATGCAAGGAAGGCAAACTCAAGAACTTTCTGTTCAGCCATGGATGTGAATTTGTCCAGCACGTTCCCAAATCTAGCCAAATGGGTGGCATTTGGGAGAGATAGTTCTAATCGATTCGAAGCATCCTTACAGCTCTTCTTCACAATGCTGCTGGAAGACTTGACAGCTTGTGACTGAGAGGTTTTATCTACGAGGTGATGGCAATTGTAAACAGTCGCCCCTTGTCAGTGGAGAATCTCAATGATCTGCTTGGTCTAATTTCCATCATCCCAAATGATCTGCTTACTCTTAAGACTGAGCCAGTGATTCCTCTCCCAGGAGAGTTTGTTTAAGAAGATCTGTATGCCAGAAAAAGGTGTAAGAAAGTTCAGTATCTTGCAGAAAGATTCTGACAGCAGTGGCACAAAGAGTATCTGCTAAATCTTCAGATGCATCAAAAATAGACAACCAAGCATAGAAACCCAAAGTTCAGTGATATAACTTTACTCAAAGAGGAAGAAGACCCAAGAGGATGCTGTAAACTGGTAAAAGTCATGGTCACTATGCCAAGTAAAGAAGGTCTCATGAGTAAAGTGAAGATACTGGTGGAAGACTCAAGAGTCAATGACCGAGGACTTCCATATGAACCCACACAATGATCACTGATGTTTAAATGGAATTTAATGTGATGAACTAGAATCGTACCATCCACACTGGTAGCAATCAAGAATTATCAAGCTTAGCAACTTTGCCAAAGTTCATATAAGCAATTACACACACATATTCGAATTACAGGTCCATAGAAGATACAAAGTCATATTGTTACTGGTACGAGTTCAAAATTACAGCTTAATAGACATATCAATTCAACATGGAATCATGGCAAGATAGAAACAATGAATTAAGATCTATACTAAATATTTTATACATTCCAACTCTTATGTTATCAAAATCAAGACAATCTTTGAACGTTTCCAAAGGATAAACAAATCAATACCTCGTTCGACCAGCAGGTACATGGGGAGTCTCTAATTCAAATTCCAAAGCCTCCAGTGTCTATTGTAAGAAATCCCACATAGTTGTGAACACGCTAACCTCAGAATGAATCTACTTATAGGTATTTTTAGGCAGGTATTCTTGGACATTTGGTTGACAATAATGGTATAATTATAATGTAAAAAAATTATGAAGACATATAGCATGTGTGAAAGCAATATATTAAAACACTCAAATATACAAATACATGCATTATCTCAAAGGTAAGTATCAATTTTCATATATTCAAGTACTGTGCATGAGAGAACTAATTGTCTATAGGGATGAACATGTCTGATTGAGTTTCTGGATCGTTCCCCAATCCGGATCAAACCAGATTCATTTGGAGAGGCATAAAACTCAGATATTGTTAGGATTTAGATTCAAAAAAATGAAATTCAGCTATCTGTGGCTGCAACACAAACTTTCAAGAAAATTGGTCAACATGGATTAATAAAAATCTGTAACAAATAAGATTAATGTTTGTGGTATTGGTAATAAATGAAGAGATGACATAAACTAGACTTGGAGGATCCAAAGAGTCACAAAACTAATTTTCTTTAAAAATTCAATTTTATTTATATATATATATATATATATATGCTTAGATTGTAAATATTGTATTGTATAAAAAATTTCATTTAAGTAATTTAATTAGAGAATAATTTCTGTTATTTATTTTTGTAATATGTTATTTAAATTTTAAAAGTGTAAAAAGATCTACAAAATATATAATAACCAGAAAATAAATTGGTGTCTATTACCATTCTATTTACACAAACACTGTTTACTTACAAAATTCTAGATTCAAAACACTCAGTTAAAAGCCAAAAATTGTGATTATTCTTTAAGAGTGTGCTCAGCATGGACAGGTGGAATCTGAGTGTCACAGGATCTAACCCCATTAAACACCAAACATGCTCACCCATGGTGGCATTATAATGGAATGATCAACCTCTCTATTTGTTGGTAAAAGAGTTGCCTGAGTTGAATGTGGGTGGTGATGACTAGCTGCCTTCCCTTTTGTTTTATATTGCTGAATTAGGAATGGCTAGCACTGATTGCTATCATATGGCTTTGCACAAAGTTCAAAACAAAACATACCAATCTTCTATAAGAACAGGGTTCTAACCTTAAGACTATAAAACTAACCATATTTGCCATTTGAGCTTAAAAGAAAACTAGATGGTTGTCCTAAACAGACAACATAAAAAACATAACCAAAAACTATGATGCATTAGTTTTGAGGAACACATCATACTCATCATTCATGAAAGCTGGATTTGATTGTATCAATTCAGTGAAACAAATAAAGAAAAATCAGTCTTGTCTCATGATTCATAACATCTTTAGTCTACAACTTTAAATTTATTCTCAGGATTGTGTGTTAACATGCAATTAATTATACAATAACTTTGTTTAACTTTTTTATTATCTGATGACATTTTGTTCACTTGTTAATCATGGAAGTACAATCATTTAAAACTTAACTTTAAAACAGCTTAATCCTTAACATCTTGCCACAGATATTACAGTGTGCCAAAATGTCATACCAACAGCTACATGAAATATTACTTTAAAATCTTTGAACAGTCACTTTTAGTTAGTCAGTATGAAAATAACAACTTAATAGTTACTAGATTTAAAAAACAGCTAATTACTTGTCTTCTACATGACATAAGTTCGGGTACCAAATACAAAGATTGTATTGAAAGTTTTCCTTGCAATGAGGTCAGTTATCTGGAAAAACCATTCTGGATATTGGTAGCTTTTCCCTCTGAGTCATCAGGTGTGATGAGATAGAAGTCATCGACTTTCAGAACATCATCATACATCCAAGATAGAACTTCTCTTGGACCAGATAACCACTTTATTTTAGTGACTGATTTCATTTGTTAGTAATTAGTCTTTCTAGTTGTTACATCAGTAAGAAGCACAATAATTTTTTTTAAAGAGTAGAATATATTTGAACGAAAGCAGTAAATTCTACAACTATCTCTCTTTGTTATATTAAGATAAATCTGGATTTGTTTGAGAGTCACAGAATAGATCCTTAGAATAATGGGAGATTTGGTCAAAATGAATGCTGTAAAGTAATACTAAACCTTGGAATAACTGAGTTATGAGAATTAATGGAATAAAGAGACCAGACACACTATTGTTTTTACAGTTGGCAACTTGAGCTTCTAGTTGAAGAGGAGGGATGTGTGTTGCTAATAGTGGGGGCTTGCCTGTGAGTTTTTGTATTTTTTAGGGAGTGTCATATACATAAAATAATTATATTAACATCTTTATTTCTGATAGGCATAATAAGTTAAACAGAATTGCAGCTTAGTCTAATTAACCCCAGACTGTTTCACACATACTTGTGAGTTGAATAAAGTAATGAAAGTGCAGTTGCATGAATTCCTAATTTCTAATGTAGCCTTGAAAATAAAATTTGTAAATATTAATAATATATGCTACAGCATTACTGACAGGCAATTTTTTCAAAAATAGACAAATATGTGGAATACTATTTTTGCCTGGATTGTTGACAAAAAGGGCTTTATACGAGTCAATGATGAACAAAATCATCAAGAAAGAGAGTTTAGTCATAAACTTCCAGAAGATATTAATTATGATCATGTGATGTATGTTGGGCGGAATCATCAGAAATTAGAAGGTACGTTTGTGTCAGGGTTTGTAAAATACAATGATGATTATGATATATGTATATAAATATAGATATATAATTTGGAATCAAGTTCCCATGGGTTCATATGTGAGTTTTTTTATAATTATTAAGAAATAATATTGGCTATAATTAAAATAATTATGTTGGAGTGAAACTTCTCAAAAAATATGTTTATTTTATCCAAGATAAGATGGTATTGTCTATGACTAGCATGCTGTAGACAAACATTATAGTATACAAATTCTTTTAGCAAAGTAATAAACATTTATATTTTTGCTTAACTATCATTGTACCTACTTGAACAAGATAAGTATGTAAAGAACCAAACTTTAAAGCGTATGGATTGGTACAAAATTATCTTTGTTGTGAGAGTTTGATACATGTATTCTTTAGCAAAACATCCTTGTAAGTGACTTTGTTCTATAACACCCTGCAGTAGCATAGCTTAAGTCTGTGGAGAAAGAAATGTTGAATTGTGATACTGATAGTGGATATAGTACAGACAGTCCATTGTGTAACCCTGTACTTAACTACATACACATAAACATTTCTTTCAAGGAATAAGAAATGATCTTGGTTCTTATTACCTTAATCTGTGAGTCTAACTTCATAGCATAAATATTTTTTAAGACTGTTATTACATGATGTTAGTTATAACTATATAACACTTGCAGGCTGGAGCCAAGTCTTAAAAGAGGAAAGCATTGTTTTACACAATTAGAAATTTTATTTATGGCATATATATATATATATCATCCTATATAAAGTACTCTTAGTTGTAATTAGTAAAGTACCAAAACATAGAAAATAAGTCTTGTATAACATACATACATAGATATATATAAGTAAAAATGAATCTGTTACAGATTTCTAAAATATATTAATAGTGGTTATGACTTCTGTAATACATGTATATTGGAAATGTATCTCATACAAGATAATATTTTGGGTAAGTTAAAATATACACGTTTTAATTATGATAATTATTGTAAAAGTGTGTCAGAGATAAAACTTGTATCACATTCTCATTTTAATGTCATAAGAAAGAGTCTTGATATTGACTAGAATAATATAGTTGGAGCCAAGCTGCTAATCAAATTGCACTGTTGTATGTTACCAGACAGTTGTATTCATGAATTAGTATAATATGTTTATTTTTATAGCAAGCACTGTCTCTGTCTTACAGGTAGTTGGCTTTTAGTTATGTTTTAGAAAATTTATAATCATATTGCATATTAGTGAAATGCTTAGATGCTTAAATTAGTCTTGTTGTTGTTCTAATTCATGTTATTTAACTGATTCATTGGTAAAAAATGTTTTCAAAGAAATTACTTAAGTTGTAACAACGTCATGTATGGTAACATGTTCATTATCTACATTACAAACAAAGATTTATGTAAATTAATAACAATCTTAAGAAGTAGCATAATGACACTTCATATGTTGTGTACTTGCTTTGTATACATAATGCAAAATTCCGTATGTAGGTGAAACTGTAATTTTTGAGTCAGAACGAATACTAACAGGTCTTTTAAGAAAAAGAAATACACTGATTTTCTCTATCAAAATTTTAACTACCTGGAACTCAGGTTTGAAGACATGCAAAAATATCTCATATAATGTATGCAATGTGAAAGGACTACGCAATGAAACACTAGTTTTAATTTAGTCTTATAGACTTAATGACCAAGAAACAGTGAAGGGACTGCACAAATAATTCTTTTTTGTTTTTTAATTTACATGTCAGCCACATAGTAATAGACGTAAAACAGGACAAATTGTGTAAAAGCACAAGATAGTTTACTTAAACTAATAGATTTCCTAGATTGTCAGGTTTTTATAGGGCTGGATTCTTTACAGTTTGACAGCACACAATCTATTTGTTTTAAAATAATATTTAAAAAACAAGTGTAACATATATATAAATGATTATTACATATTTAATCACCACAGTTGCATTCAGAGTTTAAATTATCGTCTCTTTTTGTCAAGAGTCCATCCAGATTGGTTCAGTCATTGTAGAACCCAATTGACAAGACAGATTATTCTTCTCTAATGTGTTAATACAATTAGTCCATCCAGATTGGTTCAGTCACTTTAGAACCCAATTGACAAGACAGGTTATTCTTCTCTAATGTGTTATTACAATACAGTCATTAATAAATTCACTTATGTTACCACATTGGACCATATTTGTATTCAGATCTTTAAATATTTCTTTTTTACATAAAAAGTCCATACAAGCTGATTCAATGATTTTAGAACCCCTTTGACATTTTGTTCCTCTATCTGTGTTGTTACAGTACAAAATGTGAAACTCACTTTAGATATTGCCCATCAAAGACTGGGTAAATATGGAAAATATTTTGAACTTGTGTACATCAACTATGTGAAATATAACCACATATTCCACCAAATACTGCAACTGTATGTGCTATACATGGAATCTGCTGGAAGCATAGTTATAATTAATTTCTAATTCATGAAAACTAGCCACATAAATCAGAACTAAAAATTAACCTAATATCCGATATATACGGTTGTTTCATTTAGGTAGTTATAAAACATGAGTGTTAAATTTAGCATGTTAAGAGAGATTGTAATTTATTACAAGTTTGTTTACATAACTGTTTACAAATAATTTGTTGTGTATTTCAGTTACTTTTTAATTGATGCCACTTTATTTGAATCTTTGGAATTTTTCTTACTGCTTTAAGTGTGTATTGTTGCATCATAACATCTACTGGCTTTTAAAATTTTTTAATCAATCAATAACAAAGTTAGTGCAAGTAAGTTAAAAAAGTCAGTAGACTTTTTAAAAAATTAGTGAGACATATTGTCAAATAATCCTGCCCTATAATATCTGACATCTAGTAAGTAATAAAGTTAATATAGTTCAATATACCAGAGTGACTGGTAGTAAGAAATGTGATAAAGTAAAACTTTATAATGATTAGGATGGATTTATTCTGTATATTAACATTCTCAGAGAATAGTTGGTAAACTGCTTTTATATTACATGGTAAATCACCATTGTATTTATGGTGTGTGATCATTGTAGTCAATATTTTGTCTATCTTGTAGACGGCCCGGCATGGCCAAGCGTGTTAAGGCGTGCGATTCGTAATCTGAGGGTCGCGGGTTCGCATCCCGGTCGCGCCAAACATGCTCGCCCTTTCAGCCTTGGGGGTGTTATAATGTGATGGTTAATTCCAGTATTTGTTGGTAAAAGAGTAACCCAAGTGCTGGCGGTGGGTGATGATGACTAGCTGCCTTCCCTCTTGTCTTACACTGCTAAATTAGGGACGGCTAGCACAGATAGCCCTCAAGTAGCTTTGTGCGAAATTTAAAAACAAACAAACTATCTTGTAGATCTAGCAAACACATTCTTTACAGTTTGCATGATGCACTCAGCCATATCACTAGATTGAAGAATTGGTCAGTACCTTGCACATCTTGGTGGCTGCTGATGGTTGGTCCATTGGAAATATTATCTTCTCCAATGCTCTGATGTAAATTATTGATTGTTTAATCAATTTATCAGCTAGTGTGTGACTTTTTCTTTGAACTAGTGTATTTGCTTCAACCAAACTGGTTAATTAATTGATTAACACCACCAAGAAGTATTGATTATTGTTAGGTATCCATCAGTATCTAGGGTTGTTCTGTGAAATAGATCCTAAAACTTTTCCCAAGGGAACACTAGACTGTAAGTTAGCAACATTCATAGTAACATGTACCTTTTCTTATGTTGTCTTTGAAAAAACTTATAATCTGGTCAATTTTCAATTTCCATCATGAAAATGCTTACAGACACGTTTAGTAGCTAATGTAACAGTTTTCAATAAGAATTAAATTGTTTTTTTTTAGATAGTGATTATGATTCTTAAAATTATATGCACAGAAGTAATAATGTAGGATCAGGTTAAACACTTGTTTAATTTAATTTTAAGAGAATTTATTGATTGATTGATTGGTAGTATCTTATAAGCTTGTAGTGAAGTTATAGGTGGTCCATTTTAATGGATTAAGTTTTCTGCAAGTATGTATATGTATATATATTATTGTACTCCTGTAACATGTTTCACATTGTTGTTGAAGGTATCAGAATTATAATTTAGGGGCAACAGCTTACTTACCTGTCTCACAACTATGTTAAGAAACATATCTCAGAATGGCTGGTATGGGTATTAACACCTGAGGATGACCAAGGAAGGTCGAAACATTGTTCCTTCCTCATCAGTAAAAGTGTTAATATCCATACCAGCTGTTCTAAGATACATTTTTATTTCAAGTGGGTTTCTTGTCATCAAGAAGTATATTAAGAAATGTCTTTCACATATAGGAAAACAAGTTTAAATAAATAATACATTGCTTGGGTAGCATCCATGTAGAAAAGCTGCTAAAGATTTTTATCGTTCTGAACCCTAAACATAAGGAATGAAAATAACAGATTTACAGTGTTTAACAATACACTCTGAGCAAATGTTAATTCTTTAAAATTACTTTGATATGTATTTGAGGTACTAAAAGTTCATAAATTGGATATACATCTGAAATTAAAATTATCAATATTTATACATGTCATCTAAAAAAAACAAACTATGCCAAATTCAGTTAACCTATAAACATTAATCTGCTTTTGATAAGGTTAGTGTTATACAAATAAGCTATACTTATTTGACATATATTATTTTTGTAAATTGAGTTTAAAAAGATTATTGTGATCAAAAGCATTTGAATCAGAATATCACTTTTTAATTATTCTGTTAATACAGTTCCAATCAGGACATTATACAGCTGGCATTTCATAAAGGAACTGATAAACCTTTTTAAATAATTGTGTAAAAAATTAGGGAGTTAAAGGAAGTTTAAATGATTTATGAAGTTTGATAATGCAGATACTGGATATTCAACCTAAAACATAAAAAGACTTTTCACTTTTTGAAATATTAGATACAAAGCTAAGATGTAATCAAATATTTTACTTTCTAAGCATTAAATATTAAAACTTCTTTCAGATGTTTAATTTCATTTACAACATAAAAAAATTATTAATGTCTTATTTCTGAAACAGTATATGTAAAGTACAAGTTTTACTAAAGTGTAAGTTTGTAAATTATTCAAGTAAATTGTAAAAGCTGTAGATAATAACATTTTTCAAAAGATTAATTCTCTTTTTGGGAATATATTCTGTTTCCTTGCTCTATTAAGTTATTTTGTCATTATGTTAATTAATTTGGTTGTCTAATATTGTACTGTATATATCTCATTATTATTTTGTTTTTCAAAAATGTACAATCGAAATTATTGTCAGCCGTGATAGTTTGATCAATAGTTTATGCTTACAAACTATTTAGCTTTTTGTTTGAGTGAAAAAAAAAGTTATTTTTGCGTGTCATCTGAAAAATATAATTTCTTTAGGTTTCAAGGGAGAGATTAGTGTACTACGAATCAACTATCATAAGTACATTTTGCATGAATCTTCTGACTGGAGTGGTTTTGGTATACCAAATAAAGTTCACAAAGTTACCATGAAACCAGGAGGTATATTTGAATAATTTTTTATTTGTTGTTTGCAAATTAATAGAATAAATGCTTGACATTTGGTATTTATTACCAATTATTTTTTATTATATACTTCGAGTTTTGCATATTGTTGTCAGTATTTGGGGTAGGAGTAACCTAGTGGTTAACAGGCTGGACTGTGAATCCAAGGTTTTCATCTCATTTAACAAAATCAAACTCTGCATGTGGGATGCATTACAAGAATAGTGGTCATATCCATATTATATGATTAAAGTAGTCAAAGAGTTGGTAATAGATGCTGTTGACTAGTTGTTTTCCCTCTAGTATCAGTTCAAAATTAGGGGCAACTAATACATTTAGCCTTACTGTAATTCTTCACAAGTATCTGAAACAAATGGCATATAATATCAGTAATAATAGTACAGCTATGTTAACCCATTCACTGTGGTTGGGATGTATATTTTCCTGTATAGATATTTTGAGTAAATGAGTATTATGTTATGTAACTGTGTAGAGTCAGAATTTAATTTGTGTACCAGAATTTTAATTATATATATAGATTTTTTTAATTTAGATAGGTAATTGTTGTTTATCTTAGTGTTTGACAGTTACAATAGTTCAAAGGTTTATTTAATTGTCTGTGTTTTGAAATTCATGTATAAGTTATGTATCCAGAGTGCTTGTGAGAATAGCTTTAATATAAATTGTGTTTTGATGTGTGGTAAAAATGAAACTTTAATTTATTTTGCTAAACTACAGATACGTTTGTTACTATTCAGCTATTTGTGTTTCTCTCATAAATAATAAGTCCTTGTAACGGCCCCATAGTAATGTGTTAGACTTCATACATAGCATTAGAATGCAAATGGACAGAGTTTTACTTCATATTATGCTGTTTTCATTAAAACTTTACTTCTGTCAATCAACAAACTTCTCATGTAAAGAGAGTTTCTGAATTTTTACTTCCCAACTAAAACACAGAAACTTAAATAATGGTATAATTTTAATAATATTTCTTACCAAAATTGCTTTCCTATTATACTTTGTTAAGTTTTAAGTAATGTTTTTAAATTCTTGTTTGATGAGCTTCTCTTACATGAGATTAAAAAAAATCAAAATGCATTATATGCTAATTATTTATTAATTTGAAAATATATGTTTATCTTAAAATTTAGTATTACTGTTACATTATTATTGTAACTATACATTTAAATAATCATACACAATAGGTCCAGAAGCAGTTCATTCAGGTTTTAAGGATGACTACTATGTGTTAGTGCCATGTAAATCAGGAGCTGGTGGAATAATTATTACTTTGAATATCTGGATTGTTGATTTGAGTGGCCTAGTTATTTTTCATCAAGGTTTGGATCCTGGTTCCTATATGTTTTTAACATTTGAAGAAAAGAAACTAAAGTTTTGTGTACGGACAGATGGTGACCAGATTTGTGTTCTTGGATCAGAAGTGCTTGAGGTAATCTTCAGAGGTGCATGCACTTTATTAGTGATATTATCACTTATTATTATTATTAATAGTTTTTATTCTTAAGGCTTAGTTAGCAAACTATGCATAAGTTCTAGGGTATGATAGCTTCTGCTTATCTCTTAATAATTATTCATAACATGCTATAAACCAAGCCTGTAGCCAACAGCCACTAACAGTAAACGTGTTTTGTGCATAGTACTGTCGTCTCATAAAAAAAATTAACTACTTCATAATAGTGTTTACAATACTCATCAGTATCATAAACAATGAGTCAATTAACAGTTTATAGCTTAGGACATTTTAATAATTTCTGAGACCAAACTTAGGCTCACATGAGCAGTTTGGCAGCATCTAGTATTTTGTTTTGCAGATATGATTTCAGATATAAAAGAGATATAACCAGTGTAACATATATGTAAATCAGTTTATACTTTGTTAGTTTGAGGCAGTATTTTCAAACTCTGGGGTGCCTTCCAGGAGGGTGGTGGAACATGCCACATGAGGACTGTTAAAACAGTAAGAAAAAAGTTGCAACAGAAATTATTTACTGCAATGAATAACGCAGCTATACTAAAAGAAATAAAGGCAGCACTTGCATATTTGACTGCAGAAGAGACAATTAAATACATTGCATGTTTGTTTCATTTTTCCCAGTAGAAATTGGGGTGTTGAAAGCACTCGTTTAAAGGACAGTGAAGGATAATAGAGATCATTAAGTAAAATGATCATAATAAAATTATCAGTAAAAAAACAGATGAGAAAAGGCTAAAACTTTCAATCTTTAGAGATAAAGTAGACTGTGTGAAGAGGAGTTAATACTTAGCTTAGTTTGAATGATTTTGGCAGAAAACTTATAAAATAGGTGGTGCATTCCTTGTTTAATTTTAGAACTTGAACATCATGAAAAGAAGTTTGTTTTGATTTGAATTTAATATCAGTGTGTTGAGAGTTTAAGTGGATAAGTAATTTTTAAATGTGTTCATAGTTATGTAAGAGTAAAAATCTATTTATAATAAAATAAATTTCCTTCAGAACACCATAAAAATGGGTATTTGTCATTCATTCTAGAAAAATTAACATGTAACTTTCTTACTTAGAAAAGAACTTCACAAAATAATATCCAAACATCTTCCAAATTCCCTCAGACAGTTGCTATTCCTTACCTTGGAAGACAATGTTTTATTGCTAAAATCTAACTTAACAAGCTACTCAGGTTCTTCTACCCCCAAGTTAAACTCTGTATTATTTTGAAATCATCTCTTTGTATAAGTACCTTTTTTTAAAAAACTAAAGACATTTTACCTTTACTAATATATTTAAAGGTCATATATAAATATACATGTGGCAGGTGTAAGACCACCTACATAGGCAAGATTTCTTGCCATATACAGATCTGCACCTTAAAATACATGGGAGTTCACAATATTTCACAGGAACATCACTGCTCTAGAATAATTTCAATTACCATCTATCATGTGAAATTCAGATAAAGTTTTAAACTGAGCAATAGAGAAAATGTTCACCATAAGCAGAAAGGGCAGCCTTATTCTAAAATTGCTTACTTAAAACCAGAGTTTCAATAAATTTTAAGATATTCTCTACCATTTTTCTGAAAGAGATGTTTTCAGCACAGGTTTAGTATTGGAAGTTTTTAGTTAGAATACAACATACATCCCAAGAACATAAAATACATACTCTGGATATAAGTATGTTCAGGATACAACTCCTTTTTGTTAAATTTTTTTTTTTTTAGGAAGTCTAAATATTAGTGTAACATGGTGGATCCATGCATTGGCATCCAGTAGACTTGACTAAAGAAAAACAAAGAACTATTTTGTTAGCATATGGCAGCATAGTGCTATAGGATATAGTCCTTTCAGTGTGTGATATTATAATAGTATTATTCTGCTTGATAAAGAGGTCATTATAGATCTCACTACTTATTCTTCCCCACAGCATATGTATACCACTACCATACATATAATTTTCCTGCATGAAAATAAGACTGAATCCAATTTTATATTCTTTCCAAGTAAAGATACATTTGTATGTTGTTTTTGACACTATTGTAAGTGAACTGCTTTAAATGGAATGTACTTCATTTAACACAGGCCCTTCTCACAAGTTCTCTTTCTAATGGGCACAATATCCAGTTATAAGAATTAATATCTCATTGTCACAGAGCAAATATGCTATGATTATGGTGTTGAAAAATTGATAGATAATTGTTGTCTGCTTTTTTTCTTTGAATGATATTTTCCTTATCCAGATATCCAAGAACTGTATGTTTTTGAAGCTTATTAGATAGTTTACAACAACAATTTACTAACATATGGCAGAAACATCCTTATGTCTTTTTTATGACTAAACATACAGTGAAGCAGATGTGAGCAAGCTTGAAATTTGGAATTATTTTAGATCATGTCCAAGAGAATATTATTAGAAATAGAGCCATTAGAAAAAAGGTCCATATTATCATTGATGGATGTTTCAAAAAATGGTTTCCAAATTTTTTACAACATTGAAAAATCAGCATTATATTTCAGCTGAATTCATTTAAATATTGTCGTATACAAATATATTATTCAAACATATGATATTCTCTTATTCACAATGACAACAACAAAAATATATACCCAAAATTTCAGTGAAAAAAAATGCTGAATCACAAATATGAAATTGTAAATTAAATAAACGTTAACAGTCATTGGTTGCAATACCTTGCAATATAGGTCACAATCTTACCCACTGCAAGGTTGACACGATATATTGAACTTTCATGTTGCTTTCTTGTATTTGCAGCAGCCTTAGCAACCTTTCTTGAAAGTGCACTGAATGAGTTCTGTTGATGCACTGCTAGCTTCAGGCAAAGTGGTTCACTTATGTCTCCAATGGATCAGTCCATTTCCTGTTAGAAAGGGGCATAACAAGGTTAATTTTTATCCTTTATCCCACCCTAGTACACAGCCCTCTTAACCTGTAATTCCAATGCCCATTTTCTAACATCATAGTTCACATTAAATGTTGATACTTTTCTCACACAGAAAGAAGATGTACTTATTTGCTTTGTCATGGTGCTTGGTTTGATGAATGTACTTATAGGATGGAAGTGAACAAGTATAACAATCTTTTGGGGATGACTTCCTTTTTACTTCTTGAAGTTTTATGATATTGAAATTTGTATGACAGAATTTGTGTCATTTTGTCTTATTTTCCATAACAGTGGCTTCTGCACTGTTCCAGTAATTCAGTTGTTGAATGTCTTTTGCAATAGGCAGCTCATCTATCTCTTGGAATTGTAGTAGGCTTAATGAAAGGGTAGAATAACCCTGACCAGCCCCAACATAATGACTCTTCAGTGCTGTAATGTTTTGTGTTTGACTAATTTGCAAAGAATGCACTTGATCCAGTCATTTTGCACTTGTTGTTTCTTTCAGGAGCCAAGTTATTGTTGATTGACTAGCTGTAAAAGTCTTTGACATTTTCTGAGTTACTAGCACCAGGTTATATATAAATATGTGTAATTGGCCACCACCACAACACCTGAAATGAATGCGATTGGTACTATACTGTTTGTGTAATGAATGATACATTTTAGAAATATAAACCACATAAGCACTAGCAACTGATTAGCAAGTTAATATAAAACAATATGTTTTTGACTTATGCTGATAAGGTCAGTGTTACTTTAATTTTAGATTTACAGGCATGCTATGTCTAATTTTTCTAAATGTACAAGAAATATAAAGTTTTATTTTCATACATTTTATTTTTATCTTCTTGCTACACATGGAAATCTCTTATGAAATTTATTTGTTGGTAAAATAATAATGGTATACTTCTTATCTGTACTTCAGTATGGAGGTTGATTTATCACAAAGTTCAGTCATGACATATCACACACAGTATATTTGTTGCATATTGGTGTACCACAAACATTTTGAACAGTACTAGTTGCAACTATTCACAAAACTACATATTGTCTTCAATTCATCATTCAGTAATCATTCTTCATAAAATTATTTATATATTTTATTAAAATTTACAGGTTTTATTTTTATTTTTTCCCTCCTCCAATATAACTCTTTGATATTTTTACCTGTAAACCTAAAAATAACAAAATGTTAGCCTAACCAACAATAAATAAATGGAAGTGTGTTATGTGATACAATTTCATATTTTGCTGACTTAGCACTTAATTTACCAAAGTTTCAGATATATCTTGTTTGTTGTTTTTATCATAAGTAAAAAAGGTTGTATTTTTGAATGATATATTTGTGTATGGCAACATTTAAATGCATTTAGCTGTAATGTAATGCCAATATTTCAATGTTATCAAAATATTTGGAAGCCATTTTTCAAAATGTTTGCCAAAGGTAACATATGTCTTTTTTGCAATGGCTCCATTTCAAAAAAATATTTACTGGGACATGGTGTACAGTTATGCCAAATTTTACCCAGAATTTTTTGACAGTGTTGCACATATCTGCTGGAATAATGGTTCATGGGAAGTTTGGAACACTTAAAACTATGATTCATTTGAAAATGGCAGTTGTGTGTGAAGCCACTGTGTACATCTATATAAAAGTGTATATCAGAGGTTTAATAATAAATATTTTGCATTTCAGGTCACGACTTATTATTAAATACCTAATTTTTCATAAAATATTTTGGAATCAGGTGATTAACATTATTTTCTGATAGTAGTTTTGCTATATAATAGTTATTAGAAAAGTTATAGTTATTATTTAAATATTTTAATAGTATATTATATAATCCGGTATAGCATACTAGAATACAAAAAAGCATTGTGGAATAAATTACTTAAATTATGTATTAAATCTACTTATTTCTCATTGTTATACTATATCACTTACTTCTTCATCAAGTATCTTTGTCATATACATGGTTGTACTCCATTATGTTTTAGACAAAAATAAAATAATCAAATAACATGAAATAATGTTTCTTACATAAATGTCATAACAAATGTTAAACACCTTATGCATCTTTAAACAGTGTATGTAATAAAGCAATTTTAAATTTTAGAGTAGTACCTAAAACAAACATAACAGTGACTGTAAAATTTGTAACTTTATACTACAAAGTAATGATTAACAAACTTTAATTTTTAATGATGAACTTTTTCTACTTTTTTCCCATGTGGCATATGTAAAGATAAATTCATTACTTTTTAAAATTCTTTTTCTTGAAATTTATGTGTATGTGAATATATTTAATATGCATGTTGAATACAACTAATTCAAAACTAATTTAACAATGGGTTATTCTTATAAAAATATTCTTGTTCAATAAAGATAGCTAGCTACGTTTATGAATTGTTTCTTTACAGGTCAAAAAGTGGTATAGAATAGAAGTATCAGCTGTAGAAACTGTTCTTAGTATGCGAGTCAATCAGGATGGTCATGAATGGAAATATTTTCCCAATGTTCAATTCCAATGCAAAGGTCATCTGTATCTTGGAGGAGCTAATAAATCCACCAAAAGAAAGTTTGAAATTCTTTCCAAAGTAAATGGAAAGTTTTTAGGCTCTGTTTCATCAGTGGAAATCAATGGTCAGATACATTGGGTTCATGAACTTCCACTTATGGAAACTAAAGGCATAATTGGTTCTGAAACAGCCTCAACTGCTGGTAAGACAATGGTTTTCTTCTATGTTTTCAAAAAATTAATCTTTTGTTTGTTTACTTTTATTGACCATTTTAGATACATTTTTTTACTTATGGAATAAACTACTAAATAAGTTATAATATTTAAAGGAATTAAATCCTTAAAACAAATTGAAATTGTATCTCCTGAGAATAATTTGAATGCATTTTATTATATTTATGGTCAAATGAAAAACCTATTTTAATAATTTTAATTGAAACCACAGGTTGATCTTGTTTTGATTACATTCTCCTGAAATCTTAAAATAAACCAAACACATATTTAAAATTTCCTTTTTTATTGAAGGAACTTCTTAAAGTAATTTTTGCATCATATTCAAAATAGCGTACAAAATTTCTAAAATTATATGATAAGAAAATATCTTTTTAATTCAAATATTAACTATTTGTTTTATTTCATGTACTTTTAGAATCAGTTTTGAATATGATAATTTTATGTATCTCAGATATTAGTATTCTTGGTTTAGTTTAATCTCTCAATAATGTAGATTTGTTAACATGAATATGTTTGTGTAACTATTTTAATACAAATTAAAATAAATATTTTGTTTTATAATTTGTGTAGCTCACTATAATGAATATTATGTTCACATGTCTACACAACTTGAACTAAAGTGTAATTATTCATCTCTACTTGGGTCATGGAACATGAAGTCAGTTAGTATCCAGTGGCTAGATGTTGATACCAGAATAAAATTTAATGATCCTTTTCGACATGTAGTTCAAGTAGGTGATTAAAGGCTTTTTATTAGATTCATTTATGAGAGTTCTTATATTTTAGTGTTAATAAATAGTGGTGCTGGACCATTATTCTAGGTGTAGTTGTGTTTTTGTATAGATGTTAATTGTAGTAAAAAATGAGTTAACATTAACATAAATCTTTTTGATTTTTTATTAAATTTAATCAAGAGCAATTTATTTCAGACTTCTAAGGCATTACAAAGTACCTTAATACTTCTAGTGGCAATTAATATATGAATTTTGATAATTCATTCCCAGAAATTTCTGTATAATTATGTGTAATATGTATATTCTGCAATACCATGTGAAAAAATTCTCATATTCTTTTCCCCCAAACTGAATCTGTTTCTTTTACAACAAAGTATTGCAACATTGATATGGAAACAGTGCTTCTGTCATATCTTAAACTACTTTTCTTTAAGTGTGTGATCAAGACATATGGTAGTTTATCATGTGGCCAAAAACATCCTGTTGCAAAATATGCTATTTATTTTTAACAGGAGTAATAGTTCAGTAATATTCCACCTTTTGTGTCTTGGACTGTGGTACTCTGAATTATCACATATTTTCCCCCCTCAGTGTGGATTCCTGTACGTGGTGAGGGGACCTCCTAGGGAAGGTTCTGTTCTTTCTGGTTACTTCCTCTGGGATCTAAACATCCACCAACATGTTTGCCGTGCGTGGCGACCCGTGAAGGGGAGGAGAGGATTCTGGTGGTTGAGGGATCCGACCATAACACACCACTTTGGCCTTGAATTCCTGTAGACGGGCGGCCATTGGGTGGCCCCCCTTGGGGTGATCGGCTGGTCCACTTGGGCTAGTGTCAACCAAGTACCAGTGTTGGAAGTTCTCAATGGGTGTTGTGGACATTTTGTCTGATGCTGGTGTTTGGGTATAGTGCTCACGAAACCCTGGTGTTGCTACAATGTCCTTGCATGACATTGTAGTGCGTCCCCTCGTAGGACTCCATGGTAGGTGGGGTCAGTGGGTACCGAAATTTTCCTTTTTCCTATGGATCCTCCTAAGAAAAATTTAAATAAAATAGTGAAAAACAGGCAATAGGTAAACAATAACGTCTTGAAGACTCTGAGCAGCAATCTTCAACATCTGTAACACACGTACCTCATCTTCTTATATTACATTCTCTTTCAGAAAATCTTTAGGGCACATGTCCCCCCTTTTTTATTCAGAAGGGACTAGAAGGACTTGCTGGCTCTCCAATGTCAGTAAAGAAGCTTTGATCTAGAGACATATTGGTTGAAACATCCACATCCCAACACAATGATCTCCTCTTGAAATCAAAGGCAATTGGGGATGTACCTATTGAGGTTACCCCTCATGCTACCTTGAATTCTTCACAAGGAGTTA
Organism: Tachypleus tridentatus; assembly: GCF_004210375.1. Taxonomy (NCBI): domain Eukaryota; kingdom Metazoa; phylum Arthropoda; class Merostomata; order Xiphosura; family Limulidae; genus Tachypleus; species Tachypleus tridentatus. The sequence continues at coordinate 21,141,237 of NC_134831.1, forward strand.
TTGTTGAGAGGGATTTGAAGAACGTCCCCGAGTCAGAGATTCTCCCTGGTTTCTCCACTAAAGGCGTTTCTGCAGTGAGGCGTATCTCCACTCACACAGATGGAGTTACACTGCTGACAGATATTCTCATTTTGACATTTACATCACCACGTGCATCTGTCACCATCAAGGCAGGTTATCTAAATTGCAGGGTATGGCCGTACATTCCAAACTCTCTCCGAAGTTTCCAATGTCAGAGGTTTGGTCAATGAAAGACGTCATGTCATGGTTCCCTGACATGTGCTTGTTGTGGTGGCAAGGACCACGATGCCTATGAGTGTGACACGGACCCACATTGTGTCAACTGCAATGGTTCTCACCCTTCCTACTTTGTTCTTGCCCAAAATGGTTGGAGGAAAACGACTCATAACATTAGTTATCCTGAGGCTCGGAAATTGCTGTCCGCCACTTCATCTCAGGCATATGCTGCTGCACTTCGTTCCACAACTACAGTGGGAGTGCAGACAGATTTCTCTGTGCCTTCAAGAGGATCGTTTTCAAAACAAATGAAAAGCCTTTTGACCTCCATGGTTAAAAACGTTGATGAATCAACTTCTACACCCATCTCTGTTCTTCCCATACATTCCAACAAACCCTAAGATCCACATCCTTTGGTTTCAAATACAGGCATTTCTTCAGTTACATCTTTTTCTCCCACCGCAAGATGCAAAACAATCATTTGTTCGCATCCTCAGTTACTGGAATCCCCTTCCAACAACAAAGACCTGTCCAATCGACCCAGGGCAGAATCCATGGAGGTTGATAGGCCTCCTCCGAATAAGGATAGTAAGGAAAAAAGACGTGGTTGTAAACAGAAGGGTTTTCCAGTCACTTTGCCTACCTGTCATTAAAAATGGCCACCTTGAACTGTCAAGGTTTACGTTCTAATCTGGATGACATCAAAACACTGAGTGCTTCCTACCATCCTGTATGTCTTTCCTCACAAGAAACATTTCTGAAACCTGCTGATATAGTCACCTTTTGTCAGTTTTCTTTGTACAGAAATGACAGGCTGTGTGATGAATGAGTACATGGCGGGTGGCACTGTTGGTTCATCAGCACGTACCCACCCTGGCTTTGTCATTCAACACACCCTTAGAGGCCATAGCCATTCGTGTTTCCTTGGGTCACACCATCACTGTTTCTTTTATCTACCTGTCTACTGGATAGATATATAATCAATCAGACCTGATGCTCTTGTTGAACAGTTACCATCTCCCTTTCTAATCCTGGAGGACTTTGATGGACATCATCCCCTCTGAGGAAGTATTGTTATTGAAAGGAAGGGTCACTCTGTAGAGCATATGCTTTCTGATCACAATCTGTTTTTTCAATACTGGTTCTTCCACTTATTTTCACGCACCTAATCAGTCCTTTACCTCTATTGATCTCTCGGTTTCTCCCCTTCATTATTTTCCTATTTTTCATGGAGGGTTGACAATAATCCACTAGGCAGTAATCATTTTCCTATACTTTTGAGAGAGACTGGCCGTGGCCGATGCCACCCTACCTGTGTGCCCCGGTGGAAGCTTGATCATGTAGACTGGTCCACTTTCACTGCTCTTGCAGAACTTGATCCTGCCATCGTCAATCAGCCATCAATAGACGACTGTGTGGCAGCAGTAACTGACTGTATTATACAAGCAGCTGCTTAGTGTATTCCTAAAACCTCGACACATTTTCCATGATATCCTCGTCCGTGGTGGAATCCTGCTTGCCACTTAGCATGGTAAGCTCAAAAACGGGCCTGGAATAGTTTCTGTAGATATCCCATTCTTTCAAACCATATCGCATTCCAAAGGGCTCATGCACATGCGAGGTGGGTCAGACGTCAAAGCCAGAAGAAATTTTGGATTAAGTTCACAACTGGCATATATTCTACCACCAGTTCCAAGGTCATATGGGACAGGGTTCTAAAGGTTAGTGGGCACTACATTTCTGTCCCTCTCTCAATCTTACTCTCTGATGGCTAAGAGGTTGCTGATGTCCGGAGCATTGCCGATACTCTAGGTGAATGCTTTTGCCAGGTATCTAGCACTTCTGCTTGTTCCTCCACCTTCTTGGTCATCAAGACTCAGGCAGAGTGTTCACCTCTTTCCTTTCGAACTGACTGTCTCTTTGACTATAATCGTTCTTTTACACTGGTGGAACTGAAAATGGCCCTTCATCGGTCTGGCAGTACATCTGTTGGACCTGTGTGTGTGTTTCTTATAGCAAAGCCCCATAGGGCTATCCGCTCAGCCCACCAAGGGGAATCAAATCCCTGATTTTAGCGTTGTGAATCCACTGTACTAGCGGGGGGCCTGTTGGACCTGATGATGTACACTATGACATGCTGCACTATCTCTCTCCTGCATCTCCTTGCATCTGGTGCCAGGCTATTATTTTACCTTCCTCTAAGCCTGGGAAAGATCCCAAGATTTCTTCAAACTACCATCTAATTGCTTTGACGAGCTGTCTCTGTAAGATCTTAGAGAGGATGGTTATTGCTCGTCTTGTTTGGTTCCTTGATTCAAACAACCTCCTCTCACCTGCCCAGTGTGGGTTCCGATGACAGCACTTCACCAACGGACCACCTAATTCTACTTGAAACATCAATCATTGAAGCCTTTCTCAAATGACAACATCTTGTATCAATATTCTTTGACATTGAGAAAGCTTATGACACAACATGGAGGTATGGCATTTTGTGAGACCTCCATATATATGGGTTATGTGGCCATTTACCCATGTTTATTTAAAAAAATTTTAATGGGTAGGAGATTTCAAATTCGTGTGGGTTCAACACTTTCCCGTTCTTTTCTACAGGAACTTAGGGTCCCTCAAGGCTGTGTTTTGAGTGTCACATTTTTCAGTATAAAGATTAATGCCAACACTGAACAACTCCCTCTCACTGTTGCAAATGGGCTGTATGTCGACGACTTCACATCTTGTGTCAGTCGTCGAACATGAGATATATTGAGTGGCAACTACAAACTGCCCTTACTTGTGTACTGAAGTGGACCACAGCAAACGGCTTTAATTTCTCTCACTCTAAAACTGTTTGCATACACTTTTGCCACCAACGGGGTATTCACCATGATCCTGAATTTCATATTGGTGATGATTTGCTGCCAGTGGTCCCTAAGACCAAGTTCTTGGGGCTTATCTTTGACTGTAAGCTGACCTTAATACCACACTTAAAGCAGCTACTGGTCAAATGCACAAGAGCACTGAACATCCTCCGTGTTCTCTCTACCACCAGTTAGGGAGTGGATCAATGTTCTATGTTAAAGATATCATGTTCTTATTTGATCAAAACTCGACTATGGATCACTGGTCTATGGCTCTGCCAGACCCTCGGCCTTAAAGATGCTGGACCCCATTCATTATCAAGGACTTTGACTCTGCACTGGGGCTTTCTGCACCTCCCAACTTCAAAGCTCATATGTAGAATCTGCATCTTTGCTGTTTGCAACTGTCCTTACTATATTCTTCAAAACTTCGTTCCTTACCAAAGCATCCCACCTGGGTATGTGTTTTCCTTCCTCAGTGGGCCATACTTTTTCAGAACAGACGATCTGCCATTGCTTCTTTTGGCCTTCGCATCCAGACGCATTTGGATGAATTGGGTTTGTCCTTGGATAACATTGTAGAATCCACTGGCTAGCCCATCCCACCATGGCTTATTACAGTCCCCAAATGTGATCTTTCTTTAAGTCATCTGAGAAAGGCAGATACTCCCATTTAGAAGTTCTGTCTTTTATTTACTGAACATCTTTCGAACAATCTTTCCATTCCAATTTATACAGATGGTTCCACATCAGGTAACTCTGTGTGCTCTGGCATGGTTTGTTGCTGTTCGGTGGTTGCACACAGAATCCCCTCTACAACTTCTGTGTTCACTGCTTAACTGTGCACCATATCTATTGCCCTGGATCATATTGAAGCTAAGCAGTACTCCAACTGCACTTTTTATATTGAGTCGCTTAGTTCTCTACTGGCCCTGGAATTGCTTCATGTTGGCTCACACCCTGTTCTCACTGATATTCAAAACCGACTGGCCCATTTCTTATTAACATCTACTTTTATCCAGTTTTTCTGGATACCAGGCCACATTGGTATTCACGGGAATGAGCTTGCAGACACTGCAGCTAAATCTATCTGCTTTGGCACTGTCACCACTGTGCCTGTTATGTACATGGACTATGGTCCTGTACTCTAGGTTTGGCTCCATGCCAGCTGGCAGTCAACTTGGAGTGAGCAACACGTCAACAAGCTTTTCCAAATAAAATTATATATTGGGCTTTGGCCGTCTAGCTTCCATAAGGTTCAGAAGGAGGAAGTTGTTCTGACTAGACTACGCATTGGTCACAGTTTTTTAACTCATCGTTTTCTTTTATCTAGAATTGTTGTGTAACACTCAAATCACTGTAAGCCACATTTTACTTTCTTGCCATTGTTACGACTCTCAATGACGGCACTATTTTATATATTTTCTGTTCCAAGGTTTGTCCATAACATTAGACAGTGTTATTGATGATGGTGACACTGTCCACCTTGATAAAGTTTTTAGTTTTTTAATGGCCATTAATCTGTTTAATGTCATTTAAGTGTTTGATATTTATTCATTACACCTTTTTAATTATGGTTCCCTTTTAAGAGTCTCAATCTCTCTAGTTCAATTTGAAATTGGAAAATGGCCATAACAATAAATAACTCGACACCAGGACTGGAAAGGCCAATTTCAGGTGTCTAACGTTGCTGTTTGAACTACCCATTAGTCATCCTGGTGAGTTGTTATTACAATTTTGCAGCATGTCTTAACACTTTTATTACTTTAATATTTAGTACTGGCCATAATGACACATAACCCAGAACCAGGATTGGAAAGGTCAACTTCAGGTGACTGACGGTGGTTCTTGTATTTACCTGTTAGTCTTCCTGATGGGTTATTATCATTACCATTATGCTATAGAAAGTTCTTTACAACTTCTCTTACTCTGCTTTCTCTCTTAACATTGTAGACTAGGTGTCAACATTGGTTTTATGCCTTTTCTGTTTTTCAATGCTGTTTTGTTTTACCTTCATTTCCTTTTATGTATTTTACTACATTTAATTTATTTTTACCTTCTTTCTGGACGTTTGGCGCAGATAGCTTAGCTACTTTGTGCCATAAAACACTAAATCAACCAACCAACCAACCAACCACATATTTTCAGTGGATCTACTTTACTGGACTCTTACTTCAAGTACCAAATTTGAAGGTACTCCATTATAAAATACCTGAGATATAATGTCTTCAATTTTGATTGAGTTTATTGTTTCTTTCTTCTTTGGATCAAAACTATAAAAACTTTATTTGATATAAAAACATACTTAACTTTTATAGGCTTTTTTTTCAAGTTTTGTACATTGATAGGTCTTTTCAATCTACAATCAGTTGTCTCATTTGGTGTCAGTATAAGCCACATGTGTAAAGCTATTAATCAGAAACCACTCAGATATGCACACCTACATGAAAAAGTCACGTGAACATTGGTCTAACATTTTTACTACATTTTTACAGCTTTTAATGTCACATAACATTAGCTCAAGCAGTTAGAATAAATAACAACGCTGGATATGACTGTAATCTTTGCATAGGATGATGATCAGAAGCTACTAATATAAATTCCATTGTTTAAGGAGAGGAAAACTACCACCATATATTTGAAATAATCTTGTCAGTTCTTTAAAATAAAGGTTTGTTCTGAATAATAAGGTTGTGATCCTATTATGTTGTTTCTACTGAGTGCCACTTTTTTACTTATTGTGATTTATTGGTGTGTACTGACAAAAGAGTCACAGTATCTGATCAAAAACATTTCAGGAGTGACAAAAAAAGGAGCAAACAAAAAAGGGTTGAGTAAGCAATTTAAAAAAATGAAATCAAAATTGACAGCTATATAGGTAGCTACACTTACAGAAGTGATAAGAACTTTACAGCTAATATTTGTTCATTAGTTAGCTCTGCTGCATATTTTGTTTTATCATACCCCTCAATGTGCAAGAAGAAAAAAGGCCTGTCTAACTAATGAAAGAATATTTGATGTAATGTTTCTAATGCTATAATTGTAACTTCCAGTTTGTCTGCCATCTTTGATTTCATTCCTTTAAGTTGCATACTTTTTTTGGCCACATCTTTTTGTTTTTCATGTAAAAGATGCTTTTGATAGATACCAATAGCTAGGATATCATATGCCACATATTGTTAAACTAGTGATTTTATTTACACTCACTGAGCTCATTTGACCATGTAATTTCATTTGATATTTTCATGCAATATATAATACCATTAGAATACTGTTGTTCTATTAATAAGAGAAACAAATTATAAGGTATTCAAATAAATATAAATACATGAGAAACTGTTTGTACAACTTTATTAATAGCACAGTGAAATGCAGAGTACTGATTTTTTGGAACAAATTACTTGTTTGTACATTGTTGTAAACTGTATTTTCAACGTTTGTTTGTGAGAAGGTGCTAGTCATCACTTGACAGTGATATTATGATCTAGAAAGTGTGTGCAGTAATTAAAACAAGTGCAATACGAATATGAGGTATAGTAAAATAGGGATTAGTAAGTTGATGAAATATTTAGTTCAGTGTTAGTAATGAGTTAATGTGTCTCTTTGTCAGTAAGTAATTTAGTCATCAACAATATTTGTTAACATTATGAGTTGATTATAAAAGAAAAAAGTGAAATTAAATTAAATGAAGTTCAGCTAAGATAAATAAAGATAAACCACTTCTAGGATAATAGATGGTCTAAAGAAAGACGTCTTAACTCAAGCATCACCAAACAAGAAGTAACAGTACAATAATGGCACTTAAAGGGAATTACTTTAGAGTACTCTGATAACAACATCCTTCATCTATTTACTTTTATATCAGTTACCTGTCCCAACTATTGGGAGTTATCTGTCACTTCCAACTAAAGTGATTAGAGAATTAGTGTTGCCACTGTGACTTAGTGAGTTAAATGTTCAGATAGTCCTCTCTCTTTTGTAGCTGGAATTTTGATCTTGTACTGATTTTTAAACTCTTACTCATGTACATTAAAAAACATCATATTACCAAGTCATTGATATCATTGCTTGAGACTGATCAAACAAGATTTATCTCTCATAACAGGATTGCTCCTGGTTTATCAAGAGCCAACTAAACCAAAATACTTGGCAAGAATTTAGGTTTTAAACTTGTGAGCTTCAAAAGAATCAGGGAGTGAAAGATAACCCAGGATGCTACAAACTTTGAGTTTTCTTAACCCCCTGTGCAACCTTTTATGGTATTAATCAAAATAGAAAGAGATTATTTAACCTCTGAGCTTAAAGGGTTTGGTGAACTGCACTGAGTTAAAGTTAAATGTGTGTGCAGGGAAAGCAGAGGATAATGCTGTCAGGCCTGAAATGCAAGGCTGAAAGAGAAGAGGTTCATTGATACATATAATGGTTAAATACTTTCTTGCTGCATGTTATTCAGTGGTGAGATATATGTTTGCCTTGTAGAGGGTGTGTTTGTGAAATTTTGGGAGTTCATGGTTTGGTTATTATATTTGAGAGTTTCTGATAAAATTTCTAATCTATGATAGTTAGTGAATGTGATCTTTCATGAGATTATTAACATAAGATCTGGTTGTATAATTTGTCTGACATGTTACAGGTAATAGAACAGCTATATTTGTATAAGGTTCTGATGTATACTTTGTAAATCTTCATGATTGAATGACTGTTGCATCATTTATTCATGCTTCCCACCCTCCAATCAATTAGAGGTATGCTAATCTTGTGCTGGTGTTTTCAAATTTTTGTTGTAGTGAGTGACTCAAAATATACTTGAGTTGAGCATGATGATAAAATTTTGGTCATTGTTTTAAAAACTGATAGGGTGTTGTATAATAAGTGTCTAACTTGCCAGAGTTTTTTCTCATGTCTGCAAATTTTCCTATGAAAACTGTTGCTTGGGTTTTGATTTTATTGAAAACTACTCACCATTTGTTTCATTTGTGTGTTATATTGTTTAATTCATCTTGTACTCTAGTTACTGCAACAAGTGGATTTCATGATGTACTCCACAAAGAAATATCTTGACATATTTGAAAATGAGGTATATATTAACTGTGGGAGCAGTATATCATTGATAAAGAGAATGTGTAAGATAAGGATGTAGTCTTGAGGGATGCCCACTTTCAACGGAAATGTGTTAGATGTGGTATTATTGACTTTTTACTTTAGCAGTTCTGATTGTAATAAAACTAGAATGTCATCTGGTGATGGAAATGTGAACAAACTGCATTTAATCTACACTTAAAGAGTGTTAAGCCACACTGTATCAAAAGCCTGTTTTACATAAGTAAAAGTTGCTACTGTTCAATGACTGCAATTGAAGTCTTTATAGATTGGTTCAACTAGCTTCAGTAAGTTGTCTGTTATTTATCTGCATTTTTGGGTGGTAAGTCCTGGGCCGAAATGATGCATGTATAGATTCATCAGTGATGAATTCAGTTATATTGATGAAGCAATTGAACATTGTGGTGGAAGAAATGGTGGCTTGAAGCAATGAAACCTTAACACATTTGGTGTAAGTAGTTGGCTTATGAGTTAGGATTAACTCAACCAAAGAAATGAATAGTGTGTTCATGACTGGTGGTGCAGATAGCAGTGATAGATTTTTCCTGGTTTCAGGAGCAGGAAAGCTGTTACCTTGTTGTGTACTCTTGTTTACTTTTGCTTTACATGACAGAGAGAATATTGGTATTTACTCTTCATTTGAAGTTGGTGAATAACTGGTTCATTGTTTCTATATTAAAATATATTTGTATTAAGAAAAAAAATTGTGTGTATCAAATATCATAAATTTACTACTTATTAAGACTTAATTGACTTCTAAATTAAAATTTACAGTTACTTGAAATTGTAATACATGACATAATAAATTGGAGATGCATCTGAAATAAATTATAATATGTTACAACAGTATAACCTGGAAACTCCCTTGATGATAAAGGCTGGAGGAGGTGTTGGAGTCTTAGCAGATGCTGTCTCTGGCTCCATGGAGGTCTTGGCTTGGATGAGTAACTTGGTAGTCTTCTTTTGTGGCAAGATCTTGTGTAACCCTTCATGTGAATTGATTTGTGCCATTAAATGAGGCAAAGAGCTGTTAGAATCCAAGCTGGTAGACAGAGAATCTGGGTCACTGCTAGTGCAGTTCTTCTGGCCTGGCTGAACCATTGTTAGATAGAATTTTTATAGCATATCTAAACCTTGTGATCTCATTTGTGTGGGTTCTACAATAAAACAACTCCAAAAACAAACGAAGAAGTAATTTGATATTATCCTGAAAAAGGCTATTTTGAAACTGTACAAGACCCTGTGGAAGTTGAAGACTTCCTACATAGATAAAAACCAGAGAAAATTAGGAATTTAGCTGTATTACTGATACAAAGAGTACTTATCTTAACATATATATTCAAAGATTTACCCTGCTGGAACAAATGAAAAGCTTGTCTTCATTCTTCAACAACTGGTGTAACCCAAAATGTTTTGGTTCATTCAGTTACAAGGTGCATGGGATTTTATGGCAACCATACCATCTGGTATGGATGAAAAGAATCCGTTTGTCAATCCACTTTAGGGGTTATTTCTAGTTATTTCCAAGGTTTCTTTCAAGTTTGAAGCGTCACAAACAGTGTATGCCAACCTGTATGGCTCACTTACAGACCATCAGAGAAATTTGCAGCAACCAATTAATATCCAGTTTGCTTTGACCTTACATCACTGTCATCAAGCTAGGTTGATCTACATTTAGAGTATGATTGAAATTATCAGCAATTCTGGATGGATCAAGCTAAGGCTCAATTCCCTCAGAGATGAAAAAACTGTGAAGTTCTAGATTTATACTGAAGTTGTGAAGAGTATTCAATCAAGTACTTTTACAAGTTAATCAGGATTTCTCAAATCTGTTTAGCACTACTCCTTTTTCCAGAGATATTCTGGCCAGAAAATACATTCATCTCTAGAACAACTTTACAGTACAAAAGAGAAAAGTAGCTTGAAGGAATTGAAGACACTATAAACTACCACTTTAATAATAACTCATTCCTGGCATACAGTTTTAAAATTTATCCAACTGAATTAAAGTGTGGTAGTTCAAGGATAAAACAAGTATACAGTTTTAGTAATAACTGAAAATTGGAAAATTTGATACATAAAAACAATTATAGTTATATGAAGTGGATGAAAGAAAGAGATGAATTAGTGCTGAAGTTGAGATAAACATAAACTTTATTAACTGAAGCAGGCATTACTTAAGGATAAGGACTAATAATCAGTGCATTTGAATATTGTATTGTTGTGTGAAGTAATTGAAGAGGAAACCTATTGAGAAATAACAAAATCTTTATTTTAGTAAAATGACAGACAAAAATGGATTATACTTATAGGTGAAATGAGGATAATCTAAATTATTAGAAAAAGTACAAGATGAAATTTTAACAACATTACTTGATTCCTTCAATTAATTTGTCTGAAATTGCCAAAAAATGAATTCACAGTTTATTTTCTCTCTGGAAAACTGGATTATAAAAATCTGAAAACAATTCATTCCCTGGTCTTGAAAAACATACTCTATCGACAAGTTAGAGTAAGACACAAAAACATTGTTCCATTAAACTATAGGTCTATGGTTTAACACTGCTACAGAAAATAACACTAGGGCTATATTTAGTACATTGTTTGATTAGGTTTAGGATGTCACTAACTATAACATGGAAGAATTTAAAAAATGTTTGAATATGAAATCTGCACTATAGGAGACTGAGGTATGTACTACATACGTATACACATACCACAACTTAACAGTTAGCTCTAAAATTTGAAACCATGATACCATGACTATTGTATCTAAGTAATAATAATAATATTTAACACCACATGTTTTATCTAATAATAGATTTAGGTAAGCGAAATGTTAGAATGAGGATTTCATCCTTAAAAGGTGCTGATATTGTTACACACATATGCAGGGGAATTTTGACCAAATTCCCTACTGTTGTTTCTGGTGTTTACCTAATAGAACAGTGGTGTAAAGAACTGACTTCATTAAGAGTGAATGTAGATGATTATTCACATTGTATCTTCAAGCACAGTAGTAATATTGCAAACAAATGTATTATTGATGTTAGCATCTCATGAGTTAATCAAAGACAAGTGTGAAATACAAATACAAAGTATTGTTCCATGGAAGATTTCATTAAGAAAACAGCAACCATTTCTTTTTTTTGACCACATTATCAGTAATCTTTCTTTCAGATTTGATGCACATGTGAAGTATGTAATATCAATTCAGAAACTTATGCCATCAAAACTGCAACAAGGGTTTTCTATCTCTGATAGACAGACTATAGAATTTTACAGGGTATATTTGCCAAATCCCGGTAGTTTCTTTATAAAAAACTTCATCAATAGAACACAATATTATTTTCTATACCTCTCCAGAAGAAGTCCCAGGTACTGGCTGAATGCTCAAAAGCATGCCACGGTGGCCAGATATCTTTATGTTACCAAAACTCTTTGCCACATTACCACTAAGTTCACATTCATGTAAACATTTGGAATCTTCCCTCAGCTGGCCAGTTAAATAATTATCTGAGTTGTACAAAAGTCAGAAAATACTGCATGCTCTAGCTTTAATACATAATTATTATGACACTGCTATCAGCATTGAAACTGTGCATATGTTATTTATGGAAAAGCACTCCAAGGGAATGGAGTATACTAACATTTTATTTCAATAGTACATATATACATATATGATAGCTAGTGATTGAAATAGCTAGCATACTATTTTGTACAGAGTTATTTAAATTAATAATATAATTTAACAATTAATAACTACACTGTGTATAGATAGTACAGTATTTTACTATAATAACACACACACATTTATGCTGATTTATGTATAGCTCCTCATGCAATGTTAGAACAGAATGATGATTTGTTAACTTTTTATTGGATGTTTGTGGAATTTATGTGAACAGTCACGCAATTGTTTAAGCCATATTTCATACAAAATTGCTTCTTAATTTAATCTCAAATTACTTATTTTTTGCATATTTTCTGGGGAGTATGCCCCGAGACCCCCATAGCATTAATGTGCTTTGCATGTTGATTGTGCTTCAGACAATATGTGTTGGCTTTTGACTTCACAAGTTAGAACCCCCATTTCAAACATTCTTTGTATGAGCCTGAGGATAGTTTTGATTGAAGACTATGAGGCAGTTGAGCATCTACACGTTTTCTTCCGTTTTGCAAGAAAATATATTAGCACTATTTGTTTGTCTGAAAATATGGAAATTTATCTGATACTATTAATAGATACCAATCAGAAAATGATAAATAGTAAGATTGAGCCATTGAAAGTGGATAAAAGCATAATAACCAGATTCAGTTAAAGAAACTTAGTCATTTGTTTTTGTATACCAGTATACAGGGGAAGCAGTTGAGGATTGAAAGTTGTCAGTGTTACTTCTGTTATTAATGGGGTAAAAAAGCTTCCTTGGAAATTATTATGCTGTTTGGTATTGTTTCTGTAATGAAAAAAATTGTAGAAAAATTAAGTTTGCAAAATAATTTAGTGAAATATAATTTATTAAGATAAAACTAACATGAATTCAATAAAGGGAAATATTGATTGGCTGTAATTTTTATAATTGAAAAGCTTTCAATAAACTCCTTGCTATAATTATAGAGCAAAAGTATTTGTATTAGCATGTATATTGAAATCAAGTAGTCTATGTAGGCCTAGTACATGTAACATTAAGTTTAGATCAAAACTAGTACTCTGTTTTAGAATTTAAAATTTTACATTTTAAGTTAAGTCTTATATTAAATTCGTGTTACTCTGATTAAGCATGGAGAACCCTATCAAGGAATGCATTTAACTTAAAGTATATATTTTCATTGTATTTCAAGCATACATTTAACAACACTTTGATTCAAAGTTAATACTTTCACCATTCAAGACAGATGGTTTCTCCAGATACAAGTCTAACTAAAAAGTGTTAATTTGTTTGATAATCATGCCATATTACCTAGTTTTCTATATATTTAAAAAATCTAATTAAAGAAAACACCTATTGCCTTTTTTCAGTATTCATACAGTATACTACCAGACATCACAACCTTCTCTGGGTACTTGATGTAATGTTTTTTTATTTAACAGTGTAGTCGTATTTTTTGATATTTTGATAATGCTATGATAACTAATTTATAATTAAATATAAGAAATTGCATTTGCCCCTGCTTTGGAAACTCCCTGATAGAAATATTGGTGATATATATTGAAAACTTGTTAACATTGAATTTATGTTTTGGAATAACTTTTGCTATAGTTTTGAAGATAAATGTATTTCTGTTAACTACATATATGTCAAATGACAATTATTCCTTATTAGAATGAAAACCAGCTAGGTTCCTCTTCAATCAAGCTTTCGTCAGCTGAAGAAGCTATAAGTGGAAAAAAGGAAGAACCAAAACAGTTAGGAAGTCTGTATGGTTGTTTAGTGCGTTTTGAAGATAATGCATTCATTATCCAGGCCTTTGGTGTCAGTTATCATAATCGAAAGTTTGGTAACAACTTTTTTTCTATTTCTGTGACAGTGTTGAACTATTTGTGTATAGTTTTTACTATGACACATTATGTTAATAAATCATAAGCTATTGAACTTGTGTGATTCAAAAACTAATATTTGTTTTCAAAAATGCCAAAATGATTACTTAATTGCTAATGTACATGAACTTTGTGTGCTGAGAAATGTACGTAAAACAGTTATTATGTTTATTGTTTTAAATTAGCTTATAATTCTTAATTAAATACTCTTTTGTATATTTAAATGAAGTTAGATATGATATTTGTTATTTAAACAGAAAGATACATGAGCAGAATACACTGTTTGTAATAATGTTTTTTTATCTATTACTGTGAAGTGCAGTATGTAACCCTTACTTTGGTGTAAGTTCCATGAAGTGTATATGGATTTTGTGTGGTGATTCAGAAATTGCAGTTTAATTGTTTTTAGTTGTCATACAGTATTGCACTTCAGAATAACTTAGGTCAGTTTTTAGGCATACTTGTTTCACAGAGATGTATACTTATTAACAGGTTTTATAAACCTCTCAAAGTATAACTTTATTTAGCCAATGCAAGATTTCATAAATGTAAATTTCAAATTAAATAATATGATTCAAGACAGTTTATCTTAAAATGTGAAGAGAGTGAGCATATACATTAATAAAAAGTTTGTCAGTAAACACATATTTTTAGTCATGCATAAACAAGAATTAGACAGACACAAACTCATAAGTATTTCAGCTCTGCTGTGATGATTCATTCATAAATATAATAAAGAAAGCCCAATGCTTGTGATTAATTATGAAACAAGCAAAAGGGAAAAAGTGTAGAATAAAAGAAGCAATCATCAAATCATAAGAAATAAGTAACATTGACTGGAAAAACTACAATCTACTTGAGGATGACTGCTCCAGCTTGCTACAAACATTAGGGGGAGAAATTGCTCTATCTACTCTTATCAGTTCCTGCATTGTTGTGTATATAAATTATGTTTTAAATCTGGTACTGAACTTGAGATTTTAACTTGTATAATAATGCTAATAGCAAGATGTCTGCTTGTCTTTGAACTCGTATAACTTAATTTCTCTTCATAAACATTAAAAGGTGAAATGTCTACCATTGTAAGTGACTTCCATTCAACGGAGTGATGAATAGCATTCTTGATTATGACTTTTTACAATGTAAAATAGGTACTGCTTTCCAAGCCAAACAGAGTTTTGCTGGTATCATGGTATTTTCAAATAGACTGATTTCTTATAGATAAGAGGTAATTACTTCACTGCATCAAGTAGAATAAAGCATTTTGGTTTTACAAGAATGATAACACTTTAGTCAAGCACATTTTATTTTATGTAAAGGTGAAACACATTTAATTGTGGTGACAGATTACACATTTCAGCTCACAAAAATGCTAATTATTTATTTAGCAACATGATGTAAATTTATACAAAGGTATATATAACTTATGCTGAGTCACATATTTTTGTTTATGGTATTTGTGTATGTTAATATTCAGCAGGAAAGACAAAAGTTTCAGTAAAATGTAAACTCAGGACAATTAAGCAAAGAATAAGTTAAACATGAGCAGTTGAAGAAAATGCATATAGTTTTAAACACAAAATTTTCAAATTACAAATGCAATATTCTTCTGGATTTTTTAAAGGTTGTTGGTTACCACAGTTGTACAGTTGTATCCAGAACTTTAAAAAGCTGTCTGTTTTTTCATTAATAATACTTACAGATTGGTTCAGCTACTTTAGAGCCCAAATGACAAGACAATTTTTTTTCCTACCTCTGTTGTTACAATACGACTGTAAAACACTATAGAAGTCAGCCAGAAAGGCTGATCACTCACATGATGTCTAACTTCGTGTTTTCTTCCACCAACTAACTTTTTTCTGATTGAACTTTACTTTTAGCAGTTTTTTTATAAAAATTAAATAATCGTTAAATATTAAATCAACTAAATAATAACTTACACTAAACAGTCTAGTATATCCAACACATGCTATACAACATGTACAAATGACTTCATGTAATATTATTAAACAGGTGTGGGTCAATACCATTAAATATCATCACATACACTAGTACTCATCAAAAGACTTCCTCTACCTCCCACTCAAATTATATCATAACTGTTTTGGATTAGTTTCTAATCATGCTTTTCAACTGCTGTGTACTAGAAGAGTGCTGTCATTTGTGAGTCATGGCATTTGTGTTTTTTGTTTTGGGCATCATGAAATAAAATTTTCAGAAATAAATCCACTACTTTAAGATTTTTTAGATAAATTCTCATTTCTCAAAAGTAATGTTCATACTGTTACCATGGTATATATAAATATACACTCAGATAAATCACAACCCCTTGTTTCACATGGATAAGTGATGTACTTTTCACGTGTACTAGAAAAAAAAACTAGCAAGGACTATGTGTTATTCTACATAAAGTTCTTAGCACTCATCCAGATTAAGTAACTGATTCTTGTAAAACACTTTAAACATTTCTCTTGAGAAAAATATCACACATTAACTGGAAAAGTAAAAGATTCAAACCTCTTCAACAATGTTTTCAAACTCCTAGCTATCATCTTCAATTGTTCAAACTGTTGATGCACTAAATATTGCATTCACTGGCACCATCTGTTCTAAACTTTTTCAATTGAGAAAGCTTTCTCATTTGTTTAACCGTTTCATTATTATTTTAGTGACCATCACAGTTTCCATATTCTAAGGTTTAATATGTTTTGTGTATCATCACGAAATTTTGTAAGCTATTATTGGACATTCTAAGTATTTCTAGCAAGGACTATGTGTTATTCTACATAAAGTTCTTAGCACTCATCCAGATTAAGTAACTGATTCTTGTAAAACACTTTAAACATTTCTCTTGAGAAAAATATCACACATTAACTGGAAAAGTAAAAGATTCAAACCTATTCAACAATGTTTTCAAACTCCTAGCTATCATCTTCAATTGTTCAAACTGTTGATGCACTAAATATTGCATTCACTGGCACCATCTGTTCTAAACTTTTTCAATTGAGAAAGCTTTCTCATTTGTTTAACCGTTTCATTATTATTTTAGTGACCATCACAGTTTCCATATTCTAAGGTTTAATATGTTTTGTGTATCATCACGAAATTTTGTAAGCTATTATTGGACATTCTAAGTATTTCTTAGACAAAAATTTGAAATTTTTAATTAAATATTTTACTAAAACATTGTCTGTGAATACATGGGTCGAAGTACTGACTGCTCCAAGTGTAAAGTGATTGTCACGTCAAGATAAAAAATAATTTTTTCAATCAGAAAATTGTCAGATTTCATTTGTGTATCCTCTTAAAACATCCTAAATAATTATCATTTCTTTTTTGATGAAACTTTTTATTTTACCTAGTATTTTCTCTACCCTAACTATAGAGGCATTTAATCAGTTTGAACAAAGTCATATGGCCATAAAAAAAACAAGTGAATAAAATGAGTATTAGTGCATATTCTGTTCTATTTAGTGTTGATGAATAAGTTCCAAAATATTTCTCATGGTGGTTTATACTTTTAACTTTTTCAAGTCTATTCCTTATGTTAATTTTACTGTTATTAGCTGAACTATATAGACCTGCCGAACAGAAAGATGTGAAATACTGTTCCTGTTATTAGATTGTTTACATGACACCATAATATGATTGTCAAGTTTGGTATAGGAGCAGGGTTCTTTACAGTAGGTGTCTGTGACTTATTTATTATAAATTGCAACAGTAAAGAGACAACATACAATTCACTTGTTTTACACTATTTATATATGTATATATATATATATCAAAACAAGTCAATCATATACATACGAATTTATTACACTGTTGTTTATAGCAAATGAATCTAGAGCTTTAAATAATTCACTTTTTGATCAAAAGACCACATAGTGTGGTTCAATTACTTTACAATCCAATAGTCAAGATTAATTATTTCTTCTCTTTTCTGTTATCACACTAAAGTCAATAATAAATTCACTTATGTTACCCTGTGGGTTAATGCAGGTGTATCTAGAACTTTAAATCATTCTCTTTTATGTAAGTGTCCAAATGCATGTGCATTATCATAATTTGAATTATAAGTATAATTTTGATGGGTATAACCTTAACAGTGTCATGAAAGAAAGTGATCTTGGTATAATAATTGATCAGTCTTTAAATCCATCCAAACAGTGTGCTGGTACTAGTGGAAGGGCAAATAGGATTTTAGGTTGTATTTATAGAAATACTAAATACAAGTTTAAAGAGGTTATAACGTTATTGTATAGGTCACTGGTTAAACTACATTTGTAATATTGTTTTCAGTTTTGGGCTTTTATCTTAGGAAAGACACTGAATTGGTGGAAAGGGTTCAGAGGAGGGTTACTATAATTATTCTTGGCTGGAAGAGTTGTCATACAAGGAGAAGTTAATATCTCTGAATTGCTTTCTCTTGAAAAAAGGAGAGTTAGAGGACATCTGTTTGAGGTGTTTAAGATTGTGAAAGGATTTGGCAGTGTTGATATATCACTGTTTTTCTTACTTAATAGTGAGAATAATAGGACTGGGGAGCATATGTAAATGTTGGCAGATAGGAGTCATCGTCAGCTAAGGCAGTTTTATTTTTCTAACAGGGTGATTAGCCTTTGGATTAGGTTGCCTTTAGACGTGGAAGCAGTGAATTTGAATGAGTTTAAGAGAAAACATGATAAGTATATGAATAAAGGCTGACATCAAAATTTTTAAAAATTTATTTATTAATAGTTTTAGTTTAGTAGATGAATAGTCAAAATGGACCAATAGTTCCCATGTTGCTACACAATATTATGATATTAGTTAAGAAGACTTTGACAAGACAAATTATTATTCTTTATATCTGCTCTTACAATCATACTGTGATACTCACTTTAGAAATTACCTGTTCTGGCTAAACTGACAGTCTAACTTCACTTTCACCTTCATCAACATACTTTTCTTTCACTAATTTACTTACTTCCTTTCTGAATCTGCAGGTATTTGTAAAATGTGACAGAAAAGGTCTTGAAATGTCTAGCTTTCTAGTAACAACAATATTAAACATAACAAGAAAGACTTAGAATCTTTGAGTAGGGTGACATCAGCAATATTATAAACTCCCATTACAATAATTCAATTGCATAAAAAAAGTACAGTTCATACCAAGTTATGTAACAAAACTTGTCATAACTATATTTTCTAATATAATTAACTTGTAACACTCTTATTATGAAAACTAAAAGTATTTAAAATATTTTTGTTCTATATACAGAAACTGCCTTCAATTTATATAGAAATTCTCCTCATATGGTCTACACCAACATTTTCATTTCCTTTTTTGGTTTCTCTTTGCATAGGGCACCTGTTAAGGCTTCACCTTGATAGAATCCCTTACCTGTGTCTTGATGTACTACATGAAGTATATCTTGCCGAAACTATCTGTATACTGTTATATCTTTGGGTTCTCATAAAACACTTGTTATCGAGTAACAACAAAACTCAGACGTGCCGCAGCTTCCTGTACTTTATTTAGAATAGCCTCTGACATACAAAATACTAAGTGCTGATTGGCTAATAATGTCACATACATAACATCTCCCTTTTTTTTTTAAACAATTAAGACAACTATTGTTACATAAATTTGGATTTACATATCTTATAGTTATAACATCAAAAGACATAATAAACTATGTTGTTATTAATGTCTATTTTGGTAATATGATAAATGTATTTTTCTTTTAATATGATAAGTGTAAATACACAGAAAATTAAATTTTTCTTTAACATTAAAAACTGGGCCCTTTTTTTTTTTTACTAACTACATAACACATTATATCAATCAGATATAACAACATAATAATATATAAAATGAAGTAAAAAAATTCTACCAAATTACTACACAAATACAAGAGTATTTTAACTCTTACAAATACAAAAGTATTCTTTCTTTTACAACTCTTATTCTCAATCATTAAGTATTACATTTTTCTTGTAACATTCTTGCTCATTTTAACAATTCACATAACAAAATCTCTTAGTTTTGTAGGAGCTTTAGAAATTCTACCTGTTCTTGTTACAATTTCACTCTTTTGAGCAGGAGCAATATTTTGCATTTGATTTTTATTTTTAGCATGTGTAATACTTTGTTTCAATTGTGGAGATTCACATATATGGCTAGCTCTGGGTGACCCTGATTGAGACATATTTTGTCTTGGGGGTGTTTTAGGGATATTTGGCACATTTTCTGGGACAGACTCTTCTGCAATCAAATCATCTTGTGATTTTCTTCTAAGATATCTCTGTCGAGCACTGTGATAGACATCATCTTCATTTGTTTGCAATAAATGTCTACGATTTCTACAAATCATCCTGCCTGCTGCTGTTTGTAATATGTAGCTTCGGGGTTTCTCAGCTTGCCCTAATAACTGAGCTGGCATCCACTTGTTTTCATGTCTGTATCTTACACATTTTCAAGATCCAGTGGTGGCAGTGGTTTTGAATTCTGATCATATCTTGATTTACTTTTCTGTTTCTGAATGTCGATTTCTGATGTCACTTTATCACTGTTTATCACTTGTGGAATAAGCAACTTCTCATTTGTCTGTAACCTCGTTCTGGTTCTACGACTCATGCATCTTTGCACTGGTGATCCAATTTTTGCATCTTTTGGTGTATTTCGGTAGTCTAACAATACTAAATGCAGGTCTGATTTTTCTTTCAGAGATTTTATAACAAGTCTTCTCGCTGTCTGAACTGCACGTTCCGCCAGTCCATTTGCTTGTGGATATCGGGCACTGAATGTTTGGTGTTTAAATCCCCAGATCTGACTGAACTCTTTAAACTCTTTAGCATCATACTGTGGACCATTGTCCGAATACACAATCTGAGGTATGCCATGCGTAGCGAAAAGTTTCTTCAACTTCTGAACTGTTTGTTCGGATGTGATCTCTTTTTCATATTCATTGATCTCCAAATATCCACTGTAATGATCAACTACTACTAGATAATGTGTTCCTTGGTTTTCAAATAAGTCTGTTGAAACATATTGCCATGGCAACGTTGGTGTAGGTGTGCTGATCATTGGTTCTTTTTGTTGTGCATTTCTCATTGTTTGACATGTGGTACATTTTGAGACAGTGTCTTTGATTTGTTTGTTCATTCCTTTCCAAAATAAAATGTCACATGCAAGCTGCTTTGATCTCACAACTCCTTGATGGCTTTGATGTACGAGTTTCAGTATGTTATGTCTCATTGACCTTGGTATCATGACTCTCTCTCCTATGAATAATATACCATCATATACTGTCAGCTCTTCTCGGAAATCCCAATATGGCCTTGCTTCTGGTGGTACCTCGTCTCGATTTTCGGGCCATCCTTTCACAATCTGTTCTTTGAGAATTCGATATTCTGTATCATTTTCTGTCGCGATCTTTAGCTCTTGTTGCTTTTCTTCGGTGAATGCAGACAAACTTGCGACTTCAGTTGCGAAAACTTGACAATCTCGCATATCATCTACCAGGTCAGGATATTCATCTTTCACTGGAAATCTGCTCAATGCATCTGCGATAGGTATGTTTTTACCTGGTTTTCCGACTAACCTGATCTTGTACAGCTGTAGTTTTAAAAGCATTTTCTGTAGTCGTAACGGAACTTGTCCCAATGGTTTGTCTTGAATACGGACCAATGGCAAATGATCTGTCTCCACTGTGATATCATTTCGGCCATATAACAAGTGATAAAATTTTCTGCAACCAAATGCAACTGCTAATAGTTCTTTCTCTATTTGTGTGTACGCTCTTTCTGTTTGTGTTAGTGTTTTAGATGCATAGACAACTGGTTGATTGTTTTGTAATATCACAACACCTAGTCCACCTTGTGATGTGTCACATGACAATGTCAACGGTTCATTAAGTGCATAATATCTCAGAACTGGAGCTTGGCTGAGAGCAGTCTTGAGCTTTGAAAACACCTCCTGCTGTGGTACATCAAAATAGAATCCATGCGTTTCTTCTGTCTTCTTCTTGACTACTTCTTGTAGAGGTTCAGTTAAATCAGAATAATTAGGTATGTATTTGGACAGGTACGTAGCCATTCCGAGCAGTGTTCTTACTTCGTCGCGATTGGTTGGAGTATGCATTTCATGTATTGCACGCACTTTTTCATCAGAAACTTTGATGCCTTTGCCTGTGATCACATGACCTTAGTCTACCTCTGGCTGGCCAAACAAACATTTTGATAGTCGAAATGTCACATCATTTTGTCTAGCGGTTTCCAACGTGTTGCGTAGCCCTTTACAATGTTCAGGTAGTGTAACAGTATCAAGTAGCATATCGTCAAAAATGTTATTCACATGATCATGCTCCTGAAATATTTCTTCCATCGCTCTTTGGTACAATTCAGGATTCGACTTAATTCCCATCGGCAAACGTAAGTACATATAACGACCCCACGGAGTGTTAAAAGCGGGGAGTAACTGACTATTCTCATCGAGCTGTAGCTGATAGTATCCCGTGTTCGCATCTAGGACAGTAAAATACTTGCTTCCATTAATACGGGTAAGTACATCCTCTAGTGTATTGATAGGGTGATATTCTCTCAGTAGTGCTTTATTAAGAAACTTAGGATCAATGCAAATTCTCACTGAGTTTCCGTCTTTCTTGTGTACAACATGTAGTTGACTACACCACTGTGTCGGTATACCAATTGGTACTTTCGAAATGATCCCTTGTGACTCTAAAAAGTCTAACTGTACTTTGGTTCTGTCTCTCATCGTTACAGGA
Organism: Tachypleus tridentatus; assembly: GCF_004210375.1. Taxonomy (NCBI): domain Eukaryota; kingdom Metazoa; phylum Arthropoda; class Merostomata; order Xiphosura; family Limulidae; genus Tachypleus; species Tachypleus tridentatus. The sequence goes on from NC_134831.1 coordinate 21,163,736, forward strand.
ATCGGCCTAGCAGCCTGTGACACAGGGCCATCTTTGTAATCTGGGTCAATAGACAACGTACATTTTCCAGGTATTTTGCTTCCTCTGTCTGTGGGAAATCTGTCTTTATACTGAAGCAAAATTTCACGAATACTCTGTGGCACTTTGTTTATATTAGGAACCCGGGCTAGGAACTCAGAGTCTGACTGAGTCTGGGTTTTAGTACACTTATTTGATTTATCAATCAAAGGGGGGCATACTTGTGTTGATTCATGAGGGGGGCTTTGAACAGTGGGAATCTCAGGACCTGGAGGTAGCCTATGTTGTGAACTCCGTTCATGCGAGTATTTACCTTGTACATAAGTACTAATTGCATTTACTTTTTGTATTAACCCCAACTTAGTACTACATTCACCTCCAAGAAGATTAGGTACATCACCATCAACAACTTCACAATCAATATCATACATTTTGCTTTTGTGAATAACAGTAAATGTAGTTTTTCCAACAGGTGTGATCTTATGATTACCAAATGCTTTTATGGTTACCTGTGATGACAAAGATAATGAACCATGAGGTGCCATGCGATCAAATGACTGTTTACTCAATATATTACACTCTGCCTGTGTGTCTATTTTCATATGCACTGCACCTTTACCCTGTTCATATGAGGTACTTAATATGACAGACCAATACTCAGTAGGTTTGTTTACACCAATGGAGTAAATATTCAAAGAATTCATACTTTCCTCT